>NC_134578.1:54863544-55168691 GCF_050947875.1 Dermacentor variabilis
CACGCGGGAGTGTCCAACCCTTGTGTGCCCGGGTACGTGGTGTCGCAACACACCAAACGCCTGCTGACGCAGACGCCCCTGCCGGGTATGTTTTAATCGTTTCTACATGTCACTCTTAATGTTCTTACAGGTATAGCTTTAAATTATATCATGCGATGACAAATCAACCATCGGAAGATGAAAAGGGAAGACAAGCCCCAGATTTTTGAAACGGCACCAAAGTTCTTGCTTTGCCTCGAAAAGCAGCTGCGTTGCATCCACATGGCTCAATAATAAGCTTTTCGGTATGTCTTTAGAAGTATAGTGGCGAATGGAGGCCCACATTCCTTTTGGGAAAAAAAGGAGCGAGACACTGAAAGAGTTTCTTGGTAAATTTTACCAGGGCACCTTACTGGCTGTTACTAGTTTTTTTACACCACAAAAGTGGCTAAGGCTCCTAAAGGTGGGAGTTCATAAGGTGGCTGAACATTCGTTTAAATTTGCGAATTCCTCGCTGTTTTTAACCCTGATGTACAGCGTTCTATCGTTTTCATCGCCGTGACGTTGGTGTCCTTCCCCTTGCATAAAGAGAGAGGGGAAACGCGAGGCCCCCATGATTGCAGGATACAAAAGAAATTATTGCAGAACTCATCTCTAGATGGGACTGTCTATGGTAATGCGATTAGCATTCGAGAAACGTATCAAAACACCGTATTTCTGAAGTGACGTTTATTTAAAGTCATTTGAGACATCCGTTGCTTCGGTATATACGACATACATTGGTTTCATTCAATATTGCTATGACATTCGCTTGCTAAAGTCACCCATGGGCAAGGCGGCATGACGAACACTGTACGACGACGTCGCGGTGGCAACGATGTAATGGCAAAGCAGCAATGACGTGGATGAAATTACTAAGGTGGTATGACCACGAAGGCATGATGACCATGAGATGATCCTTAAATGATTACGATTGTATAACGATGATAGAGAGATCGAAATTTGGGCGAGTTGGCATACGGGTTGAACATGTTGAAGGGGCGGTGCAAGACGACGAAGACACAAGGCAGAAACACACAGGACAGCGCTGATAGAGGGATGATGGCGACATGAGTACAAAGGGAACATGCACGAGGATGGCACGGCCACGATGGCATTACGAAATGACGAGATGGTATGCCGATGACTGTTTGACGACGATGGTCTGACAATGACGGTACGACGAGGGTCGGATGACGAGGTTAGGACAAAGATGATGGAATGGCCGCGATGGCATCGCAACTAGGCTGTGACAACGAATGCATGACGATAACCGTATGACGACACTAGGATGACGACGAGCGGTGTGACAATGGTACGAGGACACGCGCATTACGACAAGCCTATGACAATGTTGAGACGACGACTGCATCAAGAACACTGTATGACAACAATGGCACGATGACGACGGCGTAACGAGAGTCGGATGACGAAATTGTAGCGACGACTATGGAACGACCACGACGGTATCACGACGGTTGTGTGACCTAGAAAGCCTCGCGACTGTGTGACGACGATCGCGTGACACCGATTGCGTGACGACGATGGCCTGACGACGAAGACGGGACGAGAGGTCAGATCACGAACGGCCATGGCGGCATCATGATTACGAGCATGTACACAGACAGACAGACAGACAGACAGACAGACAGACAGACAGACAGACAGACAGACAGACAGACAGACAGACAGACAGACAGACAGACAGACAGACAGACAGACAGACAGACAGACAGACAGACAGATTCAAAATGCTTGAAGTAGGCAATGAATGCTCATCGCATTACAACAAATCTGTCTGAACGCTTTTTGCATAAAACTGTGACTCAAAAGGCCTTCCGGTGGTAAGTTGAGGCCTCTCTTGCCTGCGGTGTCACTGGCGTACGGATCCTTGCTCATTAATCGTCTCTTCGGGTACACTTTGGTGAAGTAGCGTTTCCAAAGGCGGTTAATCTACGCGCCTTGGTGTTTGCCGCAGCGTGTTATTGTGGTGCAATGTACTCGTAGAATGCGCTCGGCGAGTGACGGCCATTACCTCCGGCACTTCTATGCATACTCCGAGTCTTTTTTTACGCCTCCTTTCGTTGTTATCGTTATTTTTCGCGTAGTCTGACATGCGGCACACAAATGACTCCGGACAAGATGACATGAACCTGTGCAAACACTTTTTCAAACTTACCATAGCGAGTTAACGCTTGCACGGTTACACAACACGGAGACAACACATGACGCATAAGAGAGGAGTCAGGCACGAGGCTTTTTAACCAGTCGAAATGCCAAGTTTAATTATTGTTATATTACTGCGCGAGGAAAACGTGCAACAATGGAGAATGCACGCAACCCGCGCGGAGAACACGCATCTGGTTTAATCCGCGCGTGTTGCACAGATCCACACGCAGAATCTCCACGTGCCGTGCCTTTCCTTCTCCTTGTCCCCGTTCTTCTCCGCTCAGTAATATGTAACCTAAGTTCGCATCAGCTAGCCCGACTTTTCATCCTTTGAACGCTAAGTACTTCTTGCGATTGCAAATAAAATTGCTTTTCAAGCGCGGCTCCCGACGGAGGCTTCAGGTTACCGGAATACACGACGGCGGCGTTACAATTGCAGTCGCAGTGGTAACAGCGGGATCTGCAAAAGAAAAAGGCTTCGGCTTTCGGCGCGACGGCTATTGCAAACGACCGACCGTGAATTTGCCCTCGCGAAATCCACCCGCGATTTGTTATTTTCACGTCGCGGATGAGGTATCAGGTTTCGCCATGGCATAAGGCATCGGCGCTCGGCATAGCACGTCGTCTAGTCGCCTAGATCCAAGTCTGCCACAGCCCGCTTTCGACAAGGAGCTGTAGCCCCGGTGCTTCCCAAGCAGCGGTGCTTGCAGCGTGCTCTTGCGCAAGCCGAGTTACAACGCCCCTCTTGCGCAAGCGACCTCCTGACGAGGGGACGCTGAGGCCGGGGCTGCGGCTTCCGTAACACGCGCCCCGAGCAGCATACATTTCGATTGCCGCAAACACAAGTGTTTGTCGTTATAACCGGGCGGGCTTTGGGTAACGGCGCCGGGATTCATATTTTTTTTTTCGTTTGTTGTTATCATTATTAGAAGACACCACAGAGGTAGGGGGTAATTAACTATGCGGCTCGCACCTTGTCATCTCGAGGAACCACCGGCGTACCTTATAAGAACAAATCGTATCTCTTGTAAATGCAGGAGAACGTAGTGGTGTTTCCTTTCTTTTTTAAGAGGAAGCTTTAACGCAAGCGAAGAGAGGAAACAAAAGCGAGGGAAAGAGAGGCTGGTTAGCCACTTCAACCACCAGCTCGCTACGTTGTGCTGCACTCTTAAACAAATGTACACCGTTTGGATCGCGTCTCGCTTGCGTTTCCTTTCTTGAAAACGCTGCGCTCGCTACTTTCCAGCCGAGAACGCTCTGTCGTGCTGACAACGCGCATGCCGGTCGTGACTTGGGAGTACCGGGCTTGCAGCGTTAAAGAAAGGGAATGCGGACAACACACGGACGACGGTTATTGTGTTGCAAGATGCGACCCAAAGGGTGTAATATTGCTTGAGAGTGTGGGAGAAGCAGCAGAGAAAATTAAACGTCGTAGGAAGTGATAAATAGGTTTGTTTAGTGTCCTGTTTGTTGCATTTCAAAAAATAAGTAATAAATCTACGTACTATAGAAGCAGATTTTTCATTTATACCGCCAATTTTGTACGAGAACTGTTGAGAGACAGGAAATTTAAGGAAACCGAAGCATCAAGTTTGCAACTATTTATTTGACTCAGCAATATAGAGATATTGAAGTTCTGTAAAGTGCACCTATTCAGACATTCATGCCGATAAATTTTATGCATTACACACGGCCCTGAAGTATACCTCGTACCAAACCGTCGTAGAACACTGTATGCTTGTCTTCAGGTTAACTTCACGTTCCGCATCTCATTTATCTTTCTTTCTCTCTCGCGTAAACTGATCTATCGAAATCGCCCGCTTCAGAATTTCTCGAAGAGATGCAGCTCACAGAACTGCCGTACCTGCTTTTGTTGCATAGTTACGGATTTGATAACTTTGTACTTCGACATCTATAAGCACCAATTTTCGACAGCGTTTGCAAAAAAAATAAAAAATCTGAGGTCTTAAACGAAAATTCTGCTTCCCACATTCGCTATAATTTTTCTTTTTCTCTTAAACGCAACGAATTTCATTCAAACCAGTTCAGCGGTCATCTAACAAGAACATTCGTGTGTTTAAAATCACGTGCGTCACGGCAAGGTGCGCTGCAGTGACCACAGGATGGTAACAACTCGAATTAGCCTAGACCTGAGGAGGGAACGGAAGAAACTGGTACATAAGAAGCCGATCAATGAGTTAGCGGTAAGAGGGAAAATAGAGGAATTCCAGATCAAGCTACAGAACAGGTATTCAGCTTTAACTCAGGAAGAGGACCTTAGTGTTGAAGCAATGAACGACAATCTTGTGAGCATCATTAAGGAGTGTGCAATGGAAGTCGGTGGTAACTCCGTTAGGCAGGATACCAGCAAACAATCGCAGGAGGCGAAAGATCTCATCAAGAAACGCCAATGTATGAAAGCATCTAACCCTACAGCTAGAATAGAACTGGCAGAACTTTCGAAGTTAATCAACAAGCGTAAGACAGCTGACATAAGGAAGTATAATATGGATAGAATTGAACATGCTCTCAGGAGCGGAGGAAGCCTAAAAACAGTGAAGAAGAAACTAGGAATTGGCAAGAATCAGATGTATGCGTTAAGAGACAAAGCCGGCAATATCATTACCAATATGGATCAGATAGTTCAAGTGGCTGAGGAGTTCTATAGAGATTTATACAGTACCAGTGGCACCCACGACGATAATGGAAGAGAAAATAGTCTAGAGGAATTCCAAATCCCGAAGGTAACGCCGCAAGAAGTAAAGAAAGCCTTAGGAGATATGCAAAGGGGGAAGGCAGCTGGGGAGGATCAGGTAACAGCAGATTTGTTGAAGGATGGTGGACAGATTGTTCTAGAGAAACTGGCCACCCTGTATACGCAATGCCTCATGACCTCGAGCGTACCGGAATCTTGGAAGAACGCTAACATAATCCTAATCCATAAGAAAGGGGACGCCAAAGACTTGGAAAATTATAGACCAATCAGCTTACTGTCCGTTGCCTACAAAGTATTTACTAAGGTAATTGCAAATAGAATCAGGAACACCTTAGACTTCTGTCAACCAAAGGACCAGGCAGGATTCCGTAAAGGCTACTCAACAATAGACCATATTCACACTATCAATCAAGTGATAGAGAAATGTGCAGAATATAACCAACCCTTATATATAGCTTTCATTGATTACGAGAAAGCGTTTGATTCAGTCGAAACCTCAGCAGTCATGGAGGCATTACGGAATCAGGGTGTAGATGAGCCATATGTAAAAATACTGGAAGATATCTATAGCGGCTCCACAGCCACCGTAGTCCTCCATAAAGCAAGCAACAAAATCCCAATAAAGAAAGGCGTCAGGCAAGGAGATACGATATCTCCAATGCTATTCACAGCGTGTTTACAGGAGGTATTCAGAGACCTGGATTGGGAAGAATTGGGGATAAAAGTTAATGGAGAATACCTTAGTAACTTGCGTTTCGCTGATGATATTGCCTTGCTTAGTAACTCAGGGGACCAATTGCAATGCATGCTCACTGACCTGGAGAGGCAAAGCAGAAGAGTGGGTCTAAAAATTAATATGCAGAAAACTAAAGTAATGCTTAACAGTCTCGGGAGAGAACAGCAATTTACAATAGGCAGCGAGGCACTGGATGTCGTAAGGGAATACATCTACTTAGGGCAGGTAGTGATGGCGGATCCGGATCATGAGACGGAAATAATCAGAAGAATATGAATGGGCTGGAGTGCGTTTGGCAGGCATTCCCAAATCATGAACAGCAGGTTGCCGTTATCCCTCAAGAGAAAAGTATATAATAGCTGTGTCTTACCAGTACTCACCTACGGGGCAGAAACCTGGAGGCTTACGAAAAGGGTTCTACTCAAATTGAGGACGACACAACGAGCTATGGAAAGAAGAATGATAGGTGTAACGTTAAGGGATAAGAAAAGAGCAGATTGGGTGAGGGAACAAACACGAGTTAATGACATCTTAGTTGAAATCAAGAAAAAGAAATGGGCATGGGCAGGACATGTAATGAGGAGGGAAGATAACCGATGGTCATTAAGGGTTACGGACTGGATCCCAAGGGAAGGGAAGCGTAGCAGGGGGCGGCAGAAAGTTAGGTGGGCGGATGAGATTAAGAAGTTTGCAGGGACGGCATGGCCACAATTAGTACATGACCGGGGTTGTTGGAGAAGTATGGGAGAGGCCTTTGCCCTGCAGTGGGCGTAACCAGGCTGATGATGATGATGCGTCAGAATACGAAAGTAGGTACGTAAGGCGGTGCTTATAAATAACCACGAAGAATGGCGCACGCGAGGCGCCGACATATGCAAACACCTGTGAATGCGTGTCACTTTTTCTTGCTTCGTAGTTGTTATTCTTTCGTATATCGGTGCATTATGACCTTACCTTATGAACATTTTAACTTGTCCCGAAGATACGGTACTGCCTGCGGGCGACACCGCGGTGGAAGGCTTCATATTGACACGCGTACTTATATTTATCGGGCGACCATGTTTCGCCGCCTAACAAATCTTATCGCACAGCGCGGGACGCGCCTGCATGTATCCGAAGTTTCTGGAAAGTTGTCGATGCTTCTATCCGCTATCTGTTGTCGCCGAACCTTCTGTTATCTTATTTCATCGCGTGACGCGAATGGTGCAGAACTTTGTGGAAGGCACGCGGGTCCCAACGATTAGTCTGGAACATTCGATGACTGCTGTATACAAGCCGACGCGCTGGACCCGCTGATCAGATTTTCGACGATCGCCGACCGTGTTCGCCGCTGTCGTTGCGCTATATGTGTAGCCTGTTTCGTGGGCACAGGTTCACCCAATAAAAGTTAGTTTTATCGTTCACAGTAATGCTACTGTGTTCTTTATAACGTCACTACCACGTGACAATATTAACTCGGATGTCTTGCGGTGCTTTATAGTTCCCGTTTCGTGTCCAAGTAACACGAGTGGTGGTTCCACCTTTCGACCCCGACGGAATGCTGTTCCCGAGACCGCAATCGATGCCATGACCTGTATCACAACACCGCAACGCCTTCTCAGCCACTGCGACGAGTGAGCGTTTGGAGGTAAAACTGGTTTAAGAGCTGCGACTATACCTAAGCTTTAGAGAAGGGCGAGCTGATCGAGTTGATACGCGTTCGTGTTAAGACTCCAACGCGATAATCAGACGCCGACGTAAGGGCGGAGACGCCGTGACACGAGCGCCACCTAGCAACCGTTGTTAGACATGGATCGTGTCGTCTGGTCTCTCTTACGAGCTCGTCTATAGTTCTTGCCTTGCGTCTTCTGCTTCTTCTTGTTTCTTCTGCTCGCTGCTCGTTTGGGCGCTGCTTTCGCATGTGGAAAGCTCCGATGCAAGGCGCCTATACAGTTTCACTGAAATGATATTTGAAATGCATTGAAATGCTATGCTATACAGCTCTTGAAATGCTATTTCGCCATTGCCTGCTGACATAAATTGTGACTGTGTTCCAACTCTGCATAATATGTGCCTGCATTTGTTTTCGGCGCCCCATACGACACTAAACTAATTTTTGTAGCTTTTTTTCTGGGGTCCATTCCCTACTTCACTGGGACGAATAAAGCACCGGTTCACTCTTAATTGCATGTGACGTCATAGCCGCCATGTTTCGAGCTCTCACGAATTCATTTTCTCCTGTCCCCATGTTGCACTTACTCTTTCCGGTCAAACATAAATTAGTCAAACTATTACGGTCAAATTATGAGCCCGACACAGTTCCTTTTTTTTACTCCTATAGTTTCTTTCTTTTTTTTTTCAGATACGTCTGGCTCACCTTTCAAAGGACACCCATGGCTCCAGAAGCAGCGTTTGTTCAAGCTTGTTCATTCGAGTGGAACGATAAAATCACGAGGCCTCTCAAAATATTCATAGCGACAAGACAATTTTCGTGGTCACGTAATATAATTTCAGCGCATAGCAAAAGGTTTTCGGCAGTTTTGAGTGCACCATTTCTAATGTTCGCTACAGTATGCATGTTCCTATGGCAACTATATTACGTATAACTGCAGAGCGCGCAGCTTCACTTGCCCCTATGTCGACACTTGCCTTCTTTTTTTCGTCACCATCGCGCACAGGTTAGAGGGCGCTTCGCACTTTCGTTGTACGTCTTATTTCGGCGACGAGAACTTTTCTGCATAGCTCGAACAAAGATATGCGTATTCGATGCCGCATACGTGCTTGCGTGCCAGCATCCATCATTCATTATGCCAGTATCCCCAGTACATGTATTCTTGAACTGGTTAGCGCAGACCTCATATCGTAGGCCGATGATAGCAGACCTGATGGGGACGACAGTAAGAGCTCTCTGCGTAAACTTGTAATTCCTGTACACAGGCGCAATCGAGAGTACTTCGGGGTTGAGCGGAACATAATAATAGCCGCGTCTGACTATGTACTATATACAGAAGCCCGAATCGATAAGTGAGACCATGCATAGACAGCTCTATAGTTCCCGGCTCCACTAAAAGGAGGCTATCTTTCGGGGGATTTTGCGTGGGATGGAGGCGCGCACTCCAGGCGGTTTCAACACTATGCCCCGTGGCGTCACTTATTTATGTCCAGAATATAGCATGAACGCGTGGGCAGCTAGCGGCAGGAAAAAGAACGTCGGGTAAGTTTTGTCGCGCGTCCGGCTTATTTGTTGCTCCATAATGGAACGCCGCTGTTCCAAATTATAGCGCTGAGACAGCGTAGCTTAGTGTAGGAGAGATATATACGTCGGAAGGATCATTTGAAAGGTATTGGCCATCGCAACGCAGAGCACACTATACTTAGCTCGTTTTAGCAACGTGCGATCGATAATGCGAGCGGAACGAGGGGCTTCTAACGATATACGTTCTTCTCGTCCACTCCCGCCCGTCCGAACTAATTCCTGCGTGAAGGCTACCGAAGCGGTTTGGTAAACTGCTGGGGAACAAGCCCGCTTGCGCGTGGAGAAAGAGTGCATCACGCGGTTACGAACGTGCCCGCAAAAATATTGCCCACATGTGTTACGCCGCGAAAACAGATCAAAAGACAGGCGAAAGCACACTGCCCTAGAACTCCGAGAAGCCAGCCTCCTCTGTACAGCAAAGCTGACGTCGCGGGTTCAGCCTACCACGTCACAGATCCCGTCTGCAAGGAGCAGTTGCAGCGCGACAACGAAGGTTCTGGCGACACGAAGAAGGTCCATAACCGCACAGGCGGTAATGCGCAGCGGGAAAAAACGCAAGAGAAAAAATAAATACGAGGCAGGCATTGTAACGTAAACGGAACGCGGTGTCTTAGGCTCCAAGCAGGGCACAGTAATGCGAAGGAACTGCGAAGGCAGAACTTCCGCAACGCTAAAATTTGCCCGAAAACAGCGCGATGAGTCGCGCACCTATGCCACCTGCAGCGCGTGCGGATCCAGTGGTTAAATTAGTTGCGAAAGTGAGGGTGAATCCAAAGGACGTGTCGGTCAAATTGAATTAGTTAACCCTGCTACGCGCAGGCCCTGATACGTGTGTGTGCAGAGAAGCATGCACGATGCCAGAATTTTCGCGTGAGGTACACTGGTGAGTGAGTGGCAGAGACGATATAACGAATGAGATGTCGTTCTCCCTGCCTCGTCGCATACGAAAGGAAACTTCGTTGCTTACAATCAAGTAGTATTAATAATATAGCTGTTACTTTTTAACCGCATCTTGTTGACTCTGTTGAATGTGTCCGGCCACCACCTGATAGAAAATGAGTCTGGCGTGCGTGGGACCGTATAAAGGTCGCGAATCCACTCAAATGGCTTTTCACTAGCTTCAACGCAGGCACGATTATTCGCACCACCTCGTACTTATCGGTGTAGACCCAAATGTACCTACGTTTCCCATTACAGCTGCATTTCTCTTCTACTTCATTCTCAGGTGATATACATATGGATGTCTGAATCGGTCTTTCCTGCGTCTATGTAATCATGCAGGTATCTATAGTGCTTAGTGTTGCGCCACCGTTTAGGCCCAGCGTCGCGTCTACAGGAGCAGGTACCTGTTGTGTGCCCCCTGGCGGCGGTTGCAGCTGTTTCTTTGCACTAAATATTTTTTTACGAATGTAGTTCTCGTAGCCGCGAATCCAATCCACGACCTCATAATAAGCAGCAGAATGCCAACCGGAGCAACCGCGGCGAGCGCCCTGTATTTTCCCCGGGCGGAGCTGTCCAACTTGCTGTCCAAGACGTCTTCAACACGACGACCTTACACCTGAGAGCAGCCAGCGTCCTCGGCAGAGCACAAACAGTGAAACGAAGACTTCATTAGCTCCTAGCACGTTAATTAGCTCCCGGTCTAAATGAGCCTCTACGCTGCAAGGCCATACAGCGAGGCCTTGGCACCAAAGGAGCCACATTCTGATTGGCCACGTGGCGGCATCCCGCGCAGCGCTCCCTCTCGGCGCTGTTTGGAAAGCGCTCCTCGAGCACTTATTTATACATATGGTATTCCTTCCGTCCTTCGTCCAAGCTGCGCTTTGGTCTCTTTATTTCGCGTTGTTTCTTTTCTCGCTTATTATGTGTGTGTGTTTTCGGTGTAGAAGCTTCTCAGGTGACGGGTGAAAATTGCAGCACCTTGTTATTCGATGGCCCCTCCGCACAATCACGGCGCCTTCGGTGTCGAACGAGCTTTCTGACCGGCCCTGTTAGTGCATGCTCACACGGCGATCCAGAGGCTTTAAAAGATGCGTGTCGCCGGAGTTTACTGTATGGAAATTTGCTGTACTTTTATTGATTGGGCACGTGAGAGACATTTTGCATCTCTGTTTACTGGAAGCCGGAACGGCTTGTTACCGATATACCCACTTAGGCTCGAGCACTCTCAACGCGAATAAGCGGCGACCTGCCTTTCATGTAAGACGGTAATGGTGCCTGCCATTGAATTCTCCAATGTAACCCTTTTCTAACGAAAGCGCTGAGAGAGCGCGTGTTTGTAAAGACGAAGCGGTGACACTCCCGCAGTCCTAAAGGACACGCGCCTCGACACCACGCCGTCCCTCAAGCAACAACCGCAAAGCGCGCAAAGACGGTGAACATACCGGATGTTTTTGCGAAGGCTGGCAGAAATTTCTAGAAATAGAGGACTCAATGTAAACATGTTATCTTTAGAAACCGGATTATTGAGAAAGGCTGATGTCAGAAAACGCGTTATGTGTTCTAATTTTGGTCACTAATTAGCCAAATATACAAATGAATCTAATTCATTATCGCGGTCACGAGGCTAGCGATAAGTCTAAAGTCTGTAGCAACTGTAGCAACCTCGTAGTAACTCACGAAGTGATCTTGCATCAGTTTTCAAA
Source organism: Dermacentor variabilis (assembly GCF_050947875.1). Lineage (NCBI taxonomy): Eukaryota > Metazoa > Arthropoda > Arachnida > Ixodida > Ixodidae > Dermacentor > Dermacentor variabilis. The sequence continues at coordinate 54,875,064 of NC_134578.1, forward strand.
TCACGCAAACAGTCCTTCTCCTAACTGCTGCATCACTATAAAGTTTCTCGCTTTTTTTTTTCGCTAGGAAACTGGAACTAAGCGCTTGAGGAGCGCAGAAAACCACGTGTACGAGAAGCGCCAGCTTTTGACGTCTCATGACATTTCCAGGTCCGTAACGCGCAAGTCGAACCATGTTCTTTATTTAGGAGTGGTAATTACGTCTAATGGCCTGCCCTCGGCTTCACTCTGACGTCGGGACTCCAGAACGTTTGCCTTCAACTATCACAGGAGAGCTTGACTTTACCTTGAACGGTCACAAAGGTGTTATCACGACTAGGTTGAGATCGGCAGACACACGCGAAAAGAAAAGTACAGATAAGCTAATCTTTTTACGTAAAATAAATACGCCCCGGTACCTAACCTCACAGGGGACCCTAATCAGGAGAAGGAAATTTACAGAAAAAGAAAAAAAAAATTAGTTAGCGAGCTTCCGGCATGCGTTCCCAAATTCGTTAACTTCAAAACAGACCGAATTCGTGTCCCCCTACACTGCCTCATTCATGGATTTACCGTAAGCCCCCAATCGCGATCGGCCCACCGTCACTTGGTTGACTTGCAACCCCGACAAGATGTCCGATTTTCAGCGCATAATGGAATTCGCGAACTTCAACTCTGCTATATACCATTATTCGCACCACCTCGTACTTGGCGGCATAGACCCAAATTGATCTACGTTTCATTATAGCTGCATTTCGCTTCCACTTCATCCTCAGATGATATTGATACGACATCTGAGTAGGTCTTTCCTACGTCTATGTAATCATGCAGGTATTTATAGTGCTTAGCGATGCGTCACCAGTTAGGCCCATGGCGTCGCGTCTGCGGGAGCAAGTAGGCGCTGTGTGCCCCCTGATAGCGGTTGCAGCTCTTTATTCGCACTCTCTTTTTTGCGAATGTAGTTGTCGTCGCTGCGAATACGATCCACGACCTTTTAATCAGCAGCAAGATGCCACGTACAGAGACCGGAGCCACCGTGGCGAGTGCCCTATATATTTGCACCGGACGGAGCTGTCCCACTTCCGCTCGAAGACGTCTTCAACACGACTATGGTACACCTGAGACCATCCAGTGTCCTCGCAGCGCACACACAGTGAAACGAAGACTTCGTTAGCTCTTAGCGCCTTAATTAGCTCCAGACAAGGCCAGACAGCGAGGCCTTGGCACGAAGGGAGCCCCATTCTGATTGGCCACGTGGCAACATCTCGCGCAGCGCGCCCTATCGGCGCTGTTTGGAAAGCGCTTATCGAGCACCTATTTATATATGTGGTATCCCTACTGTCCTTCGTCCAAACAGCGATTCGGTCTCTTTATTTAGTCTTGTTTCCTTCCTCGCTCGTCTTTCTTTTTTCTTTTTTCGGTCTAATAGCTTCTCAGGTCACGGCTGAAAATGCAGCACCTTGTTATTCGATAGCCCTTCCACACAATCAGGGTGCCCTCGGTGTCGAATGAGCTTTCTGACCGGCCCTGTTAGTGCATGCTGACACAGCGCTCCCGATGTTATAAAAATACATGTCGCGAAATCTTCTTTACGGTGAATCTTTTTACCTTTATCGACTTAGCGCCTTAGAGACATTCTGTCTCTCTGTTTACTGGAAGCCGTAACCGCTCGTTAGCTCAGTTTTCGTCTTTTTTTTCTTTGTGACAACGCGACTAAATAATACACCCACTTAGACTCGAGCACTCTCCATGCGAGGAAGCACCGACCTGCCTTTCATGTATATAAGACAGTAATGGTGCCTGCCATTGAATTTTTCGATGAAAGCTTTTTCGATCAATAGCGCAGAGAGTGTGTGAGTTTGTCAAGAAGAGGAAGTGGGATTTCTGCAGCCTTAAAGGACGCACCGCTCGGCAGCACGCAGTCCCTCAGGCAACAACAGCAAAGCGCGCAAAGACTGTGAACATACCGGACGTTTTTGCGAGGACTGGCGGAAATTTCCTAGAACTAGAGGACTCAGGATGAGGATCGCCATTTGAGCGAGTTGGTGCTGTTCGAACATCTTGAAGGAGCGGCGCAAGACGACGAAGACAGAAGGCAGGAACACACAGGACAGCGCTGTCCTGTGTGTTCCTGCCTTCTGTCTTCGTCGCCTTGCCCCGCCCCTTCAAGACACTCAGGATTAAAAAAAATTCGTTTTTTTAGAAACCGGGTTTTTGTGAAAGGCTGATGTCAGAAAACACGTTATGTGTTCTACTTTTATCACTAATTGGTTAAACACACCAATTAATTTAATTTATTGTCGCAGTCCCGCGGCTCGTGATAGTGTAAAGTTTGTAGCTACTCACGAGGTGATCTTGTATCAGTTTTCAAATCACGCAAAGAATCCTTCTAACTGCTGCAGCACGAGAAAGTTTCTCTCTTTTTCCAGCTAGAAAAGTGGAAGTGAGCGCTTGAGGAGCGCAGGAACCCACGTGTGCGAGAAGCGTCTGCTGTTGACGTCTTATGACGTATGCCGGTCCGCAACACGTGAGTCGAACCATCTTCTTTATTTAGGAGTGGTGATTACGTCTAATGGCGTGCCCTTGACTTCACTCTGACGTCGGCACTCCAGAACATTTGCCTTCACCTATACCACGAGAGCTTGATCTTACCTTAAACGGACACAAAGGCGGGTTCTTCAGTTGGTTAGGATCGGCAGGCACACGCGAAAAAAAAAGTACAGATAAGTTGATCTTTTATTCTAAAGAAATACACTCCGATACCGATACTCACAGGTGACCCTGGTCATGAGGAGGAAATTTACAGAAATGTAAAAAAAAAGATAGGTTGGAGCGCATACTGTAGGCATTACTAAGTCCTGACCGGGAGGTTACCACTGTCGTTGAAAAGAAGAGTGTACAATGAATGCACTGTGCCAGCGCTATAATATGGCGCAGAAACTTGGAGCTTAACAAAAAAAGCTTGAGAACACGTTCAGTACCGTGCCTAGATCGATGGAACGAGAAATGCTAGGCACGTTAAGAGAAAAGAAGAGAACGCTGTGGATCAGAGAGCAAACAAGGATAGCCGATATTCCAGTTGAGATTAAGATAAAAAGAAATTCACCGACGATTACGATACTCCCTAATGCGAAATTTAAACGGAGCTCTACGCGTGTTCTCATTTCGCCTGTCAGTATTTTATGTTTTGATTATATAGGTACACGGTTTATATTAGGAAGCGAACGCTTTGGAATAGCCTAGCTGGCGCGGTCAATCTGTCTCGTGCGGCACATTGCAAACGGAAATAAGTGTGGCGCGACTGCCTCGCTAATCGGGAGATCCCGAGAGGCAGCGCGTGGGTGACGTGCGGGCGCGATTCACAACAGCCACTGCAGACAGACCCCCGCTCATGCAGCGCTTTTGTTTCCATAGAGACGACGCGAGCTATTCTCGCGCCATATGGCAGCCATCGTCGCCGCACAGCCCGTCTTGCGCGGCACTTGAAATTTAAGTTCTTTATTTTACAAGGTAAGTACACTGATGTATACAAAACAGTGGGTATGACACGAAAAAAGCTACATAGCGGCACTTTGACTTCTCCCTCCTCCCCGTAAACAACAGGCAGCAACATGGCAACATATTCGTTGTACATACCTGTGGTAAGGTTTATATATATATATATATATATATATATATATATATATATATATATATACAGAACAACCAGAAATTACAACTTTGAAATGGCAATGACATACTTTTCAAGTGACAAACACAAATGTTAACATTCCCAGAAATTTTTGCAGTAATGTGTTCTTGGATATATGACGTATGTTTACATCACTTATATTGTATTTGTTAAGTGTTGAGGGATGAGAGTAGGAGAGTGCTTAAAGGCCATAATTATAGTCCGTGAGCGAGGGACTGCCCAGTGTTCAGTGTATCGATTTAGGAGAAAAGAAGGATTCATGTTCGCGATGTTTGTGATATGATTAGTACCCTTAATCATGTCACGTTTACAGGAACAAACAAGTTGATACTCGTAAAAGTGGTCTACTAGTAAAATTTTAAACTTCCGGAATATGTCACGCGTATGCGCATTGTAGGGCAAGTCTGAAATAGCACGTAAGACTTTCTTTTGAAGTGAAACTAAATTACTTAACGATCTCTTAGTACTATTTGACCAGACGAGGTTACAATAGCGCAGGTGAGAAGCAAATAGTGCGTTATAAACCATAAATTTCTGTAGTATTGGTAGTAGCCTCTGGCATCTGCGCAACATACCTAACGCTTTACTAAGGTTATTTCGTAAGTAATCGGTGTGGTGGTCCCATAGCATAAGTTCATGAAAGATAACACCCAAATTTTTTGCTGTAGCGGAAATTTCTACTTTCGTGACATTGAGTGTGCTGCACTGGGTGAGATCCCAAGGCGTGGACTTCGCTTAAAGAGGACCACTTTGTCTTGGAGAAATTTAACTGAGATAGTTTTTTACCGCCCAGTTATATATTTTGCCAAGTATTTCATTTGCAACATTCATGAGTTCATGCTCCTTATTCCTGAGAAGAATAAATTAGTGTCATCTGCGTAAATAATATAGTTAATCGAATCATCAATATTCACAATGTCATTTACAAAAATGATAAATAAAAGTGCTCCCAATATGCTACCTTGAGGCACACCCAGCTTAATAAGTTTAAACGAAGATAATTTTCTATTTATTTATACGGGCATTGCTTTCTGTTGGTTATGTAACTTCTTATTAAATCTAAAACTATTCCGCGTGTACCATAACAGTTAAATTTTTCTAACAGTGTTCCATGGTTAGTTCTGCCGAAATCTTTGAGAAATCAAGGAATACTCCCAATGTTAGTTTCCTTGTCTCTATGTTTTTCAATATTAGCTTTTCTTCTCCCGCTTTCGTTCTACCAACGACGAGAGGGACATTGCGTCGAGGGGGAATCGTGCCACTGGTGTCAGCGCCGACAAGACCCAAGGAAGTGTCGCATCGAGCCTTACTCGTAGCCATTCGCCATCGCCCCTTGCAGGAGAAGTGATCCCCGTCATACACGCTCGTACCACGGGCTGACCTCAGCAGCTGACGCCGTGGACGAGCGTAACCCTTTCCACCTCACGGCACCCTGCCCCCCTCCCCCACCGCGGAAGCGCAGATGAGAAAGCCCACGCAGCTGCAGGTGCCATGGCCGCGTGCAGCTCAGCGCATGCGCACGCCATCTTCCCTCTGCCCCTCAGCCGCTTTCCGCCTCATGCGTTCACCGTAGCCTCCTCCTCCGCTTTCCTCCTTGCGCTTTCTTCGCTCCCGCGGGGACGAGAGCGAAGGGAGCTCTCACGAGGGCGAGATGTCTTTTCATCCCCCGCTACACTTCGCGTTCGCTATTTGATCCTTCGCTCTGCTCGTTGGCTCGGTTACGCCGACGCCGTCGAGGTACGCCGGTGCCGACGTTCAAAGCAGAAACGGGCGCCTAAAAGCTGCGTTCTAAATGTAACGTAACGTAATATAATGTAATGCGTAGGGCAGATAACCGGCGAACCATTAGAGTTACAGAAGGCGTGCCACATATCAACTAGCCCAGCAAAGCATGTTGCTCACCCATGAGCATTACGGCATGACAATGATGGTATGACGACGAAGCAGTGACGACAATGGCACGACGGTGGAGGACTGACATCTATGGAACGACAACGTCGGTATGACGACGATGGCATTTGCACAATGAGATGACTATTCTGAAATGATGACGGCAGTATGAAGATGACCGCGGGACGGCGGCGCCGTGAGGACAATGTAAAGACGACGAGCGCGTGACCACAATCGCATGACGACGACAATATGACAACCGATGACGAAGAACGACGATGGTACGACCACGACGGTGTGACAGCAGATGCATGACAGCATTTGTCTGACGACGACGCAATGACGGCGGCATGACAATGGCGGCATAATCACGATTGAAGAGCAGCGTGATTGGGCTACATCAACAACAAAAAAGAGATTACGTTGACGGTACGTACAAAGGCGGTGTTGTGATCGGCACTTTACCCCTCGAAACCAGTCGCTCGCGGAAAACGCGACATCGGTAAACGATCCTACGTCCTCGTCAGAGCTATCTCCCAACTGCGGATATTCAAGGCAAACAGTTGGACACCGACGGGGCGGGTTTGGGCAATTTGCAAGGGGACATTCTTCCCCTGACCTTGGGGTGACCAAGAAGGAGTGAATCAGACACAGAAACCCTTCAGGGATATCACCGGGCTCAAACTTCCACGTCCGCCTTGGAGGCGGGGTCACTGCGCCTCCATCTTTTACCTGTTATGATTTTACGAATGTTGCTTAAAAGTTTTATGAAATATAATGTATGTCCGAAAAGAAGCTTCTCTTGTCGATCCCTGACGCTATGCGCCAACGGTGGCGTAGCCCCATGCCGTTGGAAGTGCTCTGATAGTGAAAGGGTGCAAAGGTGAAATCAGCAGTACCAACGTCTCTGAAGAAAGTCGTTGTACTCTGCAGATAACGTGTTGATCTTACACTAAAGTGCGATAATACGTATCGCTGATAAGGTGCGGCCTTATGCGAGCTTTATGGAACGCATGCTACACTCCCCCCCCCCATCATCCCCAATTTTCATGTCCGCTATGTTGGGCGAATCTTAAAGTTCATATGTTTGCAGGTATGCACCACGAAAAAATAATAATAATAATAACGAGACGATTACGATATACTCCCTAATGCGAAATTTGAGCGCAGCTCTATACATGTTTTGACTTCGCGATGTATTAGCTGGCGCGGAAAATCTGTCTCGTGCGGCGCGTTGATTTCCAACGGAGCAAAGTGTGGGGCGAATGCCTCGCTAATCGGGAGGTCGCGAGAGGCAGCGCGTGGGCGCGATTCACAGCAGCCACCGCAGACGCACCTTCCAGACGAAGCGCGCTAACCTGGGGAAAAAAAAGAACCAGAAAGCTCGCCTCCGTGCATAGCGTTTGCCGCAAGTGTTTCCAGGTAAAGATTACGATTGCATAAGCTGCAGTTGCCAGGAAGCATGAGAAGCAGTCAGTGACCCTTTAACGCTATCGCGTTCTGCCCTTAAATGCGAAGCTTAAGCGTCTCCCAAGTTTTTAAACACCCAATTCTCTCTTTCCTTTTTTGCACGTCTGTTACTTTAACTGATTCCCCTCCCATGTAATGCCCGAATGGGCCTTTAGGGTGTATAAATAAATAAATAAATAAATGGCACTGTTCTTGTACTTCACAGCAAAGCACTTCTGATCATTACCGTTTCTTCAGCCCCATCGTTATGACGCGCGTAAACTTTACGTACCTTTTTATTGCCTTAATAAATTTCCTGCATTATAGTCGATACATTTTCTCTCCAAACTGCGCTTAGTATTCAACGGAACCGAGAAAGCTAAGAAAAGCACGTTTTCGTTTAAAGCGCATTGCATGAAACCGAAAAGGAGTGGCTCAAGAGCACGCGAAAGTGGTTTTCCCGAAATGATTTCAAGCAGGGAGTGTCCCGCAGCATTCCGGGACAACCGTAGGCGCAGGAAAAGGCTACGCGGGACAATACGAGAAAGCAACATTGCACGGCGTCGTATTATTAAGGCATGTCCCTAGCAACACTTTAAAAACACGGGCATAGTATACTGACTTGGCGTGGAATTGCTCATGCACCGGGTGTTTCACGAACTGCGTCCGAAATTCCTCAAAGATAGGAAAGGCGCGGGAGATATTTAAATCATTTCCTCTTGGTTACTTTTACTGCAGAGTTGCACGTTTCAAGATGGCTCGATAGAGTAATTAAACAAATGAATATTGTAATTACACTAACTATAACTGCTTAAGCAATACAGTCGTGTGATCGATCCCGATGGAATGCTTGATCTGAAGAAATCATAACCAATCAGCACTCCATCCAATTTCACAGAGAAAAGCGAAACTGAACAGCTGAAGAGCGCAATCGGCACGTGTGTGAAGGCAGGTGGGAGTAACGTGACCGTTTGTTCTTATCAAGTCACGTGACCGTTCTTATCAAGCAACCGAGGTAGCAGCTTGATAAGAACGCATCGCTTGGTGCTCGCCCCCACCTGTGAGGCGCAACCAATCACATCACTCGTTCTGTCGTCATCATTTCATCCCGTTATGATCATTTGCTTCGCTTTGATGCCGCCGTCACCGTTCCACGATCTTCGTTCTCTAGTCGTCCGCGCGTTGTCATTTCGTCGTCGTGACGTGACCATTGTCGCGCCCTTCATTTTACGTCTCTGTCTTGAATCAGCGTGCTCGATTCAATAAGCCTGCATGTTCCCTAACAATTCCCCATGGCCTAATACTCAGCCGTCATGGACTGAGCTTCCACTCCCTTGGCACCCGATCTGCTACTTTGATACACAACCCGCTATCTGTTCCACGTGTTAAGGTACCAGCTGCGCCATATACTCTACCTCGCACCATTTCAATTAAAAATATCAACTATACACTTGCTCACTCATTGATCGATGCTGCTATCTTCCTGTCTCATAACGTTACATGTATTGCTTTCCAACGCTCGTCGTGCGGTACTGTCTCAGGCTTCCTACGATTCAAGTTGAACAATCGTCCGAAATTCTGTCGTGAAATGAAAACGATGAAGTACAGTAAACTTCGAAAAAGGAATACGAATTGAAACCGAAAGCGCTGTATCATTCTAATGCGTTTATCTCGTTTTTGCGTATGCTCCTGCTGTACTTCACAGCGAACCAAGTGGAGTTAACAAAAGACGTGCCAGTGGTGATCATATTTACCTCGCGTACTCGCCGTACAGTCTCGGCACTTGGTGTCGCCATCTAGTGTGAGAAGAGTGAGTCCCAAGCGCTCCGTGGTTGGCGCCAGGTCGTGTTCATTTCAAAAGAAGCTTTCGAGCCCCAGAGTACATGGATGCTGGAAAAACATGTTATCGACTGACTAGGTGGGCACACACTCGCCCTCGCTTACCTTTCTTTTTTTCTTTCAGGATACGCATTCATTCGTGCTCACACCCATGAGCAATCACGTTCGTGTACTTAGATTTAGGTGCACGCTAAAGAACCCCAGGTGGTCCGAATTTCCGGAGTCCCCCCTCATCGGCGTGCCTCTTAATCATGTCGTGATTTTGGCACGCAAAACCCCATAATTTAATTAATCTTTTGTTTTTCATACTCTCACCGACGAGCACTCATTCGCGCTCATTGTTCACTCACGCTCCCCGACAGCGTGGCCAGGAATTTTTTTAGGCCCGCCATTTTTTTAAGGGGGAAGAGGGGATCACGTGCCCGATGTGACACCCCCTGGATACGCCAGTTCTCACAGACACTCATTCACCTTCACATTCCATCTACTCATCCTCAGTGGCATTCGCTCGGGTCCACTCGTGACTTTTGTGAGCGTAAGTGAATTTACTCATGAGTGTCAACTCGTGAGTGCTTATGCCGTCCTATGCTGAAAAGCTTATCTAAGAAACTTTTGGCAGTCCCTATTTGTTCTTCAGTCAACATTGCTTTGTTGACTTCGGACTTTTTTTGTCGAAGTTTTGCTTTCGATTTGAGTCGTCGCTGCTGGGCCAGTCTAAAACCACGCGAGTTTGAACCAACGTTAGATAAAATACAAAAAAAAATTACTTTGAACTTCAGCGATACATCTGGCTCCGAAATAAATAATGCCGACAGCAGAAGGTTCTCACAACGAACACCACCATATTCCTAAGCGCAATTACTTCTTTCTTTGCGACGCACACAATGTCGCCTTCGTCCGCTGCAGCATGTTGTCTGCCTTCACCTCAAAAATACATACACAGACGCCACCACTCTCGGAGTGTGACTGGCGCACAAAAAAGAAAAAAAGGTATCGTTAGGGGCGTGCAAACATTCGAAACCCGCCGCGGTTGCTCAGTGGCTATGGTGTTGGGCTGCTGAGCACGAGGTTGCGGGATCGAATCCCGGCCACGGCGGCCGCTTTTCGATGGGGGCGAAAATACCGGTGTGCTTAGATTTAGGTGCACGTTAAAAAACCCCAGGTGGTCGAAATTTCCGGAGTCCTCCGCTACGGCGTGCCCCGTAATCAGAAAGTGGTTTTGGCACGTAAAACCTCATAGTATTTTTTTTTTTATTATTTGACGTTTCGGAACACAAATTGAAGAGTACTTGCTATTTCATCTGTATTCAGGTCGTGAATTCTCTATTCGAAACTGTCGAATTATTTGTGCACGTTCGAACGCAAGGGATAACGCCATTTATTCGTGTCTCGAAAGAGACAGATCGGCGCGACTGAGGCCGCTGTTTCGAATTATTTTCATGTACGAGTCAGGCTCTTTTTTTTTCTTTGTACTAGTCTTTGAGTGAGCGAACTCGCAAGGCAGATAAGTTCTTTTCAGTAATTTACGATCATTCAATTAGAACGCTTCGCTCGTAAGAAGCTTGTATGCGAATGTAGTTGTCTCGACTGATGCAAACTAAATTATTGTTTAGCCCCTGTCGTACCACAATTGCGTCATTTCAATGCAGTCTGCGGTGCTGTAGCGCCGCAAGTCGCTGCTTCAAGGAACAACGCTCTACGTGCGTCTGGTCACGTGCGGTTCTCTAGAGTAAGGATGCACTACATATTTGGTTGCAGCTCTCTCTCATTTAAAATCTTCTTAATTTAGCGGACATTCATTTGCAAACAGCATTATATGCATATGTCGAATAATGTACATAAGCTTCATCTTTCTTTACTAAACGCGCTCCACACAAACTCTGTATTTCACTTCGTTAAGGAGTGAGCAAATATTCGATTTCATATACGAAGGTCATTTCTTCCGAACATTCGTATTCCATTCGATTCGCAATTATAATTTTTCGTACACACCTAACAAGTTACCAACTAGCAACGTTAATTAAAGGGACGCTGAAGAGGAAACTAATTTATTCTGTATCAGTAAATCACCCTTCTACAATGTCAAAAACACCACTCTTACCACGATAAGACGCTTGGTAAGCCAGAAAAAAGAGCAATAACAAAAAACAGCAGGCGACGCCTCCTAGAAATTCCCGCACCGCCTCGCAAGCCGTGACGGCATGGATCTGTGGCAGCGTCTCCTCGGGCCTAGTTAATTCCATAGCGGTAAAAGATCGGCGACATTGTGTTCTAAAGGAGCCCGCCACTGAACATGGCTAGTTTCGCGTACTCTTTCTGAACCAAGGCTGCCTAAATAGAAAAAAGAAACGTTGAAATCCGTGACGTCACCATAACGTACCGGCGGTGGTGATTCGGCGCGAAATTCAAAGAAACTTAAACTTTGATTTTCGTTTTCGAATAATCAACCTATTGTTTCGAAATCAACGAAAACAGAGTTTTCAAAGAAACCTTTATCTGTCTTAGCTGATTTAATATTTTGCTTTCGTGATAGCTCAGTGGCTAGGGTGTTCGAGGATCCCAAATGCACATTCCTGCTGAGAAAGTTCAATAGCAAGTAGCGGTACAGGCCTGAGAATTTTCTTTTTTGCTTCGCCATATTATCACACGTACATCGTTCCGCTTCTTGCCAGTGACCGCCTTTCACTGGATTATCACTTTTATCGCAATATGGCACATGGCGCGAGATGCGCCTGTAGTACAGCGCAAACTTCACATTTCACCATGGTCACCAGTCTCGTTCACCGCAAACATGTCGCCCACCTTCCCGTTCGCCGCAGCCACGTTGCCTTTCGTCCCCTGTGCCTTTTGGCCGCACCCTTTCGGAAAACTAGGAAATACAGCCCTCGGAGGTGGTGTTGCATTGCTGACCACTGCAGCAAATCCTCTGTCTGTGCCCACAAGGAGAAGTATAATTGTCGTCAAAATAGACGGCGTACCTGTCCAAGTACTCATCGACACTGGAGCCCATGTATCTGTGATAAGTGCTAGCCTACGTAGACGTTTAAAGAAGCTCCTCACCCCAGCAGCTGCCCAAGTGCTTCGTTTGGCCGACGGTGGCGTGCTGGTTGTTCTTGGAATGTGTACTGTGCGTTTAAGTATAGCAGGCCGCCCTACTTCTGTTCTCCTTGCTGTGATCGACAACTGCCCTCACGACGTGAACCTTGGAATGGACGCGTTATCCCCGCATTCTGCTCACATCGACTGCGCGACCGGCGTTCTTCAGTTAGAACTGCCTCAACTCGCCGATGCTCCGAGCGCTGCCCCAGCGCACTTGTGCTCGCTTCATGATGTGTGTCTGTCACCCGAGGACGTCACTTACGTCGCTTTGATCGCACAGCCACAGATTCCTGACGATGAACATGTCCTTCGCTCCATCATCGACGTGCTTTTGAACCGGAACCTTGCCCTTCCGCATGCGCTCGTGACAATGACTAATAACGGCGTTGTTCTTCCGCTTCTGAATTTAAGCTTGTGCCCTCAAGTGAAATTCAGCCGGCATGTTCTTGGCCAACGTTTCTAATACTTCCGAATTCGAAATTGAAAGTCTGAGCGCCGAAAGTGGTTTCTTAGCGCCCAATTGCAGCTCGCAGCTCTCGTTCACTAATGGATGACTTCGCGAAGATAATTGCACCTGACCTGACCTCAGCACAGGCCATGGTCATACACGTCTCCTCCTCGAAACGTACCGTGACATCTTTGATTTCGGCGACAGGCCTTTAGCCCAAACATCTGTTGTTCATCATCATCATCAGCCTGGTTACGCCCACTGCAGGGCAAAGGCCTCTCCCATACTTCTCCAACTACCCCGGTCATGTACTAATTGTGGCCATGTCGTCCCTGCAAACTTCTTAATCTCATCCGCCCACCTAACTTTCTGCCGCCCCCTGCTACGCTTCCCTTCCCTTGGAATCCAGTCCGTAACCGTTAATCTGATTGTTGTGTTCATATAGGAGGTTGTGGCCAAGTACTGCACCAGGGTGGCCAATCCTGCTCTGGTGAGGGAGTGCGTTACCGGTTCTGGTCACCGGGATCAGGCCTGTTTATGCAATTTTATCAACACGCGGATTTTTTTTTTAAATCCGGTGGAAAATTGCTGGCACCGGGATTTGAACCACGGACCTCTTGCACGCGAGGCGGGTGTTCTACCTCTACGCCACCGCATATACACTGGACCACCGCATATACACTGGAGACGTAAATCCTATGCGTTGGCGTCCCTATCGTGTATGGCATGCTGAACGTCGAGTCATCCAATCAGAAGTGGACAAAGTGCTCTGCAAAGGGGTCATCGAGCCATCAGCCATCCCTTGGGCTTCGCCTGTTCTCCTTGTGAAAAAGAAAGATGGTACCTGGCGTTCTTGCGTTGATTATTGCCACTTAAACAAGATCGCATGATAAGACGTCTACCCACTACCACGCATCGATGACGCCTTGGACTGCTTACACGGAGCTAAATACTTCTCGTCCGTCGATCTTCGATCCTGCTACAGGCAGATTTCAGTTGATGAAATGGCCAGCGAGAAGAAGGCCTTCATCATGCCGAATGGCTTATACCAGTTCAAAGTCATGCCCTTTGGCCTATGCAATGCTCCTGCGACATTTGAACGTATGATGAACTCTCTTCTGCGAGGCTACAAATGGACCACCTGTCTTTGTTACCTTCACATTATTGTTTTTTCTCCCATGTTCGGCAGCCACCTTACTCGACTCGCTGCCATTTTTGCAGTCTTCCAAAAAGCCAGCCTCTAAATGAACTCCATGAAGTGTCAATTCGGGCGCCGTCAAATTACCGTGTTAGGACACCTGTTTGACGCATCCGGTGTTCAACCAGACCCGGAAAATGTTCGCGCCGTAGGCAGTTTCCTTGTGCCACGTTCTGCTTCTGATGTGCGCTGCTTTGTCGCCCTGTGTTCTTACTTTCGCTGTTTCATCAAAAACTTCGCTGACCTTGCTCGGCCTTTGACAGACCTTCTAAAGAACATTCTCATGGGGCCTGGACCTGAACATTCTCATAAGAACATTCTCATGGGGCCTGGGGCAGGCTCACGTGTTTGCCGCTCTCATCGGGTTTCTGACCACCACTCCCATACTTGCCCACTTTGATCCATCTGCCCCGACCGAAGTCCACACTGACGCAAGTGGCCATGGCATTGGCGCTGTTCTCGCCCAACAAAGGAATGGTACCGAGTGCACCATAGCTTACGCCAGCCGCCTGCTATCACCTGCCGAGAAAAATTGCTCCATCACCGAGCGGGAGTGCTTGGCTTTCGTTTGGGCTGCCGCCATGTACCGGCAATATTTGTACAGCCAAATGCTTTCGGTCATTACAGACCACCTCGCACTCTGCTGGGTGTCTGCTCTTCGGGACCCGACAGGACGGCTTGGTCGTTGGGCTTTGCGGCTCGAGGAATTTTCATTTATTGTCAATTACAAGTATGGATGCCTCCACAAGGACTCTGACTGCCTCTCTTGTCATCCCGTGGATCCTCTTGATCCTGCTGCGCATGATCCGGTGACCTGCATGATGGCTTTTGCTGACATGACCGACGTGTGTGCTGAACAAGAACGAATCCTTACAGTCCATCATTGCCGGAGTGCAATCTGGCAGCACTGACGGCACGTGCCGCATGTTCGTGCTGCACGACGGCATTTTCTACCGCCACAATATCAACCTTGACGACCTCGAGTTGCTTCTTTTCCTTGCTCGTCATCTGCGATCTGCCACTCTAGAACAACTTCATGATGCACCGATGGAGGGACACCTTGGAGTTTTGCATACATTCAACCGCGTATGACGCCGGTTCTTCTGGCCGGGTCTCTACTGCTCTGTGAGTCATTATGTCGCATCTTGCAAATTGTGTCAGCGCCGGAGGAAACCTCCCCTGCCACCTGTCGAATGACTCCATCCAATTGAAGTTCTCTCTGAACTGTTGTTTAGCATAGGCCTTGACCTGCTTGGCCCTTTTCCAAGGTTGACTACAAGGAATAAGTGGATCACCATCGCTACTGATTACGCGACACGTTAGGCGATAACAAAGGCGTTGCCGACTAGTTGCACAACAGACGTCGCCGATTTTCTCCTCCACGACGTCATTCTCCACCACGGTGCACCTTGACAGTTACTTACAGACCGCGGCCGCTCGTTCTTATCTCGAGTTGTCGACAACCTCCTGCGCTCTTGTGCCACGGAGCACAAGCTGTCCACTGCCTCAGACCCACAAATGAATGGTCTTGTGAAACGTCTCAACCAAACAATCACAGAGATGCTGTCGATGTACGCCTCCAACGATAACCGCTACTGGTACGCCACGCTGGCCTATGTGACGTTCGTGTATAACTCGTGCCGACATGGCACGGCAGGATATTCAACCTTTTATCTCTTGTATGGTCGTGACCCCACATTGCCGTTTGACACCATCCTCCCTTCTGTGCCACGTGTTGCAAATGAGTGCGCTTATGGAGTCATTTATCGCACTCACATGGCAGGTCAAGTCACCCTATCTCGTTTATTAGCTTTGCAGCATATACAAAAAGAGTTATGACTGCTACCATCGCGATGTTAAGTTTGCGTCAGCAGCTTGGGTACTCCTTTGGTCACTATGTCGTCGGGTTGGCCTCTCCCAGAAGCTTCTCTCTCGCTACACAGGGCCTTATGCAGTCCTATATCAAGCTAACAACGTAAATTACAAGATTTCGTTGCTACAGTTTGACGCATCCTCAAGTCAGACGCCTGTTGACTTCATGCGCGTTGGCGGATGAAGCCATACTTCGCTCGCAATTCTTTGCCTACCGTGCGCCGAGACGGTGCTTCAGCACCCAGGGGACCTGTTACGGAAGGATGAAAGACAGAGGAAGAAGATCGGAGACGCTGGCTGCTACGTGTTGTTGGTGGTCAGCCATCTTAACTACTCTGAATCATGCTGTATATATATTGTAAATATAGTCTTTCTATACTCCCAACATCCCCGTAACAATATATATATATTTACGAGGGCGAATCGGCAAAGTCTTTGCCCCTATTTTTTTAACCAAATTACAGTACGAAGACAGCACATCCATTCCCAGCGGTGGACCTTTCTTGGACTGGCCCGGCCTTACCTGCCGGTACTTCCACAGCACAGCGCTGCTGTCAGTTGTTGAAGATGGCGGTTGTGCTTCACACATCCACGGCATACGAGCAAGGAAGTGTGATTCGTTTTCTATGGAGCAAAGAATGAATGGCCATCGAAATCCACAGGGAAGTGCAGCCCACATATGGGGAAAGGTGTCTCGCTTTGAGAAGTGTGAGGTGCTGGTGTTGTGAGTTCGCGAAAGGCCTGTGAGGGCTTGCACGACAATGAGCGTTCGGGGAGGCCGCATGCGTCGCTGACTACCACAGCGGCATCTCAAATTTAGTGCTACAATGGGACAAATGTCTGAACCGCTGTGGGGACCGTATGGAAAACTATGATAAGGTATATAGAAGGTAGTATGTGTATTTGTAATCACCTGTATGTGCCTTATTTTGCCTAATAAAAAGAATAGGAGCACTTACTTTCCGATTTGCCTCGTACTTATCTATTGAACCTCATACTCCGACCCAGTAGCCGAAGTTGCCTACCAGCTCGGGCCACTATGTATGTGCTTGTGATCCTTATGTCTTCGTGGTCATTCCATCATCGTCATTCTAGCTTCATGATCAGACTCGCCATGCCATCGTACTCATGCCTTCTATGCCGGTTTAGTGACCAAAGTTCTCTAATGGCCTTTAGGTATGTGCTCGTGGTCATGATGCCGTAGTGGCTGTTGCGTCGTCGTCATTCCAACTTTGTCATCTGACTTTCACCGTGTCATGGTCCTCACACCTTCGTCGTCACACAGTTGTCATTCATTTGTTGTCACACTGCCATTATGATCCCGTCATAGTTGTTCCATCATCTTCACTTTAGCTTCGCCATCCGGCTATTTTCAGGCCATCATCGTCACACAGGCTTCGTGGTATAGTCATCATACCGTTGTCAAGCCATCGTCGTCATTGCATTGTCATCATGCATTTGTTGTCATACCGCTGTCGTAATACCATCACAACAGCTTTATCATGGTCATTCTAACTTCGTCATACGACTCTCATCATTGTGCCTCTTCATGCTGTCTTTGCCATACTATGTTACCATCATGCCCCATTGTCATGCTGTCAGCGTTAACACTTTAGTAACGTCATCACTTTATCGTCATACCATCCTCATCACTGCGTCGTTGTCAGTCACTATTATGCATCCATTGTCGTTATAGTCATCGTCATGTCGTGCCATCGTCGTCATTCCAGCTACGTCATACTGTCGTCGTCATTCCATTGTCTTCATGTTGTTGCCGTCCCGCTATCGTCGTACTATCATCATTTAGGCACCATCATCCCATTGTCATGACATCATCATACTGCCTTTGCCGTTCCACTGACCCCATTTCTTCATCATTCCATCGTCGTCACTTCACGCTTCATATCAGTGATGCGTCGGCGTCACAGTCGTCGTCACATCACCATATGCTCATAAACAACCTTGCCAAGCGAGTACTGTAGCAAAGTGCAATGATACCGGAGCATATCGCACATATACGAAGCCAAAAGAAGTCTTAGAATGGCTACTACAGATATTAAACAAATGTGACTTCGGAATACAGTGGGTCGCTACATTGCTCAAAGGCTAATTGCATTACCATGAGCAGCCATCGTGAGATGAGTTCTGCCATAATTCTTTTCCGCTTTGGCACTCCTAATTCTAACGTATTAAAGGAACGTAAATATCGTTAGGATAGTTTGGTATTCATGAAGTACCAGATTCCAGGGAGCCTAGCATGCGCAACTTTTGAGTCAAAAATTCTAAAACCAGAACAAGATCAGCCAGAAGAAATAAATAAAAGATAGTATTGACATTTAATGAAAACTATTGTCAAAAACACTAAACATGTACATATGTAAATATGGAGTACGTAAATATATGTGGGTATGTGTGCGTTGCTACATGACATGATATGCTGAGATGTTTACAAAGCTATCGCTTGAAAGGATACAATTTCAAGGGTTGCTCTAGGGGGTTTACTTTATGGTGATAACAAATATATTGTTACAGGGAGATCTTTTGCGCAGTCTTTCCACGACTCATCAACCACCAGTTATCAGCACTCGTTCCCTATCTACACCAAGGTAGCGCGCTGTCGAGGGCGGTGCGTGCCAGATAAAGCACCAGCTCAGCCAATATAGCTTGTTTGATGGCGCTACTTTTTGATGCAGGTAGACAGTTAGTCACATGACCTTCTTTTTTCTTTCTTTTGCAGGCTTTCTTTATCAGCCGAAAAAAAATTAAAAGGCAAAAAATGCCTGGCTGATAACATGCCATCTTCAAGCTTCTTTTAATTTCTAACAAATTCAAGAACCTGGTCCTACTACATGAACTCAAGGCTGTCCAGAAGGCCTGCGATGCGGCGGTGAGGCTAGGCCTCCCCGTCCCTATGTGGGAGTAGCCGCGATCCTCCCCCTATAACACAGGGGTGGATTCTTTCAGGACCTGAATAGAATTCTTTATCTATCTTCATTGACACCACAGGATTCAGAGTAGCAAATAAAAAATAGTTGATTGCAATTAATTAGTCAATTGAATGACATCAAAAAAATTACTGGTGGCTGCTCTACTCGACTGTGGACACTGTGGACATAGTTGTCGTTGCGTAGAATGACCCGGTTTTTCCTTTCTTTCTTTAACGCAATGCATGATAGCTGGGACACCCTGTACATAGTGAAGTTCCCGCAATCAGCTGTATTTTTCTGCGTGTGAGGTGGATGAAGACATCAAGTGCGATTTGCCTCAATGCATTTCTCTTCTCCGACAAAAAGGACGTTGCAAATTGCAATGTGACAGCTCGGCTCGTGATTGAACTCTCCAGTGATGCAGTCTTTCAGAGCATCTGTCCTTGGGGGCTCACACAGGGATGTATGCATCACCATAGAGAAATTCATTGTTGAATCTAACTGATTTCATTGTTAGTCCTATTATTTAATTCTTCCCTCATTGTCTTTTATAAATGTATATATATTTTTTCTTTCTTTTTCTGTGTTCTTTTAGAATTACTATTTGCTGGATCATTTGATTTGCTTTAATTTATTAATCAAAATTATTGATATTTAGATTTATTCTATTGACACATGGCTAAAGCCTGCCTAATTCTTGACCAATCCCCCCGAATGGGTATGTTCCAATGACACTAAGATCACCATCAGCAGTAGCAGCATCCCGACTTTTTCACTTCGCAAGAGGGAGAGAGAGAGAGAGAGACTAGCTTTAATGACATGCTGAAGATGTTAGCCTGGCTGTTCGCCTGATATGCTGCTCCAGGTACTGGGTGATTATTATTATATATAGAGTGATGCACACTTAAAAGCATATACAGTCACATTTACACAGATACACACTATAGAGATATCTGCAAAGTTTTGTTAAGGTTCGTGGCCCACAAGAACATCAGCAGCGCTTTCGTGGCACATAATACGCAGGCGATGCTTTGCCATTGGCTGAGAATATGCCGCAGTTCCAAGCTCAACCAAGTTCACTTCGCAAATTCGTCGCTCAGTAGGCTGGGAAGCCGCTGGAGCTTGACCTTTAAACATTGGCTAGGGTGAGACTGAAAAACCTCAAGCACACTTCATGGAATAGCTTGTGCAGACTTTGGCAGGGGCTTCACCGAACAATGACTTTTCCATGGACTCGTGCCTCCTTTAAAAATGCTCCGCCAGTAACAGCAGCAGCACACTCTGCGCCAGAAGCCACTCTTGGAGAATCTTATTCCTGTCATGCAAGTCCAGCAAAGACCCTACACCGAGATGGTGAAGCCCTACACGTTGCGATGGGGAGATCTCAAGCCCAGAGACTTGTATCCAGTTATACGAACAAGCATGCGAAGCCAATTCATGGCACGAGCCCAGCGAACACGCCAGGGACATGCGTCTGTTTCTGACCGGCCTGGAGCCCCAATGTGGTTTGACACAGGACTGACGCACAGCATGTGTGCAAAGCGAGCTTTATGTCTGGCAGCTTTTGACAAAAACGCTGCTTAAAGGTGGGACCGGGCTATCTCTATTATTATTATTATGGGCTAGCTTAATTAGTGGACAAATCGATCGTCACAACGAGCGCTCAGGAGTTCGCAACCACAGTTGTGATTCCCTTGGGCACAATTTTAAACCTAACGACTCTGCCCAGAGCGCTGGCGTCGGGGCTTTTCACGACTCTCAGTTCACGCGTTTCGCCGCAGTCAAAGAGATCACCGAGCAGATTCAGCTCGAGGGAAACGGACGGCACGTCCTCCCAGTACCGGCCCAGGGCAGGTTTCATGACGACGCCTTCCCCAGCTACGAAGTCGTTGGTGATCACGACGGCGATCCTAAACCGAGCCGCCAGGTACTGCAGCGCGTTGCAGAGGTGTGACAACAGCGACAAACCGTCGACGTACTGGTTGCCGGTCAAGACCGGAGAGGCGGCGGCCGTCAAGGAATCGACGAGTATCATTTTCACGTTCGACAAGAAAGTCTCGTCCTTTTTTCCCGCGGAGCAGAGCGAGTCGCGCACTTGGTCCACGACCTGAACCATCTCCAGCAAGTCGCAGACGGCGACGTGCCTCACCTTGGAGAGGACAGTTTCAGCTTTGACGTCACCCGTTACTCTGCAAGACACAATCTGGCGCAGTCTCTCGGGTGAGAAACAGCTCAGTGCGTCCACGTAGAGCGCGCCGAAGTGACTGGCGACGACGAGATTGGCGGCGAGGCTGTGGCACAGCTGCGTCTTGCCGCTGTTGCCGGCGCCAACGATTTCGGTGATGCGCCCGGTGTAGACTCCGCCGCCTATGGCCTCGTCAACGTTCCCGCTACCCGTGGTGAAGATGGCCGTGGTCTCCAGTAACTGCTCGTAGAGTTCGATTCCCGTGCGCAGCTTGGGTGCGTAGATCGCTTGCAGTGAGCGGCGCAGTCGAATCACGTCCCCGTAGGCGAGCCCGGTGCGCTCGGCAAGAGTTTCGCGTTCGGACGACAGGTATTCGACGACGGTC
The DNA here is from genome assembly GCF_050947875.1 of Dermacentor variabilis. NCBI lineage: Eukaryota > Metazoa > Arthropoda > Arachnida > Ixodida > Ixodidae > Dermacentor > Dermacentor variabilis. The sequence goes on from NC_134578.1 coordinate 54,896,026, forward strand.
CTAACACCGGAGGCGCGCAGCTTTTCGACGACCGGCGCTGTCAACTCCGGGCAGAGCCCGACGCGCAGTATCGTCATGCTGACACGACGGGACGTTCACAAGCGCCGGGTCCACGTCGACACTCAGCAGAACTCGAACTCGGATTTGAAACTCGCACTTACACCTACGCTCGATCGATTGCGACTCATAAACTTGTGGCGGTACTTCCGCTTTGAGCCACTTCCGCTGGCTCAAAGCACGTGACTTAGAAGTGCAAACATAACATAATATTCTTAATGCTGATATAATTTGTGCAGTAATACCTTACTGTTTGAGTACTTCTAAGTTGTGTAATGAAACTAATAAAGTGACAAAGCCACATTTGCTACATTTTTTATGCCGCTAGGCGTCGACTCAGCTTTGCTTGGTGACATGAAAACGCGATTAAGAAAAGCAGGAATCCTGTAAGTTATTATTTCCAAGCTTGTAGTGTTACAAAAAAAGCAATTTTAATTTACACAGTATTCAAAACAAAATAGTTTACTTTCTTTTTAGCGTTGCCAGATTTGTCACATGTGCTGTGTCGCCACTTCGCGTACCTGGCGTCAGCTGTAGATCAGCTGGGAAAAAAAAAAAAAAAACCCAAACTACCCCCCTTTCTTGTTGCTTTCACGAGCGTATTTGTGCTTTTGTGACTTAGCACCGTCATATTAAAACGTTCCTCTAGGTTTTGCCACGCATACACTCGTTCATAATTTGCATTTTGCTTGAAAGTATCGCATCAAAAGAGGAAATGAATAGTTATTCCAGCAGGGTTTTCCTATGGAGACAGTCACGACACGACTCGAAAGGGGATTTTCCCTAGCGTTTGCAATACGTGATCACTGCAAACAGTCTGGCAGGCAATGCCTATTTGCAAATGTGGGATGATGCATGCACCGTGCCAACCGCTCGCAGCCAGCGCTCGGCGCGCCTTCACAAAACGCACGCACGGAGCGGCGGCGGCGGCCACACAAACACATACCCGTGCGGCTGGGATGGTCATGTGACCCCAAGCGGGCCAATCACGAATAAGGCCATGGTGACAAGTTGTTGATGCGAGCGAGAGCGCAGCGGTGCTTCTCCCGATGCTATGAGCAACCGTAAGTTGTGGTGCGGGGATATTTCGAGTTAATTTCGTGTAAATTTTTCGCTGCTTACGAGCTCAACTCGGATCAGGTGCCGATTCAGCGGGCGTCGTCGACGCCCGCGAGCGTGACAAGTCGGAAATGGTACGTGAAACGTTTGCTTTGCGCTGTGAATCCGTATGTGTCTGTGTGTGTGTACCTGCCTCCGTGCTGTATACTACGAGCCGCCTAGGCCTAACGGTGTCTGCAATCGCCGATGCCGATCGTACTCGCTAGCGCTTGTCCGGCTCCTGGCTACACGTACTCGGCACGTTCGTGCCGCGGTGCGTATGCGCACGTCAGCGTTACGCATGTCTCAGCCGATCAGCTGCACAAAGATGTCGAGCGCCGACGACGCCGAGATGTCAGCAGCCGCGGAGTTTGGAGGGGGCAAAAAAAGCAGCAAAAGAGAGAAGCACGGCGGATGCTATAGCTTTTATTTTTCTAGGTCATGCCGCTGACTTGCCAGGTGAACGAAAGGTGCATCTGAAGTCGAAAGACGCCCGAGTTTCTGGGGAATTTTGTACCCGTGGCAGACGAACTACAGTCGTCCTCGAGTGCAGTCAACCGTCAGCGGTTTGGCGTTGAGGATGGCGAACAGAGTCCGCGACGGAGCCATCATCCCTGGTAGAGCAGCCGTAGCGGTGCTGCTTTGAGGATGCGCGGGGGCTCTTGTTTCCTCGTTCCAGAATTCGGGAGCGCGTTACTTTTTCGAGTCTCTTTGTGCATGGTTGATCGGCTGGCTTCGACGTTTCAAGGGGCCCTTCAAACAGCTGTCAAATACCTTATTAGGATGGCGGTGTGGTATTGTCCCACTTCTTAGAACAAAAACCTCACAGCTGTTTCGAGCACTGGCGATACGACGCTACACAGGCTTCCCTGCTGGCGTCTCAAGCTCGTCGTGGCAGATGGAATTTCGCTGCTACCGCACGTGTTGCGATTGCTACTGGCTACGTCAGAAAGTGGGTCAAGTTTTTGGTTCCCAGTTTTGACCTTCGCTGTTTGCTTACGTGAACCTGCAAAGGGGGGGGGGGGAGTCTTTGACTTTGGGTGTAATGGCCGTTTCGGATCACCTCGCAGCTCGAGATAAAGGTTGGAGCCGCAACGCTTTGACTTTTTTTTTTTTTTGCGTCAGCAGTACACTCGTTTCTTAGTGATGAATTCCCAGCTTATCGTTCGTCGGTTCTTCCAAGTTCATTCACTTATGCAAACCTAAAAGATAGGGTATGCGACGCTGGTTCATTACAGAAGTGGATTTGCGCTGTATAGCCTAACAACACACAGCTAGGAAAGATGGTTGGACTATGTGTGTGATCGTCTTTCCTAGCTCGGTACCTTGTTTCAGTACACAGCTCAATATCTATGACAAGTGCATGCAAGTGCCATTGCTGAATCAATGCATCACAGTGGTATGGGGACGGCATGAAAATGCATGATGCCCATATGCAATGATGCATAGCGAAGCTGCTTACGTGGGTGCCAGTACTGTCAAGCAAGAAAATGTAACACATCCGCACACTTGGCTCATGTGGTGTAGCTTAGGCGCTGACTGCACCGTTGTTCTGCGAAGTTCTCGCATGCTGAAAAAGCTTTGTCACAGAGTCTAGACACTAATTTTTCGCAACTCTGACTGGAAAGATATGACACGTGATTTCACGACTATCGAAATGGCATCACCATTTCCTTTTTTGTGCAGCACCATAAAGGGTTTCTCTCATCATTTTTGTGCCTGCAAGGTTAAAGAGAACTCGCCAATTCCTGGCAAGTAGTAACAAATGTAGAATTGTCGAGGCGCTGCCTAAAAAAGCCTCCCGTTTTATCACAAACTTGTGCCTGGCTGTTGAAGACAGCAAGAGCATTTGCAACTTTACACGTTGACCTGCTCGCATTCTATTATGTCCAAGACCCTCCGCATGTGTTGAGAACAAAGTCGGGAGCTCTGGTTCAGTGCTCGAAAATCTAAGCCGGGAACAAGTAATTTCGTGCCAACCCAAGCACATGCAAATGGCTACATTGCTGTATTACAAAAGCGTAAAGACCAATTCGTCAGTACTTTTTAGGAGCTGTATAATACAATACTATATGGATGAGGAAAAGACATAATGTAAAGAAGCATTTTTAACTTCACGGTCCAATGGACAGCCAAATTCAATTCAAATGTTGCAAGCTCTGTGTAGCTCCTGCCCCGCGCTTCTTATTCAGGATGATCAGTTTACAGCTCTCCTAATTGTTGACCTTCCTGAACCCAGATGCCTTATATGGACAGGATACCTTATATAAACACACATGAAAATTAGTCTTGTGTGTCAAATTATTCTGACTATGTATTAGAATTTCAAGAGTGTAAAAGATTTCTAATGTCTTTGTTATTTTGTGTTTCAGGCTTCATCAGATGAGCCTTTATACCTGACAGTTGGGACGGATGTGAGTGCAAAGTACCGCGGTGCCTTTTGCGAGGCGAAAATCAAAAAAGTGAACCGCATGGTCAAATGCCGGGTGAGTCTGCAACTTTCTTCGATGTTTTTAGTTCTGTACTTTGCTCGACACTGCCTTGCCGAAGACGGCAAATTTTGTGAAGCTGCATTTGTGGCCATCGTTTGACATTTGGCTGACGTTGGTTGCAGCCTGTTAACCTTGCATGTTTCATGACAGTAGGCTTTTGCGCCCAAACTAGGAAACGAATACAGGAGACTTGACAGACTATATGCAAACTTTTTGACTGCATTTTATTGGAGAAAAGAAGGAAGCTTTATACATAGCCGATATGTGACGCGCATCCGGTAGGTGAGAACAAGAAAACAAGGCATATTCAAACAGACAAGTGAAATATAAAAACAATAACACATGCAGCATGCAACGAAGGACCTATCTATGCGCAATGGGTGCCTAGAAATGCTAGTTTTTAGCAGTGGATCTTGCCATTGAAAATCCAGCTCCTTCAGTCCACAACCCTGTTGAAGCTACACTGACACAAGTAAAATGCAGTTGAAAGTTTATGCTTGTGTTTATCGAGTCTCCAGTCTTTCTTTTCTAGGTTGTGCACAGAAGTCTACAGTAGTGGAATATTACCAAATCGTCCAAACCAGTACCCTACTTCATTTGTTGCAATAATGCCTGGGCTGCCCATGATGAGACCTTTAAGTTTTGAGGATACGAGAAGGGTCCTTTGCAGGTGATTTCTAAGTGTTCTCACCAAATGTATGTATGCAAGACATGCACAGACACAAGCCTTGTATCACGCACTGGCCTGAAAGCTGAAGTAATCTGTGAAAATGTGATTTTCTGACCACCTCAGCTCAGGCGCTGTATTGAATAGTTCACTCTGATGGTGTGAGTCATAGCTGACTAAACCCCATTGGGGGTTACCTCTTGAGTAAAATAATTAGCGTGATGTCTTGGTTCGTAAACAGAAAAAGTTTGCCTGTCAAGTGTGAATAATTTCCGAGAGGGACGAGCAGTGGGAATGCTTCTTAAACGCTTACCCCTAGTATCCAAGATGTTTTTATGCAGTACTTGTCATCCCCGTTGTACCCATAAAAGGGCGTGCCGCACTCTGTCAAAGCAGTACATATGTGATCTGAACCTCTGTTTGCAGTTGCCTTGAGTGCAACAGAAGAAGTGGAAACCAAGGGGGTTAATTTTTACACTGGTAGCCGTTACGTGTTCACTCCCCTAATAATTTTGATGTCTGCTACCATCCAGCGCTGGAACCCCAAAATCCTCTGTGAGGAAATTCCGAGGAAATAAAAAATCCTTAATGTGCCATGAAGATTCGAACTGACGACCAACAGATTGGCTGTCCAGGATCCTGCCGATGGTACAACAGTGGACAGTACTGATCCTGGAGGGCGTGATCATGCCAGCAGCTGCCAGGACAGGATTGGCTAATGCTTGCTTAGCATCTGTGTATTGGACAGATGCTGTGCCGCCTTCGTTTTCTAGCACGTCACCTTCCCAGTTGCAAAGGTGGTCCTCTGGAGCCTTCTTCTACATATAACGACAGTGATGTGTCGCTAAGCAGATTCAGCTCCCGGGAAATGGACGGCACATCCTCCCTGTAGCGACCCAGGGCAGCTTTCATGACACCACCTTCCCCAGACAAGAAGTCTTTGTTGATCACGATGGCGATACTAAACCGAGAAGCCAGGTACTGCAGCACGTTGCAGAGGTGCAACAGCAACAACAAATCATTGATGTGTTGGTCACTGGTGAAAACCGTCAATGCGGTGGGCATCAAGGGATCGACGAGTACCATTTTCATGTTCAACTACAACAAGAACAAAAAAGGACTAGTGCTTTTTTTCCAGCAAGCAGATCACATCCTGCACTTTCTCTCACTCTTGTCTGCCTCGACTTCATCAGTCGTCTGCTAGTGCTTGGCTTCTTCCTCATGTTTACCGGAAGGCACTTAACGTCGTCGTCTTTTTTCTTTTCAAGGATAGTGTGAGGCTTCTTAATGGGGTCGCCAGGTATAAATTTGAAAAACACCGAACAAATCCAGCAGTAAGAAGGGTTGCTGTAGTAGAGAAAAGTGGCCAAGTATGGGGGGGGATAGCTAAGAGGAGGAAGATAAAGCCAGGTCCTTGTACTTCGCCACCGGAAGGCGCAACTTCCACAAATGGATACCATTCACACTCATTTTGCTTCTCGAAAGGAGATTGCTCGCACGCACCTGCGAATGTTCACTCCAACAAACACTGAACGAAGGCTTACTGCATGTTGTCCTGTCAACTATTGCGTCATTGCTTCGTATGATGAGTGAAACAGCAATTTTTTGTTAAAACAGCTACATAAAGCCAATAGGCAAGGGAGCCAAGAAAAGTGTAGGGAAAACTAACTGGACAGTTTTTCCTATGCTTTGCCTGGCTTCATTGTCTGTTGGCTTCGTTTCTATAAAGCACAGCAGCTTCGTTTACACATGGTGGGTTGGTGGGACTTCTGCGCAGTTTGGAGAGTTTCTTGGTGCATTTTGGGAAAGGCAGATGGGTGATGATTCGATATTTTGCCTTACCAGTTCAGTAATTTATTGGTTTTTATGGCAACATGAAGAGGATTAGTTGTTTTCGGGAAGGTCGTGTAATGCGCGGAGCATTTAGCCAGCGATATATTGGAGTTACAGAATGGGGCTGGCAGAGGATTAGGTGGAATAATGGGACTGGGAAGTTTGCAGGCATAGAGTGTAGTCAGCTGACAGAGGGCTGGGGTAATTGGAGATCACCTTCATTCTGCACTGGACATAATATGGGCGAGGATGGGAGTCCCATGGAAGGCCTGTTGGACATCGTTAAGGAGGGGAGAGTAAAGAGTGTGATAAAAGTTAAGATTAAATGTAGCTGTGACAGCATCCTGTGGACCACAGAGGCGGTTACCTAACATTTCACTCCTCTGAAAAGGAGTAGGTGCATAAAGGTTGTTTTCTGAAGCGACAGAGACTCAGCTGGTCCTTGCAGGGCACCTGCTGTATCTGTGATTTTTGAGCACTGTGCTCTTCATATCCGAATGAAGGACTGATGAATCAGTGGTTTTCTCTCTGCATGAGCGTGACTTTTTTTTCAGTGTGTGTTAAGCCGGCTAGATTGGAGACCATTTTCAGATACAAGCATTCTTGGACCATAGCCCTCGCGTGTCACCGGCTTGGCAAGCAAAGTGGGTATTACTACAGTTTATGAAATTGACTGACCTCAGTGACCGATTGTAAATATAATGGACAGTCGGAAGGGGTTGCAACTGCTAGCGCCTTGCTTTTGCTCTTTCATTTCATCCCTTAAACCACCGCCATGGTAACGACAAAGAACATACTTTCAGAAAGAGCCTGTTATACCTGTAAAGGCACCAGAATGCAGTTGTTTAAACTAGGTGAAAACAGACAGCACTTGTGTTACTTCACGACGCAGTCTTCATGTTTGTGGGGCTGTAGCAATGCGGAGTATGGCTGAAATAGCGTGAAACTATTCCAATGGGTTTTTATTCCAAGTTTGTCATTAACCTTCCGTGATAGGTCAAAATGACTCAAACCAAGCCCATACTGCGCCCATTTGGGCGCCGTCCAAACAATTTTTACCAATCATGTGGGGCTAGTGGCGGACTTGGAATAACAACAGATAGGAATAGCTTTACATTATCTCAGCCGATGACTGGAGACTGAAGACTGTGGCTTAAAAAGAAGGTAAAATGTTTGTCATGCACAGTTCCTTCTGATATAGCGACTTGTGATAATTTTGTTTTCAGAAAGCCGTCTTTGATACTGTGCATGTTTCAGAGAGTTAAGACAAACCTTTTCATATGTTTCATTCTCTGATAGTCCTGCTGATTCCAACATATATATGTTGATTGTCCCTCAACTTCGTACGCTTGTACAATCAGCTGTGGCAAATTTTCCCGGTCTGCATTTCTCAGTAACTTATTGTTCTATAGGTACCGTGGCCATGGTTGCCAAACGTTCTGAGAAGGCTGTAGCGGGTTTGTGACTTAATTTTGAAGTTGGTTATCACTTTCGATCCATGCCCTTAAACATATTACTTCTGCTAGGCACCTTGCTTTTACTGACATCCTAATACTCGAACATGCAGACGACGGCAGAGATTCTGAATTTATGAGCAGCTTTTTGCAGGAGGTTGTCACGAGTTGCAGGCCTCTACTTGCAGATTGGCGTTGCCACTGAAAAGTGGCATGGAAGTCTTTGCTGTGCTATGGCTGGTGTATGCTGCCTCGGTAGTAGAACTGAAACCAAAACCGTCGTCATCATCGTCACCTCTGAAGTCAACAGAATGGCCGTAGCCACGGATATAGCCAATGCCCTGCAATGCCATCGGTTCTCCATTCCCTCTTTTCACGCTTTTGTTTCATTTCTCTCCGGCTGATGTTCCAATGTACTGAAACTGTGCGGTCGTTTCTGTTTGTGCCATTTCTGCTGCTGATGCTCAGTATTCTTCATACCAGCGTGGCACAGAGTTCTCTCTAGAGGATGTCGGATCAAAAAAAAGAAAAAAGCTTGATGATGTTCAATTGTACGTTCTTTATCACATGTAGTTGTTGTCTGTTCCAGTTTGATATATCTTGTAATACAGTCGACTCTCGTTAATTGAGCCTTGACGGGACCAATGAAATGAGTCAAATTAAACAAGAGGCAGAAGTAGTGCCGAAACGTGCCGCTGATTCATAATCAGTACTTGCTGCGATTCCACAATGCTCCCAAATCAAATGGGCACCCACTTCTTTTGGGTTCAAAGCAGAAAACTAACCTAGAGGTCACATTAGAGCTGCTGAACAAAGTATAAAGTTGAACGCGCAACCAATATTTTAGTAATGAAAGTGTACCATGCCTCTGATTCTGGCATTAAGGAAAAGACGAAATCAGCGAATACCTTAATGGAATGGAAATTTATTTACCTGATGTCCATCGTCATTACTATGGACAGCACTTTATAGCTGTCTTATTAAAGGGCCCCTCACCAGGTCTGGCAATTTTGAGCTGCCAAGCGCATAGCATACAATGCGCGCTAGCGATCGTGTTTGCAAAGAATGACATCTCTGCGCACCGCAGGAATGTCTAAAATTTAAATCAGAACGCTGTTTTCCCTTTCCCTCGCAGCGACCACGTTCCAAACTGGACGGTGACATACTTGTGTGTCTGCGCCTACGTACTCGTGCCCACAGTGCGATGTCGCTCGTGGTGACACATGACTTCGAGAATTATTCAAGGCAGCATTGCTTGAAGTGACAAATTGAAGTTTAAAGAAATGTCTGCATGTTTCTTGTTTTACTTCGCACCGAAGCACGAGAGACGTACTTCCGCTTCGTCTGCTTGTTTCCATGGTTGTGCAGTCACGTGCACAGGTACCGAAACTATGCCATTTTCTAACGTGTTCTAGCGCCTGATCATGCTCTGCGATCCGCTTATTCAGTATTCCTGTAGCACTGAATTATGCCACTAGTCACATGTCCTTATGCACAGAGTGCAAAATCGTGCGTTGCGCCAAACGAGAGAATGACAAAAGCTCGCGTGCAATGCTGTCAGCGAAAAAGCTAAGCACGGAAAAGAAAGAAAAAAAAAGCGTGGAGAAAAAAAATGAAGGTGGGGCCTGTCACGTAGGCGTCATGCGATTCTAGAGGTCCTGTATGGGAGAACGCAGGGAAGGAATTTCGCTTGCGGAGGCTAGACCGGGTGAGTGGAGAGAGTGTCTCCCTATGCAGCGGAGCTCGCCTCCTGAAATCATGGGTTCACGGCACAGAGATATTTGCATCTCGGCTATTAATAAGCCGATTTGAAAAGTTTTTGCGGCAGAACGCTCCCTAGAAGGCGCTTAACAACTTCCAGTGTATAACCGAAATTTGCTTTGGGGCTTGGTGAAGGGCCCTTTAAGAGCCACAACATGTCGTTCTTGGTATGGTCCATAGCACAATTAAAAAATTGGGGGTTTTTACGTGCCAAAACCACTTTCTGATTATGAGGCGCGCCGTAGTGGAGGACTCCGGAAATTTCGACCACCTGGGGTTCTTTAACGTGCACCTAAATCTAAGTACACGGATGTTTTTGCATTTCGCCTCCATCGAAATGCGGCCGCCGTGGCCGGGATTCGATCCTGCAACCTCGTGCTTGGCAGCCCAACACCATAGCCACTGAGCAACCACGGCGGGTATAGCACATTTGATAGTCTGCATTTATCAAATGATTGCACAACAATTGCAAATGGTAGTATGTCCTTACCCTAGACTAACCATTTCGCTAATATTGTAGAGCGTCGAAAGCGACTGGATGCTGCTTGCTTGACATGTGAAATAAGTTGTTTGAATGTGCTTTTGTAATTGGGCTGCAAGCAGCAAGTGGTCATTGTCTTGTATGCAAGAAAATAGAGAAAGCACATTCTATTGCCATCCATGTTGCTGTTTTTGTGGTTATAATTTAATCAGCACTTGCATGTTTCATGGCATGGTTACATGTGAGGAGTAAAGGAACCTTGGTCATCTTTACTGAAATTCCAGTTTAGTCATACACGTCCTAGGGCGTGGTCTTGTCGACATTCTATAGTTCTGCAAGCTTCTTCCTTCTTGTTCGTTTGAAGTGCACCGAACATGCAATGCCTGCTGCAAGTCTGAAACATAGAACGACTTTGTAGCAAGCACCACATGTGCACGGGGTAGCCATTCCATTAATAATAGTGAAACTGGTGTTCTAATATTTATGCTGAGTGCCTCATTGATACACATGAAGCCAGTTCCACAACATTTATTGACTATTCTAGTTAAAGCTGAGACCATATTTGGTGCAGTAATGTATGTAGGATCAAGCACCAAAAGTGCTTGATCGCTGTGTCAAATCAGATTTTTGCCTGCGGCAAGTCAAATGGCTGTTTCGTTGCTGTTATGACAGTCATTTTATTTTTCCATGCAAGACAATAACGTTCTGAACTTTCTTGTAGTTGGACACATTGTCTCAGGATGTCACCAGTGATGGTCCTGTTCCAGTGCCTACGTGGGCTACGATGACCATTTGAAAGTTGCTATTGGTGGATTCCAGTGCTGTGTTGCTCTCAGTCTAGATATTTTTTTTGCTTGCCGAAAGTGATTGTTTCCATGATGATTGGGCTACCTTATACATTCATGGTTAAAGAAGGGCTACAGATATCTAAAGCTGCTGCTTTCCTGACATGTTTCTTTTCTTTAAAATAATGGCTGGAATTGCTACAGAAGTTATCATTCTGAATAGATGAAAGATTTCCAAGGCTTTCTTCAGGTAGTGTGCTGGGCCAACATTCTGAAACGATTCTTTCACCAATGCATGCTTTCTGCCCCTTGTCTTTGGTGTGCTTGCTGCCGTTATTTACTATACTGCTTCCTAAAAAGTACACTTGCCGTGTAGTTTGGTGCGCAGTGATAAAGAGCAATGCACCAAGAGAACAGAAATAGAACGAATATAGCTCAAAGGAGTAATTTCATATAATATCTAAATTGCCGCATGAGATATAAAATTGTCACCATCTGCATCGTCACTTGCAGTGTTAATAAATGTCGCATTTAAATTATGGGACTCGGATAATAAGCTTGCACGACTTCCTTTCTGGACAGTAACAAGTAGATTGAAGCAGAACTAGACATTCAAGATTACCGTAAATATGTACGTATGCAAAAATAAGTCGCGAATCGTTATTTATGTAAACAATAGAATCGGACGCAATACAATTGTTACAGAGTGGGGCTTCCGTTCTTCCTTAACTTTAGTATACCAGTGAGATGTTGAACTGCCTCAATTGCTGCTTGTGCTCCACTAGAAAGCGTCCTGTGCGTCATACTGCTTGCAGCGAACGGAAAGGCAAACGCCTGCAATGTCGAATTGCAGACTGCCTCTAGGGCGGCAGGACTGCGCAGTCCGCCGGCGCTGGCGAAAGTGGGGCCACCGCGCTCTGGCGAACCGCGGGTGGGGCGACTTGTGGCACGGATTGCGACCGCCGCGGGCTTGACAGCGCCAACGCCACCTTTGCCGTTTGGCTTGCCCACAACCCAGCTGCCGGCAGCTTCTGTGAACCCCTGCACCACCCATGTGTGGATGCCACTCCCACCGGAACGGAATCGCGGCCGCCTGCACGAGCGAACCACGTGATTGCGGCTGCGCTCATGCTGACCTTCTCTCGACCGGGCAATTTCAGGTCTCGCACCGCCGTTGGAACACCTATCTCTTGCGAAGAGCGTCAGATCTATCCTTGGCTCTGCGCGAAGTGGGCACAGCAGGAAAGCACTTAGTTAAGCTGGGTGATTGAGGACTCTTATTTTATTATTATTATTATTGGCAAACACTGTATTTTCGCGTGTATAACCCGCACCAGGGTGCCGGAAAGAAATTGATAGCCTTCTCTTTATTGCGGTGTGCTGAGGTCAGTTCTGGTTCAACTCTGTAAGGGACAAATAACAGTTTGTAACAGTGTAAATGTGCGCCGGTGAGAAAGAGAAAAAAGTAAAACTCGTTCATTTTTCAGAGAGCTCCAATCACCCAAACGACACAGGTTCAGCAGAAAGTGGTATTGCAGTTTGTAAATCGAAGAATCAGTGCCAGAGTTTCATTTTGTATACTGTGGTTTCGGCGAATACGTATTACGAACATTTATGCCAACTAAGCACATATGTAAAGATTTGCATGACTATAGAGATAGACTGCCGAAGAGTTGCAATCTTGGTCAGTTGGTACATATTCTTGAGATTTAAACCAGTCAAAAGACAAACAGAGGTAAGATATGTAACACACAATGACTGGACTAACAACTGTCATTAGTCGCACATTAACAGTTGTTGGCCCATTCTTGTGTGTCATGTCTCTCCTCTGTTCATCTTTTGACTGTTTTATAACTTTAGAATAAAGATAAAGATATGTCGTGCAAGAAGGTGCCTATGTAACTCCTATTCCTACATTGAAAAGAAGTTACTTGTGCCAAATACTAGAGTTCTATACGACACTTGTCTTTCTTTCAAACAAAGGACATATTGATATTCCTTAAAAACTTTGGCTCCTTGTCGAGCAAGATGTTGGGCAGATCAAAAACAACCAGCTAAATTTCTCGATTTTTTCAGGAAAAAATACTATAATCTATCGAAACACAGCGCTTGTCCTGTGTTCCTTCCTTGCCTGTGTTTATTTCGCACTATTCTATCACCGGTGGACTCGTACCAACAAGCTCGCATTCATACCCTTTTTAGCTATAATCTGGTTTTGTTTCTTTTCAGGCGAAACATGGCTTTTTTTATAATTGTTTTTTAGTTCGGTACAATTATAATAACCTTGCCCACACCCCCATAAATAAAGAAAAAAAGAAAGGCTCTTAGGCTACATGCAACAACAGCCAAGGTTTGGCATGCCGGAAGGCTTCTTAAAAGTTGAGGAATGGCAGCCATAACTACATTTGGACTCTACAGCAACTTCCTTTATGTCACATATAGATACTACAGTTAGGTGTGACTAGTTATAGTTAGACAAACAGCTTTGTAGCAAACATGACTTTTAAATTGTTAATTGGTTATGTTGAACTTGGTTTCAAAAGGACGATCTTCACTCCAGCCTTATCTTGTGTTTTCCTCAACTGTTTTTACTGCTGAGGATATCAAATCTGCTTGGGGTGTTTCTAAGCACAACCTCTCTTTTTTTTCTTTCTTTAATTCCTGGTGCAGGTTACCTTCAAGAACAACCTTGGCACTCACGTCATCCCTGACGACCACATCAAGGGAAACACTTTGCGGGTGAGCTTTGCTGCTAGAATGGTTTTTATTTATTTATTTTTTTACAGTGATGGTTTTTATGAGCTTGCTCCATCTAGTTACTTCAACGTTCTGTAGTAACCGTCGCAGGAATTTTGTAGTCCTTTTGTCAGAAGTTTCATCATCGGCCTGTTCATGTCCACTGCAGGACGAAGACCCCTCCCAACAATGTTCAATTGCCCCTGCTTGCAGCAGCTGACCTCATCATCATCATCATCATCATCATCATCATCATCATCATCATCATCAGCCTGGTTACGCCCACTGCAGGGCAAAGGCCTCTCCCATACTTCTCCAACAACCTCATCCTATGCATGCAAATTTCCTGATTTCATTACTCCAACTATAGTTCTCTGCTGTTCCCGACTGTACTTCCCTTTCCTTGGCACTTAATCTATAGCTCTAACAAGCCATTAGTTATGTGCCTTACGCATTACATGTCTTGCTCAACCAACTCCATTTCTTCCTCTTAATTTGACTAAACTGTTGACTGCCCTCTTTGTCTTTCTGTCTCTCATCATCATCATGATTTTTATTTTCACGCTGAATACAAGGTGAAAAAGGGAGAGCCGGAAAAAAACGCCGAAATTTGTTCGGCTTGACAAAGCTCCGGTCTCCCAGACAGGCACGGTAGCGGCTGGGGTAGCAATACAATCACGCACAAAGTGTGGATATAACAGTATTTTCAACACAAATACATGCAGATACTTTCATGTTATTAGAAACTGTTATAATACAGTTGTGTAAAATAACTCCCAATATGCAATTGCAATCTGTTATCTTCCATATCATTTAACACAGACTCAGTCTCACATATCACAAGAATGCAAAAGCAACATACATACATACATACATACATACATACATGTACACACACATATGTATATATACACACATACACACACACACACACACACACACACACACATATATATATATATATATATATATATATATATATATATATATATATATATACACACATAAATATAACAAATTTCATAGAAGTGTACAATAAATGCAAGTTGCCACCAGGAAACGTTTTTTTAGAAATTATTTTACATACCTGCAAATATATATATGTGCATCTGTGCTAAAAAAAATTGAAAAAGAAAATCTGCATATAGGCTGCTGCTTTCGCGATAGACACCCCGGCAATGTAGGCCAGGGCGTCATCACATCCTCGAATTTTAGAAACGCGAAGACGCCCTTTGCAACATCCAGTTTACAACGCAAACACTGCCACATGGTCCAGGCACAATCACTGCAGCGGAAACCTGGATTCTAGGAATAATAGTTACAAGTGTGAACGTATAGACACAACGAGGGTACATGATAAGTTCTGCGGAACTGTTAGCGCAGTTAACAATACACATTTATAAAAATAAATCAAATATTTTTGTTTTGTTTAGAGATAACACATCAACATTTTGTTGGTTGAAATAGTTAAGTAGGGAAGCTGGTGTATGTTTAAGGCGTTGACAGCCATAATTAGTACGTGAGAAAGGGATCTGCCATGGTGCCTGGCGACGATATGAATATGTGGTTCTATTTTCTTGTAAAGTTGCCATGGTTAGGGATGGATTGAGTTTCCCCTGCATAGAATTTTTATAACTTAGTAATGTTTTGAATTTATGTATGTTGCGAGCTCTGATTATTTTGTTTTGTTGGAAAAGCTCTTGTGTATGTTAAAAAAAAGACATTCGCTATCGCCCGAATTGCTTTCTTTTGAAGTATTTCCAGTATTTGAATATTTTGCGCTGTAGTGTTACCCGATATAAGTGAACAGTAACTGAGGTGTGAAGGGAAAAGGGCATTATAAATGAGACGCTTAACTTTAAAAGGTAATGCACTTCGATTCCGATTTAGCACACCAACAACTTTTCGTACCTTTAAGCAAACATGACTAACATGTTCATTCCAGGACATCTGCGCTGTGAATATTGTGCCTAGGGTTTTTACGGATGGTGTAATGTTAATTTTATACGGACCCAAAACAGTATTATCTGGCAATGTAGTAGAACTTCCCGGAGCATGAAAAATAATGCATTTTGTTTTGGTTTCATTAAGGATGAGGCTGTTTGCCTTAAACCATGCTCGAAGTCCATAACAAATGGAGCTTGCTATAGGCGTTATTTCTTTTAAATCTTTACCTGTAAAGAAAACAGAGCAGTCATCTGCATACACGACAAATTTACACATATTGCTTACTTGTACAATATCATTAATGGAATACAGGAAAAGTATCGGGCCAAGGATGCTACCTTGGGGCACACCCGCTGTCAAAGGTTTTATCTGCAATCTGTTCTCATTAATTTCAACGAACTGATGTCGGCTTTCTAAATAGGATCGGATAAGTTCAAGTGTTATTCCTCGGAAGCCATATTTTTCCAGCCTTATCAGCAGCAATTTATGGTTGACTCTATCAAAGGCTTTGCTGAAGTCTAAGTATAACCCTAAAGTCAGAAATTTTTGTTTTCAACATTCTCTAGAATAAGCTCCTTCTGTGTACTCAAAGCAGTTTCCGTAGACCGTTTTTTCTTAAACCCGTGTTGACAGTCGGTTAGCAAGCCATGCTTTTGCGAAAAATAATCAATACGAAAGTTAAAAATTTTTTCGAGTTCTTTTAGACTGACATTTAGTGTTAGGTTAAAGTATGCCATCAGTGTTTTTCTGAAACTTCATGTTTCCTCAATGTCATCCTTTTACGTAGGATATTCAGGTCATAGAGTTTCTACAGCTTTGAAAATATGTGCCGGCACTTCTTTTAAGAGCCTCAAGGGGACAAAATGAATCTAGAGCCTTCCACTGTGGCAGCTCTCGTAGCTGCTGTCTTGTCGGGGACCATTAAACCCAGTCAATCAGTCGGTTTCACATGTACGCCAACTTTCCTTTTCATGCACTTGTCAAAGTTAAAGTTTTTGCTGTGACGCTAAAACAATCTGTGCTCCAATCACATCAGGCAAAGAAGACTGTTCCCATGTAAGTCATTGCTGCATTTTGTCTGGAATTGTTATAAAAGCACTGGCAGCACAATTTTCTTTTGGTCTTCCTTCCTTTGTCTGTTGCATTGTGAACCGCTGCATGCGTTCTAACGTGGAATGTTTGTGCGCTTAGTGACAGCTCAGTGAGACGTTGTGCATTCACATTTGGCGGGTTGGAAAAGATTGCTTGAATAAGACCTTTTTTTCCTAATTGGGAAACATGCTTCTCTGCAGCGCACATGCTGCAGCTAGTTGCTTGCAAACAATATTTCATCACAGGAGGTGTTTCTACGTTTTTCATGTCATAATATTAGCAAACTGTGCCATGCATGCAGTGTTTGCAAAAATGACTGTGTCACTAGGAAAGCTAGCTTTACGATTATGAATGTAGTCTGTTTTCTGAAGAAATTAGGTTTTATTGACACACAAAACTAACTAGAGGCCTCTGGCTAGCCATCGTTGACTAGGGCTAGTTAATTCAGTTCCGCGAATGAAACCGCACGAAGAGCTCATGCAAGCACTTTTTGTGCATCTGACTATCGGCTGACAGTCATGATAGTTTATGTCAGTGCTCTTTACTCTGCTTTATCGCAGACATTTGACTCCATGGAATAAAAGAACTTGCATGCAAGCACACGCTTATCGAGCTTACTCAGGATTTGCAATTTTAAAATGCGGTCGAGACATGAAACATGAGAGAATGTAGCAATGTTGAAGTCGAGCAAACTTGAAATTGACGTGTGGCAGTGCTCCATGTGTATTGAGCTAAATCTTCATCTACACAAGCGTGCTTGAAAAGGCCTGAGTGACTGGCCTATCCTGTAGTGAGAGAAGTACATTATAGCTTTTGGATAATTTAGACCAGCGATCACAGTTCAGCCAAGCTCTTTAGAACTCTGTACTACTAACAGCTTGTCAGTTTTAACATCACCTGTTTTTGCCACCGGTAAATTCTAGCTGTGCATCATTGTATGTTGTGCATTGCATATTACAAAGCAGAAAAGCCATGTTTTTGTAATACTGGAGTTTTGCCAGTCATGAGTTGTGTCTGTTGCCAGTTAGCTGTTCATTGCAAGTTGCAAATGGATGATGCAGTACACACCAGACCGATAATCAGTGTTCTGGTTTCCAAAAGGTTGCAGGCAGTTAACACTGACCCTTTTTGTCAGCCCCAATGACGTTTCTCGTGTATATCAGGCTGGCACTAGCGTTCGCAGTCGTCCTTTCATGCCTTTGGGCATAGCACTGACAAGTTTACATATTTATTTTCTAATGAACAGGTTGGTGCCCATGTGGAGGCCAAGCACCCAGACAGGAACCAGTACTTTGAGGCTGTCATTGGAAAACTCCTCGACTACAGCCAGTATACTGTTGGTGAGTGCAGGACCCTGTAAAATGCGAAAAGCTAAAAGAACTGGTGGGAAGGAGAAGGTGACAACTGTGCCTCTCTTTCTACTTTTTATTGTTTATGACCAGGAATAGTTAAATGTAAGCTTGAGTGATCTTTTCCTCAGAGCCATCATTCTCTTGCCATTCTCGACTTTGAAAGTGTCATTAATTGCAGCAAGCAAGCCAATTGCTTGTTGTTGTGCAGAGCGAGTGTATTTTTTGTGGGCTCGAAGCAAAGAAATGTGTGCACCCAAATTGAACGCCAACCCTATCATTTTAAAACAAGGAAATTTGACAAGCAGAATTTATTTTTTACAAAACCGGAATGCAGTCACACATGGTCTCCAGACGGCTCTCTTAATTGCCGATGAGTCACAACATGTTGTCTTCGGTCTGCTGCATTTAATAATCCCTACATTTTTAATAACTTTGCAACTGTCACGAATGGAATGTCGCGCCCCACTACTCTGTCCACCGACATGCAGAAGTCTGGAACGGCAAAAACATGTTTCAGCTCTCTTTCCACTAGCTCCAGCATGCAAAACAGCCTTCATAACAAAAGTTACACATTGTCGTCACTGTCGAAAACATGGTTCTATTGCCATCATTTTATCCGCCATATCATGATGACAATGGTGATGGCGTTGACTCGGTGACAGGTGCCAGTTATGTTCATTGAATATTTAGTGCCGCCACATTTTTCGCACTTTCGGGATCGTGAAAATCATATAGCTGCAGAATGAATTGAGAATTTTAAATTCTTACAAGCCAGTTTTGTCAAGTTTACAGAATGTGTACTTTATGCGAGAACTCTCTACAGGAAGCTCATATACGAAAACGTCAGCTATTTCATGTCTAGCGTAATTAGGAAGCACCTATCAAGCCACTTGAAAAATGTGTCTTCTCTTAAACATTGTAAATATCAATGAAAGATTTGAACTCGCTACACGACAACATACTGACACCGAGAGGAAACACCCAGCCAACTACTTTCCAATTCGTTTTACTTAAAATGATTTGCACATATTATGGAAACTTGCAGTGCAGGTCGAATCAGAAGTGTTTTGAGATGTATGCAACACATGTTAAATATCCTTATTTTCATTGCTTTTGCCTTGTGCACTCAGTGCCTGAAAAAGGCTAAGGTAGCCCAATGCCTGTGCTATTACTTTCTCATTGTAATGTACGGGCAAGTTTTGGACTCACTTCCTTAGAAAAAATGTATGGTCTGCCTTATGTTTGAGTAAATGTGGTAAGTGCAATTTTGACCTGTTTTTCTCATGCTTCCCAGTGTTTGATGATGGAGACGAGACGACGCTGCGTCGGACTTCTTTGTGTCTCAAGAGCGGCCGGCACTTTGCAGAAAGCGAGGTTTGTGTGCCTGCTTGAAGTCCTATCACTGCATCTTGCACAATGGCATGGCTTGCTTCTATGTTGTAGTAGTGTTGTCTTTTGTCTATTTTGTTAATTGTTGCCATGGCAACGCAGTCTGCTAGCCTGCGGTCATCGTCTGTGTGCGGGCTTGTTTCATGTTACCAGAAAAGCAAAGCAGTGCCGTACAAGTGAACTAAGAGCTCACCTTAGTTTACTCGCATGGTACTGCGATTGGTGTTTGTATATGACACCGCACGGCGTCATGGTAATCATACAAGACATGCCCCATACATGAATGAAGTTATAGAAATGCCAGCCGTTACAATATTTAAGCAACTTGGCAGAGGAACTTACCGTATTTACACGATTGTAAGTCGACTCGAATGTAAGTCGACCCCCCCATATCGCTTGATCGGAAAAAAAAAAAAAATAGAGCATACCCGAGGGCGCATTCGATAACGAAAATTTATTAGTAGCTGACATGGTCACTCGACTACTCGTCTTCACTAGTGCTGCCATCGTCATCGTTGCTGCGGTCCCACAGCGCGTCGTGGTCCAGCGAAATTTCAAATTTGGCAAACGACCGCACCAGGACATCTTGCAGAACAGCAGCCCATGCCAAATGCACCCAACCACACGCAGCCATCACGGAGGCTCTTTTGACAGGTCCGGTTGGCGTAATTTCGCAGTCTTCTGCCGCCAGCCACTCGTTGTACTCACGGCGGAGCAGAACCTTTAAATTAAGGCGAAGGTCCGGGCTTGTTTCATGACCACGTCGCACTTCAATGGCAGGGACCGATCACGCATTTCAGCGACGTACGCCGCAAGCTTAGCCTACAGCTCCGGAAAGCGTCCAGACTTCGGCACGTGGGAAATTTGTCACTTGCCGTCACAGGGTGAAAATTTCGCTTCGCTGCAGTCGCCACTCTCGCACCACCCATTTAGAAACATCGAAATTGCGGCCCGCTGCGCAGTGATTTGTTTCTTCGGCGTAAAGGATGGCAGCCCCTTGAACGCTGCTGTGAACGAGTGCCGAACAATTAGTGGGCCTGCAGCACTCATGACGACTGGGGAAGCATAGAAGTAGCACGTAGCCGGCAGTCAAGTGGAACACGTCAAAAAGTTGGTCAAACCAATTCCAATGCCTTTAAACAGAGAAAGAGAAACCCGCGAGCGGCGTCTGCTCTTCTATGAACTACCGATACCCCCCGCAAGCGCCGCCGTTCTGAGGGTGCCGCCGCGAATGGGAACAGCGGCGCTTCCATCAACTATCGACACCCCCCCCCCATAAGTGTTGCATGCACTGTAAGACTCTCAAAAATGTTGAAAAACCCTTCCGAAAAGCGAACAAACACGCGGGATAGCAAAAAGATATGGGTAGGGCCATAGAGCAAACATAAAATTGTAACTACGTTGTAGCTCTTGTTTGTATCGCATTTTTTGGCGCGGCCATGTTTTGGTTTCGATTGTAAGTCGACCCCCCAACTTCAGACTTTCAAATTTTAAAAAAGGGGTCGACTTACAATCGTGTAAATACGGTATGTAACAGCATGAAACATAAGGAAGGCACAACAATAGAGACAGAGTGAAAAGGGCGCTGACTTCCAACTGTTTATTATACTGTCAATGCTATGCATATTTATATATACAAAGCGGCAGCTGACAAGGGAAAAAGTATGAATGTATACATATGCATAGCATCGACAGTAGAATAAACAGTTGGAAGACAGCGTTCCTTTCACTCGGTCTCTATCGCCGTCCCTTCCTTATGTTTCGCGCTGTTACATGAGTTGCCATGAACCGACTAGCCCAGCAAGCAACCATTTTGGCAGGGTAAGTTAACCTGTGTTGTCTGAAACATTGAATAGGCTTCAGTACCGTGCCACTACCACACGCTGTTACCATTGGCACCGCCCCAAGCCAGCTATCAATCTTTCCACATGCTATCTATTCCATGCCCAGCATCTGTCTAGCAGGACCAATGTGTGTGACTCTCTGCGTGCTACCTCTATGCTTGTTATAAAAGGGAAAATTGTCATCCACCTGAATGTAGGCAGAGAAAACCCGTATCCCAGAAAGAAAGCTTCGGAGTTGAGCGAAAATTCATCCTGGTCTGGGATTCGCACCGGGGACCAACACCTTTCCGGGGCAGTCTCCCTACCGTCAGGAGGCTAGCTGACGGTAGTATGAGGGCAAAATAACTTGAAGCACAGAAACACTGAGTTCTGTGGAATCCCTCAAGGTGGGGGAAATGTCGCAAAAGGGAAATCGCGCTGCTGTCTGCTAGCCGGCTGGTTATCTCAGGTGGTGGAGCAACCACCCAGGAAAGGTGTTGGTCCCGGGTTGAAATCCCGGACCAGGACAAATTTTTCCGCAACTGCGAAACTCTCTTCCCGAGAAACCCGTATGGGTATCCTCTGTAGCTTCGTGCTACATCCAGGTGAATGAAAATTTTTCCTTTCATTACATTTTCTGCACCTTGTGAAATTCTGCAGAACTGATTTGCCATCTATGCTTGTTGTATGTATTGCCTTAGAATCACTGTTATGTTGCTTGCTGTAGCACTTACCGATTCTTGAACATTAGTTCAACATACCTGCCAACTGTGCCAAATTTTTCGTTAAGTTCGTGAACATGAGCTCGTAGAACTTGCAGTGTTCTGTCACATTAAAAAAAAATGGCTTCTGTTCATAAAAAAATTCCACTCGGCATTCTCCAAACCTTCTGTTGCAAATATTCCTCTTTTGAAAGGGCACCAGAGGAGTGTGCTTGCTTGGAGCAAGTTTGACAAGTTTCTCATGCAGGTGAAATTGGCAGCAGCAGATTTGGTGAAAAAGTTGCTGAGATCTGAAAACAAATGTGTTCCTTGTCAGTCTAGCGTTCTATCTGTGCTACTACTTGTGGGCTCTGTCCAGAGGTAAACAATCATTTATAAAGCCTGTACGTATGCCACAATAGTAGAGTTGTGTGAATAGCAGTAATTCAGACCAAATCGAGTATGAATTGAATATTGAATATTTTTCTAATTGATTGGTGAATAATGTACAGCCTTTTTCCTGCTAATATCAAACAAGTGCAACATCCTGGTACTGAAGAACAGTAGGAAGTTCCTTCGTTCACACAGCATATAAAGCATGCTTTATTAAAAGCACAAAGGGAACATTGGGAACAATAAGCAGATTGTTCGCAAACTCCGGACTCTTAGAAGAATATGCGGTCACGCATTATCGTGTAACGTTAGTAAGGGCAACCATGCAGACCAATTAATATTTGTGTATGCCATCGTGAATTGACGGCAGATTAAAGAAATTTAACCTTTTCTCTAGTTCGAATTGTGGTGGCAGGTGGTGGCCACTATTGTATAAAGTATGTTGCAATTAAATGTGTTATGGTTCAATCTGGAGAGAGGACACAGGTGCTGCATCTATAAATAGCACCAAACAATACCCACAGCTGAATGCCGTGTCTAAGTAACCTATTATCGCAAGAGATTGTGTTTAGCTGGAAAAGTCTGGCTGGCTGAGCGACGCTATATGCTCCAGTACGTTGCGCCCACTGTGGATGGGATGAAAAATATCGCATATTTGCTTCAATTTCATGTTTCTTTATGTGCAGCCGACGACGTAAGGTATTTATAGATGTTTGTATTTTCAAATACTGTTGATTCGTTTCAAGTACCTAAGTGAAATATGACTATACAGTAGAACCCCACTGTTACGTTCCTCACTGCTGCGTTTTCCCGGCTGCTACATCGTTTTCATCCGGTCCCGGCATAGCTTCCATAGGATCCAATGTATAAGGAACCCCGCTGTTACGTAGTAGCTGCGAAAACGTTCCCGCATGATGCGTTGCAACTCGAACCCACCTGGGCTAAAGTAGGCAACGCACTCCAACCGCCATTTTGGCTTTTGACGAGTTTTGACCGAGCTTGGCCAGGCTTGGCAATGGAACTGGCTGCAAAAAGCCGCACGCCAATTCAAGAGGCCGCCACTAGGTGGCCATTCGTGAAAAATGCTCTCACTATCATCACTGTGATTACGGTCACCGCATGGTTGTTGGACGGGTCGACTCACGGAGGAAGGAAACTCGGGAGAGGCCCTGACGTCACTCTTTGTGAAGCTAAAGTGAAGCCGAAAGTTGGCGTTGCTCGTGGCGTTGCTCCGCCTATTGGGCCAGCTCTCCTCTCTTGTTTACATTTCTCCCACGCCGCGCTGCACGCAACCGGGCTGCTCAGATGCGCGCGCTCCGCAGCAATACTAAACAATCGTTAGCATGATTACGCCAAAGAGGGCAAAATTTCCCGCGGATATTCCTTCGTCCGTTGCCATTGGCGTGGCGCGGTGACGACACGGAGCACGAGCCGCATGATGCCGGGGAGTTGCCAAATCCTAGCTTTGGAGAAGCCGTCGCGGCTATGGACCTCCTCCACAGGTACGTCGCACCTCACAGCGACGCTAACAGCAATGCGGCCTTCCAGGCTATTGAGAAACGTGTGGCGATTTCTAGCGAGCGAAAGAAACGGCAAGCCACCATTCTAGACTTTTTTAAGTCCTAAGCGCACTCTGTGGAAATAAATTGTCCATAGTTGAAGCTGCACTTTTTCATTTTCGGAGCTTTCCTCACTGTTGCGTTTTCCCGGCTGTTACATTTTTTTCGCCGGTCCAGTGAAAAACGTATGAACGGGGTTCCACTGTATTTGATTCGAGGACCGAATTGAATAGGACAGTATCCGGTTCGTTATTCAAAAGTTCTGAACGTTCGCACTCCCCTACACAATAGGAGCAGGCTCAGAGCAACCTCCCCCCTCTCCCATCCTTCCTCCCCTGAGAGTTGTTGCCTGGGATTTTTTACTAATTTCGTAGTTGACAAGTTGGCAGTGTATGCTTCATAGAAAAGGGAAAGAAAGCTGATGTTTGAAGGTGTGGGATTTTATTCTGTTGTTTGCTTAATTATTATTTATTTATGTATGTATTTATTTATTTATTTTGGGCAGACTTTGGACCAGCTTCCCCTCACCAACCCTGAGCACTTCGGTACGCCAGTCATGGGCTCCAAGCTCAAGCGGAAGCGCCGATCCATGCTGTCCATTGCTACTATGTAAGTTTTGTTTTGGTCTTCTCTCCTCCGCCCCGGTGATCTAGAAATGAACAACTGTTCGAGTCAACTGAGGAAAAAAAATTCCTTTGTTGTTGGTTGCAATGTGCATGTGACAGTATGCTGAGAGACATTGAGTTGCACTGACGGCAAGGTTGAGTGACATTTATTGCTTCTCGGATGCAGTGTGGTTAATGAATTTTGTCTTTCCCTTGCCACTCGGCATAGCTAGAATATAACGCCTACGTGGTGCATACGGTTGCAGGCCCATACATTCTGATGCCTTTTCTATGCCTTGCCTTTTCGTGCAGGCAAGTGTAGGGCTTTTTCTGGAAGCAACTTTCAGAAGGCACTTAAATCTTTGTGTTTGAACCAGAGTCTTGCAGCATAGCAAAGAAAATAAGTCAAGGACAGTGCAATAGCATACAAATGCAAAATGATAGGCATAATGTTGAGGCAGGGAGCTGGTGCAGTTCATGTGATTCATAAATTGGATGAATAAATAAATAAACAAACAAACCAGAAGTCTGCAGCACAATGGCTGTTCAGGGAAAGAAAACATAGTCAACTACATGGAAAATCAAGAGGAGTGACGAGGCTAGGCAACTTGTGGGCATAGCATGACATAACAAAGGGGACTGGAAATTGCCGGGGAAGGCCTTTGTCCTGCATGCATTGTGCATAAATAGGCTTGATACTTGATGGCTTTCCTTTGTAAAACAATGATACCCTATGTTTGCTATGTGAAAGTTCTGACAGTAGAAAAAAAAAAAGAGCTTTGTTCGACGTCGCCATTTAAAAATGTTTAAGGCACGGGCCAAAGCGGGGTGCGTGCCTCATCAGGTTAGAATGCTAGTCAGGTAGGGATACTAATCTTGCAAAATAAATTTCAGAAAACACAATCTGTTGCAAAAAATGTCAAATAAAGCGAGTTGAGTATGAAATCGTAATAACAATGATAATTGCACAGGGAAGAAGACAGCAGCGACGAAGAGTCTGCCCCCACCCCTCCGCCGGCCCCAACGCCGCCTCGCCGGGCCACGCCCACTTCGGGGTCGAGGGGAAGCAGTGCCTCCGCGGGAGGTGGTTCGAGGGCCACCACCCCGTCCTCGGAGTGGCGCATCGGCCGGGTGGCCATCCTGGAGACGGGCGACAAGCGCAAGCGGGATTCGTGGGCTCCGGTGCTCGTCGTGAACCCAACCGGGGCGACGGGGCATGGCATCAGCATCCCCCTGCCTCGGGACGACGTCGTCATCCGGTCATTCAGAGATGCCAAGTTGTAAGTGGCCGGTGTCTGTTTCTTTGCACGTGTGCTGGTGAATTGCCAGGCACTGCTCTAAACTGATGGCCTCCGTGTGGCGTTTCCCCAAAAGTCCTCAAAATCCAAGGGATTGGGAACTGCGACACATCATATTTCGCTGTTTTTGCTTCATTTTCTGCCGTGTTCATGAGCCTTATAAAGCATTTTGCATGCGTAGAGTAATTTTTTTAGCCCTTGGACGCATATATATAAGTCGGCAAGGATCGAGTACACATCTCATGTTAATCAGTGGTGTGCTCTTGTCGCTTTCTGACTACGAATTAAGTGATGCTGAAACTTCCCGTCTGTATGCACCCACCTCAGATGCAAACAATGTTTGTCTGCTTTGTTGATGATTCGTGTGATGGTTCCCATGATCTGTACAAGACGTGCCCAGGTTCTGTGCCAGCATTCGAAACCCTTGGAGTGCCGTTTTCAAGGCCTTGAATGCACTTAAGGTTCATGAAGTGCTGAAAGCTGCTTCAGTTTCATTTTCGGCTAAGCGAAGCAGGGGTTGTTGTGTCATCTGGCCATGAAGTGGACACAATCCAAAAGTCAAGCCAAATCAATCTGGTCGCCGAGCTTTGTTGTGGTTGGCAGTTTGATCGTTAACATTTTCTCATTTATGGGCAATAAAAGAAAGTTTGCTGTCGATTATGTTTTGTTCCGAAGCGTCAAGTGCCTTTGTCTTTGAAATTGCTTTGTCATGGACTTGGGAGTTCTTGGAAACGCTTACATTTGTTTCCCCAATACAGCTTACAGGTAAACAAGCGAGATCTGCGCGAGTTCTCGCGAGACGATGCCCCCTCACGGGCCGAGACCAACCCCCTGCGCCTAGCCGTGGAGCGGGCACTCACTTTCCTGGACCGAGGCGAACTGCCCACAGGTTGGCAGGGAAGTGCGCTGCTCCTTTCCAGCGGCTCCGCCGCTCCGTCGACTCCACCGACACCTTCCCGGGCCACCGCCGGATCGGCGTCGCCCGCTCCCGCTGCCAACGATGCGGGCAGCGGCAGCAACTCGGCCTCCACGGCCGACGATGATGGCCACGACTCGCAGTCGGATGTGAGTACCGTGTTTTTCTGTCTCCCGACTTTGAGCACGCTTGACTTTCTGAAACTAAGCGCAATTGTTCAGAAGGGGAGATACTCCACGTCAGGGATGACGTGACAATTCTATTACAGTGCGCTCTTTTCCCAATTGAAATCAAATGAAATTGGAGTTCGTTGTCAGTGAACACAGGATAAATGTTTACGGAGATATTCGGACCGTTAGCCAATGTGGCTAGTTATCGGGCCTTGTCTAATACATGAATTTATGTAATCAGGTTAAAAAGCAGAGGTGCCGTGAATAAATTACACCATACACATGCACAAACAGCGTACCTTTTTAAACAGAGAAAATGCAAATCACAATCAAGAAATCGGGATATATGAGTGGGAAAAAAAAATAGGAATGACTAACGAGACAATGTCAAACATACAGAAAAAAATTACAAAGTTCCATATACATTCGATACTAGAAACGTTCCCAGTAGGAAAATATTAATATATTAGAATTGGGTACAAAGGACATAGACATAGCATTCAGAATACAAGTTCAGTTGCTGCATAACTGATCTTTGGAAACAAAGTGAACTTTGCAAGAGAATTTAAAGTTGCGTGCAAGTTTAATTTTGAGCGAAAACTTTAGCACCAGTGGGTGTAACTAATATTTTGCAGTATACGTTCCTGCGGGTAGGGAGGTTAAAGTTGCTCTTGTATTATGGGTTTGTAAGCAAAAGATACTCAAGGGTAATGGAAAATTAGTCTTGGTTACAGTATTCACCAAAACTGTAGCTTTGTCATTTCATTGACATGAATGGTAATGTGTCTGAGAATTCGCAGATGATTGGGTGCTTGGGCAGTGAGGAGACGAAAATGTTATAACTCTTTGCAACCCCGATTTACATGGGGGCTTCTCCGTAGTGCACATTTGCCCGTCTGATGGCAGCACCGGACGTGATTCAAATGAATATGAAGTGCTAGCTTTACATACTGGGGTTTGTCTGCTGTTTGTCTCAAGAGCCGCTCCTACGTTTCTCACGTCAGAAGACTTACACAAGCTGTGTTATTACGTGCTGATTGCAAAGAACGCCACCACTAGATAGATGAAACTGTTTCGCGGGAGAGCTAGCCTTCCATACGTGAAAAAGAGTCTATTCTCTTACTCTTTGTGCTCTGTTGGTGGGCTCAATGGTGCTTTGCCTGCACCATCGCCAAGTTTGGTTGGTCCGAGGGGTGGGTGATATGGAATGGAATTGAGTGAAAGGAATCGCTACAGGGTGCTGATCGTGTGGTTGCCGTTGGCGCAGGTGTCGGACGACGAGCCTAGTGAGGAAAAAGACCGGTTTGTGGCACAGCTGTACAAGTTCATGGACGAACGCGGTAAGTGCCCGTTCACTTTCCCTTGATGCTTTTCAAGGCTCTGATTTAGGGGAGCCTGGCAACAGTAAGTTGCAGTGATGTTTTTTTTTTTTCTTTCAAGCGTGTCTAGCGGAATGTCATTGGGTTTCATGCCGTGCCTTTGGTTGTTTGTCTAAGTGGGAAAAAGGAATTGGTCAAAAAGCAGACTGCTAGACGCGTGTCCAGTCACCTGTTTTCTTTGTGGCACATTGAAACGTCTGGTAACAAGTTAGGGTAGAGCCCAGTACACACCAAACACGCACTCGCCTCCCTCCCCCCAAACGTTCAAAGTGTGAAGAAAATGAGAACTTGTCATAGACCTTACAGACAGAGCTGTGTGAAGAAAGTTGGGGCCAGAAATATTACAGTGGTAAGTTGCCACTAGAACCAGAAGTTTGAATTGGGTGAGAGCTTATACATGTAGTTTGAGATCATAGATTGTGCCTGGGGCCTGTAGGAGTTCCTGAAACATGAGTTCATCTGTCGCAGAGCACTGCGAAATGGGAATTTTTCTGCTCTAAGTCGTAATATTTTTCGGCAGCATCACTGTCAAGTCCTGATTTGGTGATAGACACGTGTCATGCCAGAGCGTGTGACATAATTTGCAATATGTATAAAAAAGTGAAAGCTGCAAAGTAGGGTCCTGTAGAACTTGTGATGGACGTGGTTGGCTTGTACAACAGGCCATACATCCGACCACGTGCAGAATCGTACCGCACGTCTGCTTTAGTGCAGAAACATGCTTGGTATTATTTGCATTTAATTGATTGATTAGATATACGCATGATCAACAGGCAGTTGAAGCCTTTTCGCTAGGGATGTGCGAATATCATATATAACCGAATTGAAAGCGAACCTTTGAATAATAATTCGATTTGCAAATCAAATATTTATTTATAAATTTTTCGAATATCAATGTATGCGGGGTAGAGACCAGCGCAGTGTCGCGTCCATCATGGAGCCCCTCATGCTCGATGCCAACCAAATGTGCATTACACATAGTTTTATCGGCAAAAAAAGAGCGTTGAGCACGCCTGAGGCGATCCGCGAACGCGAACTTGTGCTGCCGCACCCTGCAGACTTTAGAATCTTTGACGGGTGGCAAATCATGCCGAACTTAGCAATGAAATGGCGCCGATGACGCCTGCTCTATACTGTCGATGCGCAATTCTTTCACCTGTCGTGCAGATTGGCCTTACAGTAACCCACCTGCCATAAAGTCAGGATAGCCGCTCTGCATTTTGGAGAAAAACTGGAAAGCAAAACACAAGTCCCCTACTAAACAGAGAACCTCGTTGATATTCAGTACAACAGAATGTCACTACCGTCTACAGTCGTTATAGCGGACCCGTGTACAGCAGACTTTCAGATATAATGGATCATATCTCAGCCTTACTTTGTCTACCTACTTTATTAAAGCAACGAAGTTCGCTTTTAACGGACCGTACTACAACAGGCTATTGGCTATAGCGGACGAAATTAGCGGCAATTTTTGACAAAACTGGGCGTTTAAAACGGACTTTTGCCCTGTCTACAACGGGCTGGCAACTGACTTGCGAGGGTCAACCGACTATCACCCCGGACTATCAGGGTCTGTTGTAAAGAGGGTCGGCTGTAATTTATCAGTTTCAGAGGCGGAAAAAAATTGGTGCCTTCATACACTGGAGGTGAGCTGCAATCAGTGCTGGAATAGTGATTTGCTGTTCCCTTGAATAAAGTCGGGACTGTACCGCATATCTTAATTTCCGTGTACCAAAGTTGCTGATAGATTGCTACTTGCTACTGGCTTGTCATGCAATGCTAGGAGGATTGCTAGGAGAAATACAATGCTAGGAGAAATACTAGGAGTATTTGTCGTGATATTTGTTGTGAATGTTGTGGCACTTGATATTCGATTCTGAATATCTACTGTTCGGTATTCACACACCCCTACTTTTTGCCGCCGCACGCACACGCTTAGAACGCTCGTGACATCACTGCGCACTGTGAACCGCAGGGACGCCCATCAACAAGGGTCCCGCAATGGCTGGCCGCGACCTGAACCTGTACCGGCTGTTCCGGGTGGTCAGCAAGCTGGGCGGATGCAACCGGGTGACGAACCACAACCAGTGGAAGACGGTCTACACCCGGCTGGGGCTGCCTTCCCCCGCCAACCAGTCCAACGCACACCTGCTCCGGGGGGCCTACAAGAAGTGAGGCTCGCCTGCTTCTCGGGCAGTGTGTGTGGGGCGTTTCAGCGTGATGTGCAATGAAATGGAAGATTACGGGTGTAACGTTTAGGGATGGGAATGACGGCTGTGCTGGTGAGGAAGCAAACGGGCCTAGCCTGGTTAAAGTCAAGAGAAGGAGGTGGAGTAGCCCAGTTCGTTGAGTGCGTAGAGCAGATAACCATTGGTCTCTTAGATTAGCAGAAAGTGTAACTTTCCTATCCGTTCACTTCGTTACTTCTGTTAGCTTGTTTCTTTTCCGTTTCCAAGGGACAGTTGAGGTAAAACATCCACGATCGTTTTTACTTTTTGCCCTTTTTTTGTTTTCCTAATGAATATAATAAACGACTAGTACTGCGAAAGGACAGACTGGTAGGCCAGTTGGTATTGCATTACGTGGCGGGTAGCACCAACGGGGCATGCAAGACGAAACAGAGAAGACGATGAAATGGCGCCAAGCCTTCGTCTCTGTTCTCATCTTGTCCCTCTTGTACTGCTCATCATGAGTGCTAATACTACTTTGTTGATTGTGTTCATGTCATCCCCATTTTGTTTCCACTGTTGTGTTAACTGTGACAGTCGCGCAGCTTAGCTTGAACGTCTGCTTTTTGTGTACTGTCGGACTTATGTCTTGAGCACTTTAAGTGCAACAAGCTCGTCCTGTTGCCCTCGATGCGTTGCTGTCTCTTGTTGCACTTCAACGTATCCACAACGAATTGCAACCAGGTAGCCTTGCTCACCATCCTGCTACAGCGTTGACAAATTTTTCCCCCCTCCCTGTTCTGTGGCTCTCGTGAAGGTACCTGCAGAGCTTTGAAGACTTCTACCGCAAGCTCGGTTGCACGATGGTGTCGAACCCGCGGTCAGGGAGGGTGCGTCACCGGTCGGACCGTATCATGACCCGCAACCAGGACCGGGGACTGGCCCTCTTTGCTCGCAAGGACAAAGAGGTAACGATCGCATGTCCTTCCCATCCTGCATGTCCGGCTTGCACAGTGTTGGTGGCACAGACGTATTCACTTTTCCGCAAATCGATGGGCCAAATGGGAGGGAAGTAAATGCAGCAAAGGAAATGATGCTCTTTTGCGTTGATGCCGTTTTGACGCCATGTTGGTTTTGAATGCTTTGGCTTGTCAACGGACCATTTTTCAGAGAAAAAAGTAGCCACGATTGCCACGAAAAGTAGTGAAGTTCGTTTGTTCGGAACGATGGTGTACGTCACCGTAGACCCGTAATGCGTGCAGTGTATGCATCGAATGTACTGATCGCAGTGCTGCACAAAGTTTCACTACGAGCTTTTCTCATGCTGTCTCCCTTAATCTGTAGCAGAAGAAGAAGGAAGAGAAAGCCAAAGAGGAAGACAAGGACAAAGACAAGGACAAGGAAAAAGACAAGGACAAAGACGACGACAAGAAGGCCAAAGACAAGTCAGCAGCAGCAGCGGCTGCAACTCCCCCTGTTGTGGTCAAAGAGGAGCCGCCTCCAGAGAAGCCGAGACCATCACGAACGTCCAGGGTCAAACAGGACGAAGAGAGCAGCAGTGGTGGTAATGGTACAGCGTCGGCCCCGTCTCCGGCTTCGGCTGCCAAGCCGACTGCTGCGGCTGCGGCGGCAGCAGCGGCAGTAGCAGCAGCAGCAGCAGCAGCAGCAGCAGTGGCAGCAGTGGCAGCAGCCACTGTGAGCCAGGATGACACTAAGGTAGGTGTGCTGCTTAGGAAACTTGAATTTGCCTGGTAATAAAACAAAAAGTGGAGTTGAGGCAGCTAGTGTAACATATAGAGCAATGAATGAAAAGGATGGGGGTCGAGGAATTTTTTTGTTAGGCACAACCTCATGAAGCCAACAAACAATGAAGCAAAGGAAGGTGTAGGGGAAATTAACAGTTTTTATAGAAATATGGAAATTATAAGGGGGTGCCTTGCACGAATTTGCCATGGCCTTAACTTCAGAGCCTTTGACAGGTGGCAAAGGCTCTGAAGTGATGTAGAAATTGAGCTGTAATCGCTGCTGGCATACAAATTTGGTATTCCCTTTAATAAGAGTATACCATACTGTACATCTTGATTCCTAGGGTGCCCAAGTTACTGATAGCTTGCAACATTCTTGTCATGTAATGCTAGTAGACTCCTGACCATCTGTAGCACTATTCTATTGCAAAAGACCCGCCGTGGTTGCTCAGTGGCTATGGTGTTGGGCTGCTGAGCACGAGGTCGCGGGATCGAATCCCGGCCACGGCGGCCGCATTTCGATGGGGGCGACATGCGAAAACACCCGTGTGCTTAGATTTAGGTGCACGTTAAAGAACCCCAGGTGGTCGAAATTTCCGGAGTCCTCCACTACGGCGTGCCTCATAATCAGAAAGTGGTTTTGGCACGTAAAACCCCAAATATTATTATTATCTATTGCAAAAGATATGTAAACGTTAAACTCAGTGATAAGTTTTCTGATATTGAATTTGATATTTCGCTTTCTTTCTTGATTCAATTCTATATTTGATGCGAAATGTACTATTTGGTATTCGCCCACTTCTAGTTTTGACATCTTTTGTAGGTCGTCAAGCCTGTTCTTCGTGTTAAGAGTAGTTTGGTACTGTTAAAAGGATAATTGGGTAATTTACTAAGGCAGTTCAACTTATTTCCTTCTTTCGTGTTCCTTTAAACCCTTGAATTCTACCCCTCTTTTTTTCTCAAGAACTGTTGCAGAAAGCTCCGTAGAAAGCCCCTAGAAAGCACCAGAATGTTGTTTTTATCTTCTTTGCTTGGCCGTGACTCTGAAACAGGTCCGAACAAGGGAAGATGCCCGCCGTGAGAAGCATGACAGCCCAGAAAAGCGGGAGGCCAAGTCATCGTCGGTGCCTCCGCCGCCGCAACGCAAGTGTGAGAGTGTCGAGAGTGCCGAGACGGACTCCGCGAAGGAGCCAGCGGCGGCGGCGGCGGCAGCTGCAACAACGCCAACCCCAGTGGAGAAGTCGCGAGCCTCCAAGTCCAAAGACACGGAGACCACTCCAGCGACCACACCGAAGCGGCAGGTATGGGCTTTTGCAGTAGTGAGACGGCCATTTGCTCTTTGCCCCTGTTTCACTTGTGCGTTTTGTTCTGTCGGACTGCTGATTATTCGAACATTTCGAATTATGTGAACATTCGAATTAAGTGAGGAAAAAAAGAGCAACTGGTAGGGCACATTAGACTGGCATCTGTGGATTCAAAAATAGTTTGTGTGCCTTCGTGCTGTAATGCAGCTGTAATTGGTGTCCAAATACCAATTGGGAGGCTTCCTGTAACAGCGGGCCATACTGTACATCGTGCCCAGTGGTCGGTATTGTATTGTCCTGGTGATATTGTGCCGTTGTTGTACCTCACAAAATTCATATTACTATTTGTAGGGGGAAAAAGAGCAATTAAATGCAGGATTGTGTGCATCTGCGCCGGATTGCATGTGATCGTTGTGTAAAGCACCTATTCTGTGACTCTGTAGCTTTAACACGCAGACGCAGTGGGGTTATTATCTTTATTATTATTATTATTGTTATGAGGTAATAGTTCTGTAGAAACCCATAGAGAGAAGTAATTAATAAAGATAAGCGTGCGATTACAGGTAACGATAACAAGTATTTTCCCTTTATTAATTACTTCTCTCCACCTTGCGAGTTTCCGCAGAACTGTTACTTCAAACTTCGAACTGTTAATTCAGAACTGTTACTTCAGCCTTTGCTTTGAGTTGTCGATAAATTCAACTTTGCCCTGCCATCTGCTAGCCGCCTGGTTAGCTCAGATGGTAGAGCGGCTATCCCGGTAAGGCGGTGTCCCCAGGTCCGATTCCCGGACCAGGACGATTTTTTTTCCTTCAACTGCAAGGCTTTTTCTTTCGAGGAACCCGTATGGGTTTCCTTTGTAGTGATTTGCTACGTTTGGGTGGATGTCTCATTTCCCTTTATTATTATTATTATTATTATTATTATTGTTGTTGTTGTTGTTGTTGTTGTTGTTGTTGTTATTGTTATTATTTATTATGTTTGAATTGTGTCAATCGTAGTGCCTCTATTTTTCAGCCCAAAAAGAACAAGACAGAAGAGCCAGCTGACAAGGAGAAGGTTGAAGACAAGTACGTAGCTTTGAATTTTAATGGGGTTGACACGAGTTGACATGCATGCGTATGATTGGGTAAATACTGTGTTTACTTTAATCTAACGTGCACTTTTTTTTTTTTTTTCTGATAAAATGGGTCTAAAAATTGCGTGTGCGTTAGAATCGAGTACGACTCTAAATCTGCATTACCATATCGCCATCGGCCTTCCAAAATGGCTGCCTCGTACGCGTTTCGAGCCTAGCCGCCGTAGCTTTCTCCGTGTGCTTTAGTACGTTTGCTTAAGCAATGCTTCCTCCGGCTTACCGTAAAAACCGGAATATAGGTCAAACTTTTTTCAAAATACCATCGCGAAAAGTCGACCCTCGTCTTATATACCGGACATTGGTGGAAAAACTACGGAAGTCTTGCAACAATGGGTGGATGAAGTAAACAGCCGCCATCAGCAGCAGCGCGGCGTGGTGACATTGTGGCACCGGCATTTTGCGTTTCCATTGTCGCAAATTTATATTGGTTAAAGGCTGCGTTTTCACATTTTCTTTCAAAGTGAGCGGAAGCCGACGTCAATTCACCGTCGCCTTCAAGAAAAAGGCAGTTGAGTTATGCGGAAGCCCACGGATACCTGGCAGCACAGCGCGAACTTGGAGTATCCGAAAATAGCATTCGGTAGTGGCGGAGGCAAAAGCAACGTATTACAACTTGCAGCAACCCAAAAAAAACGTCATTTCGTGGGCGGGTCGCAGAACTGGAAGGCAAGGTTGCGGAATCCGTCCGGGAGCTGCGTGTAAGGTCGCTGCCTGTGACTGCCGAATGCATCCGTTTGAAAGCGGTAGAGATCACGCACACCTATGGACTGGGCAGCGAGAAGCACTCATCATCCGACAATAGTTCGGACGACTCTGATCAAAGGCGTTGCTCTGATTCGGAGTAGCGCTTGCACACTTCATGCCCTTCTGTGTACCCGGCCAATTTTTAACAGTATCGCGCGACCATTGGCCCGTGTTTTTGTCAGCACCTTATCATCACGGCACGGAGCGGCGAAATAGTGAAAGTAAGGGCATCTGTACGCAGGCGCGTATCTCGCTTGTTTCGCCGTTCAGCGCCGTTAATAAGGTGCTGACAAACATGCGGGTTGATGGTCGCGCGATACTGTAAAAAACTTGGCCAGGTCCACATGCGGGCAGCATTTAAATAAATACTGTCACCATTGTGCAACCCGCTGAGTCGCATTTGTTTCGAGGAAGGGTATCATGTCTTTCGGTACTTTTTTCATTGAAAAAGATCTTTTTTCATTTTTAGAATTCTTTAGTTAGAGGCATCGACTTATATTCCGGTTCGACCTATAGTCCGGTTTTTACGGTAGTTTAGTGCATCGTCTACCTTCCCGTTTTTTTTTTGCATTTGCTCTATCAGCACGGAAGTGCCGACTGCAAGGACATGCCGAGTTCATCATGACGCCGCAATTAGAAGGAAAGCGATCACATGTGCAGAGACGGGATGGAAGTTGGGCCACACCACGGGCGTTTTGAGTTGCCGAAACTTGCGCGTGGGACTGGCGCAAACAGGAGAGGTGTAGTATGCTGTAGATACTACACCCACGGCTGCTACCTACGGCGCGGCCGCGCGGCACTTATCTAGAAAGCGATCTGTGACGGAGTCAAGAGCATCTACGTGCACCGCGCTGTGTTCTCGTCACTTAGTTCACGTCGAAGCGAGACACTGCACAGAGATGAATTCCCTCGCTCCTGCTACTGCACTCCCTCGCTCCAGCGTTTAAACAGTTTCCAAGGTCACTGAGCGAGACGTGTTCATGTTTGCTTGTGCATGCGTGACACCATGCTTGTTGATTTAGTTAGTAAACGAATGTTTAAAAGTTTATACGGCCGGTAAAACTACTTTCCCACCTTTTCGTATAGCTGTTTACTAATTGGCTATCGAAATCGATGCTTTGCCTTTTGGGCGAAACTGCGACTTCTTTTTATTTATCCCAACTTTAGTGCATTGGGAGTGAGTGTGAGTGGGAGTGAGTAACTAAGCACGGGCAAGTACTAAAGAGTAGATTTGAACTCTAATCTAGATGAAAAATATGCCAAGTGTCACATCGAATGCAGTCAGATATCATGAACACAGATGTAACAAATTATCAGATATAACAAAGTAAAAAATTTGGTTGTCGTGCTTCATTTCAATGCTGTCATCACGAAGCTGTCC
The DNA here is from genome assembly GCF_050947875.1 of Dermacentor variabilis. Lineage (NCBI taxonomy): Eukaryota > Metazoa > Arthropoda > Arachnida > Ixodida > Ixodidae > Dermacentor > Dermacentor variabilis. Next base: position 54,932,494 of record NC_134578.1, read on the forward strand.
TGTTTGCCGGCATTGTCAGTATTGAAATGAAACATAATATGGCTGCCCTTCACTTTCGTATCTAGCCACATAGTAGCAGGTGTTGGAATGCACCCTCAAGGCTGTCTGGCTGCTGGGCCGTCTTCTGGTTGCAGGACAAACAGCAGTTCAGCGGCTCCCGTTGAGCCAGAAACAAAGCCGGAGCCGCTTCCCCGGCCAGAGAGTGGGGAGCCCTCGCGCAGGTGCTCCCTGGACATGAGCATCGACGTGGGCGACCGGGTCAAGGTCAAGTACGGGCGCGGCCGGCAGCTCAAGATCTACGAGGCGAAGGTGCTGCGCATTGAGGAGGAGTGCAGCGAGAAGAAGTACTACGTCCACTACACGGGCTGGAACATGAGGCAAGGGTCGACAGCCTTTTCTCGAAGCCCTCCAGTTTTTCGGTGGGGTTGGAACAGTGGCGCGTTTGGATTCCTGGTTATGGTACAGTTAAACCTTGATTTGACGCAGTCAGTAGCACCCGAGAATTATGGGATTAAAAAAATCGAGGGAATTTCATTAAAGGGAAGCTGAAAGCTTTTCCAGAAAAAAATGAACGAAGAGCAGTACACCGTGGTTTTCAACCCCCTGAATTCGAATATCGCATCGAAATTGAGTGAAAGAAAGCGCAAACATATTTTATTTCGACGAAAAGTGCAGCAGCAGACACGCCCAGCTCGCACGCCTCGTTTCCGCCTGTGATTGGTCGGGTGCCTCGCGACGTCAACCATGGTGTTCGTCCGGACCGACTGCTGCCGCTACACATGAAGCACGGTGCAAAGTAGTTTGGTGGTGTTTTGCTGAGACGGTCATGGAAATTTTCGAGAGCTTGCGTTTCTCTGAAGAGTTCGGTGTTAAGTCCAAACTCTACGAGAGCGATTTTGCGCGCGACGGTGACGGGCGACGGCTTCGAGCGACAAAACGGGCCGTCGCTTGAACAAATCGCTCGGTGTTGTCGCTCGATCGCTCGTTTCTAGAAATCTAGAACTCGTCGCTCGTCGCCCGGAAATGCTATGAGCGACTAGCCAATTGTGCGAAGCCGAAACTGGATGTACATAACTCAAATACTACTGTTTGTCGCACGGAACGAGCAAACTATTGAATTTTACACATGCAAGAATAAGAACCTAGTGCAAGACCTTCAGAAATATTTTGTGCTCCTTCTTCAGTAAAATACATCAATTTAAGTTGATAAAGCATGCGTCACGCTAGTTTCGGCGTGTATATTGCTGCCCTCATACCGGGAAGTCGTCACTCAAAACCGTCGCTCGCGTGGAGTTTGGCTTGCAGACGACGAGTGAACGCGACAGCCATCGCCTCGCTTGTAGCGCTGCCGCTGTCGCATGCAAGATCACTTGTAAGGGGTTTATACTTGTACATACTACACGTACGTACATACTTGTACATACTACCTATACGAGCCGATTGCGAAGAGCTGGCCTCTCCAAGAAGCAAAAAATGCTGGTGCAAGCACTGCTTTCCACGCGAACGAAGGCGAAGTGTTAGCATCTCCTTGTGTTAGAAATGTTCTTTGGCGAGTATGTTTTTTGCTAAGCTGCATTCAGCGTTCCAGTGAGTACGTTTCCGGGCAAAGAACTGTAGTGTTATGTTCCTGCATGCCTCCTCGTAGAATGTAAGCGGTGATGCGATCTTCAGCATTTGTGCACTGCCCCAAAGCTGTCGGCAATCTACACAGACGGTTTAAACGCGGGAAAAGTTTGCCGGCTGTTGTAGCACGTGTAGTATAGAACCTTCATCAGCGCGCCATCCGCACGCTACTCGTAACCGGCGAAATCCTTCGGGTACGTGAGATGGTCGGTTTCTTATGTGTGCGAGAGAAGGGGGAGCGCAGCGTCTTGGCGTGAGCAGGCTTTTCAACACATGCAAACTTTATGCTTGCACTACGTTATGGTAGCTGCATGCAGGCTGTTTCACAAAGCACGTGCGAATAGAAAATTCGCGGTGCTTGGCGATGAAACCTGCGTCAAGGGTGGGTGATAAACATGCATCTTCCGTTCAGCGTGCTAACTTTTTTTTTTTTTTAAGGAGAACCCAAAGCACGCATTATTGATAAACTCCGGTAGTAATCGTCACGGAAGTGGTTAGAGCACAACACTGTTGTGCTTGAGCGCTTGAAGTTGTTTCGCTTCACAGCAGCCTCCCAGTTAGCTGAAAGCTTCTTTCTTGTCTTGCAGGAATTAATGGAACATCGTCGCGGCCGCTGGTGTTCGTGCAAGCGTAGGCTGCACAGAACGCCGGCATGATTGGCCTACAAGTTCAATTGATGCTACGCACGTCAACTGCCACTCCTGTATACACACAAATAAAGGAATGTAGGGTCGAGCGAAGCAGATTAAGACGGCACGCACGCAGAAATAAGCCCGGTCAGTCACGGTTGCGGAGACTGCGAAGGAGCGGAACACCAGTGTTGACGTCACTAAGCCACGGTTTCCGGTCTCCGCTCGCATCGTCAGCAGCAGCACGCGGCGCTCGACGGGGGGCGGAGCTACAGCGCAATTTTAACCGACGATTGCGTTGCTCCTAAGTGAAAAATCCCCTCCAAAATTTTACCTTCAGGTTTATAAGCTTCCCGCATCCATATATGAGCGTCTTATTGAATTACAGACTCTTCAGCTTCCCTTTAAATTGGGAAAGCGTAACACACCCTTGCAAGTTGCATGTTTTATTCACGAGCAAGACATACATAATATTGTGCCTACATCAGCACTTATCGTAGACAGAGAGCACATTGAATGCTTATTTTGTGCCAGTGTGGGAGCAGTAGACCTGCTTAGAGGTTAAAGGTGTCTTTGTTACCCAAACCGAAAACGAGAATACTCATGTGTGCCACAATTCTTACCCATTTCAGGTACGACGAGTGGGTGAGAAAAAATCGCATTGTGGAGAACGTCACGGATAAAACATCGAGAAGGAAACGCCTGCAGAAGGTGAGCCTGGACTCTCGATCGTCACAGTTTTTTTTTTTTTTTTACTTCATAGGTTTTATTGTGTTGATGTTTGTTACCGGTGTATAATCGAATAAGACATCTTTGTGGGCTGTTTGATGTGTTCTTGTGAACACAGTTAATTGCTCAATCAAGCACACTGTCTCCTGCGTGCACAGGCAGGCTGCAAGTTACGCTGGATTATATGTCCTGTTGCGAAGCACTCGCTAAACTCGCTTGGCTGATCTCACTTGTCCTGTCCATGTCTAGTTGCACACTGTGTGTTTGTCTATGCATTTGATTCTTTGACAGTGGCTGAAATGTTACGCAGCTTTATGTAAAGGAGGTCGGGCACCCATTTTCTTAAGCCCCACCCCCCCCCCATGCTTCTATTTTTATTCCACTTTTAAAATGTCTGTATAAAGGCACCGCACTTGACACACTGTGGAAGTGTGTGGTGGTCAGGCAGACCCATACACGCACTGGTCACTCTGGATGTATAAATGCATTTCAAGGGGCCCTGAACCACCCCTCGGGCTTGGGGAAAAAACACAGTCTGCGGATAGCATGCTCTGCTGTGAACATCGCAGCCAAATTTCGCTGTCGTGGGTGGTGCGTGGATCTCGCAAGCGGAGCTCGAAGTCAGCTTTTTTGAACAGGAGGCTGCTCCTCCTTTCTGGATGCTTTATTTCGCAATATACCGTATTTACTCGCATAATGGTCGCACTCGCGTAGTGATCGCACCCCTGAATTTTGTCGTCGAAATTCGATTTTTTTTCCTTTCCCCTGTAATGATCGCACCCCGAACTTGCCACAGTGATATGTCGTGTGCCAAGCCTAGCTAATAATGGTCGCGCTTACCATTTGTCGAATGTTACGTGGACGACTCTTCAAGACAAACCAAGCGGTCTGCATGCGCCGAACATTCTTAAGCAGATGCCCCATTTCATTCTTTTCATCACTTGCCGCACGTCCACGAAAGAAAGCTACAACCAAACTTGCCTTGGCTTTATTATTTGTAGGCTTTATAACGGTTGTGGTCAAAAACAACAAAAAAGGCGCTTTTCGATTCTTCTCGTCTGCACTCGTGGGCACGCAACAAATTGCGAGCGGCAACGATAGTAGCCACATTTACACTGATATGTTAGAAGTGTACCCTATTCATACGACGACACTTGTAACACAGCTAAGATATTCACTCTCCCATAGCGGAAGCGTGCCGCATTAAGATAGTAGTGAAGACAAATGCCGCAGTTTCCGCAGCATGCCCGCCATGGGTTTCTGTCACTGGCAGCTAAGCACGCCCATCTCTGTTTCTATCCCCTCAAGGTGGTCATGGCTACGTTATTGTCACAGACTTGCCGATAGTAACGATATTATTCATTAGTGATACGGAAGAAACTGTTTCAATGCGCGTAATGTGCTCATGAGAGCAAAAAAAATCACGTTCGGCGCATTCGGCTTGCTCCGCCGGCTGCCATTTTTGTTTTGGTGTCCCGCCTATTTGTTGACCCGTTGTCATCCCGCAGCAAATGCGGGATGAAAAAAAAATGTTTTCTTTTCGCGGGAAATTTAGCCCACGTAATGATCGCACCCCTGAATTTGCATAAATTTTTTGACAAAGAAGTGCGATCATTATATGCGAGTAAATACGGTAGCAGATTCCCCATATGTGGCTGCTATTTGTGAACAGCTGACATCAGTCAAGAAGGGTGTTTGCATCAGTGCACTTCTTCCTACTGCTACCATGTGTATATTTATTGGCGCAGTCTAATAAACAGGCTGAAGTAAGCAAGAATCTGCTTTCAAATCTCAATTAATTGCGTACTTCCAGAAGAAGCCAACTGCTGTCTGCGTAGGAATTAAAATTTGGCCACCCTTCTTACCGGTGCCGTAGCCATTGTGTCTCGCTGATTTCAACTAGTTTTGAACACTGAACTAGCCTCGAACCACACGAAAGACAAGGTCAGGCCGCATGCACACTTGCCAGTGCGTGCTCTCGCTGCTGGTTAGACGCCATGGCAGACTTCGCTTCCCGTTCCAAATTGGCAAGTCAGATGTGGCTACTATCCATCGGTCAAGCTGATGCAGGGCGAACACGATTTGCACCACGTGGCACGGCGAGACTGGAGCACATGAGCGCGATTGCGCATTGAAGCCCTGTCGTTCGCAAACACTGCGTAAGCACTCTACAGGTTCGTGAAGCTGCCATCTGCTACGTAGCATAGATGCCGAGGATGCCACAGGGTGCCGCGACGAGTCTGCTGGCTGAGGGCACTGCCGAGGACAACTGCATTGGCGCGACGTAGGTGCCAAAATCTGAAGCAGTGGCGTCTATGTGAACATCCAGAATGAAATTTTGAACTGCGTGCCACGGTGACGTTCAGTGGGCGGAGCATTGTGCGCACGCTCGCTGAGTCGTAGCCTTCACGGTGCAAAGCGTCTAAAGAAGGAGTGGAAGCACCGCGAATGGGGATCATATGTGACCTTTGATTGCTGGTAACACCGCTTCTGTGGAACATGTCGGAAGAATTTTTTTGCGGCAAAGTGCTTGTGAAATAGTCTAATTTAACTTCAAATGCATTTCTCGACTTAGATAAAAAGTACTTCAGGGCCCCTTTAACTGAGTCATGCTGGTGAACATGTCGTAGGTTCCAGGTGCAACCATCACTAATATTGTGTTGCTGTCACTTGAAATTATGATACCCAAGCAAATGACCCGCTTGGATCCTGCGACAGCTTACCCTATACACAACATTGGTGTTGTAATGTTAGAGTAATATGTGATCCCGTTTGAAGTTTGTCTGGGTTTGAATGCACTATTGTGACCTTCAGTATATGCACCCTATAATGTGGGATTTTCTATTGCTTTCAGGAGAAGCAGCAGGCAGACGCTTCGGTAAGTTCATCTCGCATTGTTTGTGTTACATCAATCTTTAAGCCTGACCGCCCGCCCGCTCTGCGAAATGTTCCCGTTTTATGAAATTGGCTTTGAAGTGCGAGCAGGAGTTTGGCTTTTGCTTTAGGTGTAGGTGTTTTACAGATGAGAACTTGTTATTGGGATTGTTGCTGATTCTGGCATCTATTGAAGTTGGTTGAAACCAACAAACTTTTGCGTAAGCCACTAATGCATGCGGTATTGAAACTTACACTTGGTAAATGTGCATCGCAATTTCTTGTGAATTCGCATCTGAAGCAGTTTAAAAGTGTACTTATGAATGATCTGCCACACTGCGCCTGGAAGAGAAAAAAAGAATACTGATACTCAGCTACCTCGTACTTTATGTGCTTCTTTCTTTACTTCCAGTCACAGCAGAAGGCGCAGTCCGGCCCTAACGGCAACCAACAATCGCCAGCTCAAACCACACCGAACAATGCCCCCGGCTCATCTGAGTCTCCGTCTACTGGCAAGAAAACGGTGCGCAGAGGTCGTCCACCCAGTGTCTCGTCCAACCGTAGCAGGGCCTTGTCCGCGACTCCACCCCCTGGGAAGCCCTCACCAAACGCTGTGTCCACGCGGGCCTCGCGGTCAGAGCGAGTCCTGGCCTCCGATCAGCTGTCCACCAGCGGCTCGGAACCGCTGCGTCGGAGCCGGCGGAAGTCGGGAACGCACTCACCACCTGGTCCGGATGATGACGACGAAGGCTCGGGCGACGATGACGACGATGTCTCTCTGAAGAGCCACATCTCGATCAAAATTGAACCAGGTGAACCGTCGGAGGAGACGGAAAAGACTATGTCAGCGATGGCCACCGACTCCAGCGAAGATGCTCCGTTGCCAAGCCCAGAGCCGAAGCCGGACATCTTGGATCATGAGATTGTGATGAAGGAGGAGCCTCCAGAGGAAGTGGAGGAGAAGATGGAGTGTGACGACGAGGACACGGACATCGACGAGGGCTCGGCCACAAGTCTGGCTGCATTCGTCGCAGCTGCACGAGCTCAGAGCAAAGAGGACGCGCAAGAGAATGCTGCCGTAGAAGGGGGCGACGAGGAGAGTGAAGGTGAGATGACGATGCACATCGGCGAGGAAGCCGCAAAAGTGGCGGAGGTCGAGGAAGTTCTCGACACCGCAGTCGCCGATGAAGAGGACAGCTTGCTGGAAGAAGGAAGCCTGGTGATCTTTGAGGACGAGAAAGCGGAAGACGTTGCTGACGATGAGGAACAGCCACCCACTGAGCCCGAAGTGGTGGCCGCTGCGGCTGTTTCTTTGAAACAAGAGAACGAATGCACCACTGCTGAAGAGAAAAGTGAAGTTGCCGAGGAGGAGTCGAAGGAAATCGAGCATCCTGAGGTCATTCCCCCGATCGAGACAAGTAGGCCTCCTACCATCACTGCGACACGCGTGATCACCATTTTCCCACCAGCACCAGAGCCAGAGGCAGTGAAGCACATTGATTGGCTGAAACGCGAAGAGTTGTCAAACAAGGAGGACGTTCGTGAAGAGAAGGATGAAGAGGGGGAGGAGGCTGAGGACAAACCGGAGGTCGAAATTCCACCCTCACCGCCGGCCATCGAGAACGAGGACAACATTGAGGAGGAGGAGGAGCTCGCGGCGGAAAGCATCAGTGACGTGCTTCTTCTACCCCCTTCGCTAGTTGCCAAGGAGGGTCCAGAGAGGGACGCCCTGCTCGCGCCGGAGCACTCGCTTCCTGCCTCAGAGTTTGATGTCTGCAAGGACGAGGATGAGGAAGATGCAGAGCTGCCCAAGGAAGAAGAGGAGGAGGATGATGACAACGCCGAGCCGATTAGCCCTGTGGGGAGTGCTGACAGGGAGCCGCCGGCGAGTGTTGTTGACCGCATCGAATTTGTCAAGGAAGAGTCAGAGTCTGCGTCCACACAAGACTTCTACAAAGTGGCCCTCTCGCTCAGCGACGACGGCAGCAACTCCAACGTCCTCCATATCGAAGAGGAAGGCATAAAGGGCATTGGAGAGCCTGTGGAATTCCCGCCAGTGTGTGGCGAGACGGTCGTGTCGGCTGCAGAGGTTGAGGTGGGCCCCGCCGAAGGCAGCGAACCCTCAGCGAAGCGGACGGTTAAACGGAAGAAGTTTAAGGGGACAAAGACCAAATTCGGAGCTGAGGTGAAGCTCAAAGGTCGTAAGAAGATGAAAGGTCAGTTGCTGCCGGATGGCACAACGGCCAAGGCTCCCCGCTTGAAAAAGTGCCGAAAGGTCGGTGATGGGGAGCAGCGAGTGGTGAAGAAGCGGAAAAAATTGAAGAATGCGGATGGCAGCGAGGAACCGACTGATTCAGGCATGAAGAAGGCGAAGCGCAAGATCCGTAAGGCCAGCAAAGACCATCCAGAAGCCAGCAAGAAGGGCAAGCGAAAGAAGCTGATGAGCGGCGCTTCGTACGAAGATTCTGATGACACGGGAGACGTTGAGAGGACATTTGCGGGCAAGATAAAACGTGAGAAGCGCAAGGCCGTTCCGCGCCCCTCGCCACCGTTCCACCACGACTACCTATCAACTCTGGCCGAGGTGTGCGGTCAGGAAGTGGAGATGAAGGCGACAGCAGCGGCGGCGACAGAGTCTCAGGCTGAGTCAGCCGACTCTCTCTTCTTGCTGTGCGAAGAGAAGGTTCCGGCAAGTCCCACACGCGAAGGTGACGATGAAGCGTCGCAGCAACCTCAGCATCATCATGCTCACGGTCACCATCACCATCATCATCACCACCACCATCACCATCACCAGCATCATCAGCACATGCATCACCCACATTCCTCACATCATCAACCACCGCAGCAACAGGCACAGCAACAGCCGCAGCTGCAACAACAGCAGCAGCAGCAAGGCCCTTCAAAAATGGACATCTTCACATCTGTTGCCGAGGCAGCCCTGGCAGGACCGTCAAGCGGAGATCCATCGGCGGCCGTTCTGGACAATACGCCCCCAACAACTCCAGATGACAGCGGCGGCGCTGAGAACGACTCGCCTTCTTCATCACTTGCGGGTTCACCACGACGAGATGGTGACAACTTTCATGGCATCGACGGCGAGAGCACCATGTCAGCAGACTCGGAGAACAGCCAGGGTTCCGCAGACGGAGCGGTTGGCTTCAAAGAAGGCGGCGAGGAGGACTCATCGTCGTCGAGGGAGACGGACAGTGCCTCTTCGGCGGAGCGGCACAAAATGCTTGCGGGGACGAAGCGGCCACCTTCACACGATGATGAACAGCTCCTTAGACATGGAAAGCGGGCAAGAAAAGCAGCACGCAAGGCACTTCTCTCTGCTGTGCGCAGGGACTCGAAAGGGAAGACGCACCGGGCATCACGGAGAGGTGAGTGGCGTAAATCTTTTTACAGTGCAGTGAACAGCTGTCCATTTTGGGAAAAGCATGCAGAATGCAGGCTTTTCCACTATGGACTGGGTCCAGTTTACAGTCAAACCTCGTTAATACATACCCCCTTAATGCGTAATTGCAGTTTAATTTAGTCGCAAAGGTTCCCCCACCCAGCCCCCGTTGAACCCCGTGTATTGGCTGACTGCTTAAGCCATAGTCACTCAGTGCCCACCAAACGGTTAGTGCATACTATTTTCTTTCTTGTTCTACACGCACAGGCACAAAGTCGGCAAAATCTAATGTGTGCAGACATTCGATTCTTGAGTGGGACACCCGGATGACAGCCGCCAGCGATAGTGACGTTTAAACATGGCCAGTATGACATAGTTCCTGCTCATACAGCTATTGCCGATTGCAGCGCACAAAAGCATGGCCTTCGCGATTCGCTTCCGGTAACGCGAAGAAGCTGCCAGTAGGGGTGCAAATTCGCAGTCGCCGTCGAACCCAATCCAATACAATTCGGGTAGTAACCGTGCAGAAGCACATTTTTTTAAATGTATAAGCATCTCTATGCTTACCCAACGAGAAAAATGTCCCTCCGTCCGTCCGTAAGATGACCACTTTCAAGATACAGCCCGCGGCAGCGAACGACTGTACGTTAACGCTGCCTGTCGCTTCAACGCGAATGAGGCGGCAAGAACGCAGTGCTCGCGAAGGTCTTGACACAAGCTGTACCCTGCCCCTTCCGCAGATTACTTTCAAGATGTGGACCCGCGCATCTCTTCATCGTGCAGCGGTGGAAATGCAGCGTGCTGAGCTATTAGCAGTCGGCACTCTCTGTCCGTATCGCAGATAATTTTCAAAATACAGTCCGCATGGCCATACCATATACGCTGGTGCTGCCAGCGTACGATTGATCATGATTTATAATGGTTTGACATGCACGGATAAGGCGCTAATGAGCGATAACAGCTTATAATGATCGGAACGTCATCAGTGCACCCGGCGCCACCACCTGCAGTACATTGCTAGCGCTATCAATTCAAATTGCACCACTGTCCACACCAGTTCATGTTAATTGCCGCAGCGCTGTCGTTTGTTTGTACTGGCCGAATCAAGTTTCATAACATTGATAATGACACCAGGCTGCGTGGAGATGAGCAACTGGCACAATGCTTACGCATACTTAGACAACTCCCAGAGAAGTTCATGCATGAATTTTTTTTTCTTCCTTCCGCCAATGTGTTTGCACTCGTGGTGTTCAGCGGTCTTTGCTGCGGCGTGTTGTGTTTACATTATCGAGAAGTCAACGTTACATCTGCGGAGTTCTCGGGGTAGCGACATTGTTCTAGCCGTCGCACCTCGCCCATCTTCAAACGAAAGTGATGACGACGATGATCTGGAAGTGGGCGACGGCCCTTCATTATCTGACGAGGCGCATGCTTTAAGCGTCATGTGAGCTTTCGCAGAGAAGCGGTGCCTCATGGACAAACTCGCTCGTGGCCTTATCAAGTTCGAAAATGTTGCGGCAAGGCCACCACGGCGGCATGTGAAGAGCGCCTTATTTTTCGCTGCCTAACCACAAATAGAGCCCGTCTGAGTGTGCGTGTTTGAGAGAATCCAACGTAGTTCATTTCCGGCCGGTAAGCAGCTTCTAAACTGGCATTGGCAGTTAATTTGTACATCGTTTAGTGCATACCTAAACGTCAATCCCGGCAGACTACGTATTAATGAGGTTTAACGGTACTACAGTAAAACATTAATTCAGCCGTCGTTTATTTGGAAAATCGGATAATTCGGGCTCGTCCCCTGGTCCCAGCAGGCATATACATTATTTAATGTAATGAAACTATCGTTAATCGGGACATATTTGGCTGAACATCGGTTAACTTGGACAACTCTTAAAGCTCATCAAGCAGGGAGCGCTGCAAATGTGCGATGCAAAAGAGCAAAAACGGCCTTAGTGTCTGCCAAACGAAGCAGTAGCGTTCACATCACCATAGTCATCATTGGAAATCGTACATGGATGGTAGCAATGCCAGAACGCTTCGTGCCTTTAAAGCCTTTATGCTATGCACGGCGTTTACTGCCATGCATAGCATCTCGTTGGCCACGTGCCTTCGTGACTGCATAGTCGCCGTCCACGGTTGCGTCGGCAGCAGCCGCAGTTTCATCCATGACAGATGCGGCAAACAGTAGTTTCATCTTGACTCGGTGCGTACATCGGCCGCGCGCCTTCAGAACTGTAGGGTCGTCTTGCATGGTCATGTCGACAGCGACCGCGGTTTCACCTGCAACAGTTGTGGCGAACAGTAGTTTCGTTTTTACTCTGTGCAAAGCTGTGAAGGATTAACGCACCATCTACATATCACGATGGCCGGTGACCTGGCGACACTAGCAAAAAAATAATTGGGATGTGCGCACAGTACTGAAAAGCGTCTCAAATGAAGACACGCGCCGCAGCCACACTCTGAAGTAAGTCACTTGGCCTCCGTGGCTACGAGCAATAATCAGTCACAAGATGAGAATCGCAGCTTCTGCACTGGTTTTGCGAAAAGTAGAAGCAGGATTTGTTGATTCATTAAGTAAATAAAAGCATGTTGACGTAGTATGCACTTGCTTATGGTTTTCTTGGTACCCTCGACAATTTGACATTCGGTTAATTTGCACATGTTCGTTCGGTTCCGTGAAATCCGAATTAACAAGGTTTTACTGTACTGCAAACGGAACAGCTGTCACTGGTGCACCTAGCGCTGATCCCATCAGCTTTGTGACCCTGTCTTGAAACACCTCGCATCGCGAGGCATAAAGACAGGTTCGCACCAGACAAACGGTCACTTTGGTCGAGAAGCAGCTGTTTTGGGGTAGGTTGTGTCTGGAGGCACATGCCTTGGTGACTCTCTTCCTTCTTACAATTTTTTCTTCCCTGCAGGGAACGCAGAACCACAGCTGAAATCGTGGCTGTACATCTTGAGGCACTTTGCAACAAGCTCATCGCCAAAATATTTGACAAAAGCTCATGGTTAACACAACTCAAAAAGCAGCAAGGGGCAAACGTGTGCACGATGTCGTGCACATGTTTGTCGTGCGAGCCGTCAGTTCAGATGGCAGAAATTTTTGCCTACTTGATGTAAACGAGGGCTCTGTTGTCTCGTCTTTTATCTGTGTAATCCAGGTGGCCCGAGCTCATTTTGTGTGAAAGCAAGCTCCAACTGCACCCATGTTTAAGACATAGCAGTGGGCTGACTGGTAACGCTTGCCAGTGTGAACATTGGTCTTCACAAGTCTCCTTGATGGTCGCCGGGGCCAGTGGTCTTGAGCTATCACTTTAGAGGATGCAATCACCTTTGTGAGATTTCGTCTGAACTAGTAGCCACGGCATTTCGCTGCTGAGCATGAGGTGCGCAAATTTGCTAGCGGGCCGTGATGGCCTCATAAAGTGCGAAAACACTTGTGTATTTACGTAGTGGAACCTCGATAAATGAAAATCACTTAAGCGGAACACCATCCTCATGGTTCGTTGGTTTTGTATTCATGCAGTGCTCTCTGCAGTGTCTCTCAGTAAATGGAACTCCTGATAAACCGAACCAATTTCCCTGGTCCCTCGAGGTCTGTTTAAAGAGAGTCCACTTTTCTTAGGTGCTTATCAAAGGACTCCAGGTGGTCAAAATTAATCCAGATTCCCCTAATATGGCGTGGCTCATTATCAGGTCGTCCCTCTGGCACGTAAAACCCCAGAATTTAATTTTTAATTGAAGGGGGGCCCACAAATCCCGCCGTACTGTCAGTTTTTAATTGTTTTCGGTGAGCAGTCATGCAGTGCTCTTCATTGCATGGACACGCATGGACACGCCGCTTGTCTCCTTCTGGTCACACTCAGAGCGCCTCGCAAACCGCCCTGCTGCTCTTATTCGCTGTTGCAGAGTCATCGTTGCCAATGTCTTCGATGTGTGACAGTCGCTCCTGCACACCAACGTCCACAGCAACCACATGCACAGCCATGACACCCGGCAGTATGCACATGGTCAGCTTCCACCGGCCATCCAAGTTCAACTTTGACCTGCCTCTGGGTACGTAGAGGTCTCAGACTTCTCCTGGATAGGCCTTTCTTTTTTTTAATTTTCTATCTTTTTTTTTTCTCTCTTTCTCTTTTTTCACTTAGGTTGGAGTGCATGCTGAAGAACCGTTCATAGTCAGATATAACCTGGGGTGGAGGACAGAAAGTTTGGGAACCTCTCAGTTGATTTTGCATTTTTTTTTTCAGTGTTTCCTTTGTATGTTGATGCATGTCGCAGCAGCTGTAAAATTGGAAGTGTCGCACTTGTGTATCATGGCTGCAATTGCCCCAAAAATGTGAAGCGTGCTTCCGTTGCGTGTTCAACTTGCAGATGGCAACATGGACGCCGAAAAGCGGATAGCAGTCCTCCAGGACCGGTTGACCGAGATCCGTAAGGTCTACATGCAGCTGAAAGCCGAAGTGGCCGTCATAGACCGGCGGCGCAAGCGTGCCAAGAAAAAAGAATCGAGTGAGTTTAACTTAAAAAAAAAAACATCTCGAGAAAGGGGCTCATCTGCAGTGCCCCTCATCAACCTTTTAAAAGCAGGGACCAGGTTCTTTACACTTTCGCCGTATGACAGTTAAACTGGCAGTGTGCAAAGGCGGTAAAAACAGCAAACTTGAAAGATGGAAATTTAAAGGAAGTGAATGAACTTCTAGAAGCGTGGAAAAGAGAAGCACTGAGTGAGAGCCTCGTTTTGAAGTAGTCTTGAAAGAAGCTAGTTGGAATAAAATGCAACTCCGAAGTAAGAAACAAGACTGAGCAAAATAGTGGGAACTCCTAAGCTTATCGAGGGAAAAAAATCAAAATAAGTTAATCAGCTAATGCAGTGTGTTTCACAGGCAGGTGGGCAGCACTCTGAAAACAGTTAAACCTCCATATAACGAATTTCAGTATAACAGAATTCCCAATATAACACAGTATCTAACTTCTTATAACTTCTTATCGATAGAGCACTGTGTGTATTAAACTTCAGTATAACGAAGTGTGTTTATAGACAACTTTAGTATAATACTGAAGCAATAAATGGAAACTGCTGCAGGCGCAGATGGTCAAATTACTTGCGGCTACTTGCGAACGCACCTCTCAAGTCGTGCACCGCACCGCAGAGTTAAAAAAAAATATCATATAAGAATAACATCCGTCATAGACTGTACTTACTTGCAAAAAAGCTCTAACTTTGATATAAGAAAGTAAATAGCCAATTTTTTATTGAATTTGTTATATCGAGGTTTAACTGTATAACGAATATTGCGTATAACAGAAGCCTTTTCGTGTTTGTTTCATGTCAGGTGTGTCACTACTTGCTCGAGCGCAGGCGCCGGAGCATTTTCTCAAATGAATGTTCATGTGCATATTAAATGTCTTTTTTTTTTGTCCAGTTTTATGTGATAAGTAGGCTCTTTGTTAATGAAGGGTGTTTGTTTTTACTGCTGTGTAACAGCTGTACTTGAACTATTTAACATATCATTTGTTGATATTTCCGCTACATTTTATTGCCCTCTCCTGCCCAAAGGCTGGCGCTCAGGCTGGGCAACTTTGTTACGAGTGTTGACTGCATCACTGATTGCATCATGAACTTGAGGCAGGCAGAAAGCAGAAAGTGTTTGACGGGTATGCACCTTCTTGCAGGCGCGCCTGTGCTGCCGAGTATCTCCGCTGTCATTGTGTCCCAGCCAGGGGCCTGTTCTTCTCCTCCGACCTCGCCGCGGCCCGTCGAAGTGCACTGTTCGTAACAGCACGCCCCAGCGCTCATCGTTTCCCCATTGCTTCTTCACATTCTCCTCCTCCATCCTCTGCAACTGCCGTCCAGTGCGGAGGACGAGTCCCGGCAGTGCTCATAGCGAAACCCATTGCCACCCTCGCCAACGCCATTTGTAAGGGGCGACTGTGTGCCGCCTCTCTTCATCAGCCATCGTCAACAAACCCTCTCTGCTTCTTCTTCGGTCTGCCCACATGTCTTGCGACCGTGCCCGGTGTGCCCTGTGCTTGTATGTATAGTTGTTTTCAAAGCTGTTTGCGTTGTCCCGCATTTGTCATAACGGTTGCGTGCAGAGCTCCGAATTTGTGCACCCAGCAATCGCAAGATCAGGAGTGCCCGGCACCATACTGTATCCGCCACAGAATCAACACTTAGAATGGGGATCCTAGATCTTGGGCTCACGGTTGAGACGGGGCTGCTCACAGTTGAAAAGGAGCTAGTTTTTTTGCAGGTTGTGAAGTGTGCGGTTGATTTTGTTTGTTGCGAAAAGAAATGTATTTAATCTTGTAAGCCTGTAAACTAAATAATCTACCATAATTTAATTACAGTCAGACCTTGACATAAAGAGCACAGATATTATGAAATAAATTAGAATTTTCTTGACAATATCAGCGTTTTACAAATATGTGTTTTTAGCAAATTTCGGATGTAACAAAGGTATTTTGGTAACGAATGCGCCTATGAGATTTGACAGTATCAGATTAAGGGCACATGGTGGCCAATCTATGTTGTAGCAGAATCGCGGACTGCACTTAGCTGTGGTTGCGTGTGCAAAGCATGACCTGCAATGTTCGGGATCACACTGCCGTTGTCTTGTGACCGTGAACTTCATCGAAGCAAACTGTGCAAAATGGTGCCACGTCGCAATTTGAACCCTGAGAGGTGTGCATATTCCAAGGGTACTCGCTAGTGATTCTACTGAACTTGGCTGTGGCAAATTTTTTTTCTTCAATGCAAATCGAGCAAGAGCGATCGTATCAAGGCTGCCCGGAATGGTATTACTCGTGAGTCACTTGGGACCAAGAAGGATCAACGAACGGCTACATTTCCGATTGCCTTTCACACACCTGGTAACATGATATTATCAAGACGCCTGCGCAACTTTCTGCTACTGCTTCTTAATTTGTGTCTTGGATTGTCTTGGCTCTGACATCCAGAGGCGTTTCCAAGTTTTGTGCCCTCGCTCATTATGCAGTGCAGAAAAGCGACCCATATGTTGTTGCAGTTCAAGCTTTTATGTCAGTATGATGATAGTACAGGTTGTGACTGGTGCGTTGATGTCTTGGTCAGAGACGGTCACAAATATCCGATTGTGCAGAGATTGTGCCTTGCCTGCTTGCGATGTGATTTAAAGGTTTGCGAATTCCAAGAAGGGCCACAATTTGTGCTTACTTGCTACACTCTTCAAGGTGTCAGGTGCCGTAGACTTCCATGGCAACATCGTGCGTGTAACGTACCATATTCATTTATGTCACTTGGTACTCTACTAACACAAATAGAATGTTAATATTATTATATCTCTTGCGAAATTATCACCTTGAAAAAGTGCCTGGTGTGCCGAGAGTGATGCTCTAAAAACAGTGTTCTTATTTCTTTAAGTTAATTTGTTTCACCCTTCATTGCGCAATGTTCTCAACCACCAGGCCGAGCCGTGCAGCGAAGTCGGTCTGCTGCCAGTGTCAGGAAAATACGCACATTGTGGTAGTGGTGTACAGAGAGGGGCCAAGGGGGTACGACACTCGTACGCTCGAAGCCTGTGATTGTGATTTGCGTTACGTTTATGCTAGGTGCGTGCGAATTGTACTTTTTCAGGCCGAATTGAATATGAATTGAATAGTGGCGCAAGCAAATCGTATCTAATATGGAATGCCATTGGAATATCGTAGTTTCCAAATAATGAACCGACATGTTCAGATGCGATATCGAACGAGGTTGATGTCCTAATATGTGAAATCTTGATGAGCCTATGTGATTACATTGTGCATTGTGAAGCATTGTTTATTAAGACCCACAAATGGGAGCATTAGGGAAAATATAACCATCTTGGTCACATATGGAGGGCTTTTGGAGATGAATGATCACTTTTTAGCCAGTAAGATCTCGCTCCTCGAGCGACGTAACGCTCTCCACTATGTGACTCCTTATGTTTTATGTCTATGTGGCCGCACTGATGCAACATTGTTTTTCTGCTCCAATTTTGTGTGATCAGGTGTTGTTGACAACTTGAAGTATTAGAAAATTCAGAAAATGTTAGCATTTGCACATGCTGGCTATTCGATTTGAAGACCAAGTCGAATAGGACAACATTCGATTCATTATTCACAATATTTTTTTATATATTCACACGCTCCTAAATTATGCTGCTTTTTTATTATTATTTATTTTTCTGCTCTCTGGGCCAAGAAAAAGTTCTTCCTCAAATTGTGTTCACTTTGTGCAGATATGATATTTAATTTTGTTTCTTTGTGGAAAAGGATCTATTTTTCGACACGCGGAAGTTCTGATCAAAGAGTGTGCCGACAGATCACCAGTGTTGCCAGCCACGTTGACTTTATTTTGTTTCAATGTACGGTCAACATAATATGTGTGTCATATATCCAACTTGTGTTCATATGTCTATACCTGCGTTCATGTGAACACCTGTATTTGTGACCACGTTCAGGCATCAACTGCAAAAAAAAAAGAAAGAAAAATTCGCTTTTTGATGCCTGTGTAGATGATATTGAGAATCGTGAAGGAAATACTGCCTAGGTAAAGTGCAGCTGTGATTTGCGGCTTTTAATAACGTGTCAGAAAAATTATTTGGATAATCGCAAAAGGGCAGTCCCGATTTTTTTTTTCTTTACTGCATAACATCACATGTGAAACTTGGCTTGAGTTTCTACACTAGTCTTTCTTTTTTTAAAAGAGAGCGCCCGCTTGCTATCTCGTCATTGGTTATAAGTGAGAAAAGGCATGATGGTCTGGAGATTCTGCATAGACGTCGGCACAGTGCAACTTTTGAACCACTTTTTTTTTGACGGAGGAGAAGAAACATTACAGTGTTGTTGAGTTCCATTATCGGTTAGACATTTTCTTCAAGCGTAAACTGTAATGCACTTCCGCGTTTTCAACCACAAAGCCCGGCAACCCGTGATGCTCCACTGTGCTGCTCTTTTCCAAATGCAAATCTGCCATGTTGTTTCCAAACAAACAATGCATTTTACTGCCATTCACTAAAATTGTGCTCTGCTAAATATGTCGTGGAAAGACGTTATCTTGAGCTGCCATCGTCGTCTTCCGCTTTCAGCTGATTGCTCTGCGATCTGTTTTGCAGTTCGGATGGCATTCATTGTTACAGGCGATGCCATGTTCTGACACATCCAGATTGGGATGCAACTTTGTTTTTCTTTAATGCTGCGTGTACGTTTAGACAGATTCGCTATATGTTCCAATTCAAGGAATTGTCCTGTGTAGTAGTTGAAATGAGACACGCGCTGTGGCCATTGAGACAGTGTTGCCGAGGGGTTCAGGGTGACTCCATTCTTCTGAATCTAGGCCTAACTTGTACTGAATTTAGGCCTAACTTGTATGTCAGTGACTAACTACGATCATTTGTGAGTAATGTGCAGCTAATTAGTATTGGTAAGCTTTCGTGCTTCAGCAATGCCAGGTTACACAGTTTGGATGTCTAGCGTAAATTACATGCTCTTTTCCTTACCACGTCACTTCTGCTGTATCCTGTTGGTATTTAGGGTTTCGAGAAATTGACACTGATTCTCGTTCAACGTGCCATGACTTCCTTTCGCATTTCGGCATTTGTAACCATAACAATGGTTATGCTAGCGACGTGTTTCCCCAACCCCACCTTCTGTTGTGTATTCTGTATGCACCAGGCACTTATGGCCGGTGTCCCTGGTTGCGGGACACTACGTAACTTCAGTTCATTTGTGTAGGCACACGTTTCATAGCTTTGTCATGTACGCTAAGTTGCCGCGACACGAAGGAAATGTTCTTACAACTGCGGCAAGAATTTCACGCTAACAGACTTCTTCCATACGCTCAAGGAATGCCGTTTTTCAGTCACATTCATATTAATGCCCTGGAAGGTCGCCCTGCAGGAAATGTTAAATAATAGATTGTTTGCTTCAAAGCCAACCTAAGAATTGCATAGCTTGCCATATGCTGTCAGCTTGTGTTGCTCCAAAACCATTGAGCCAGGCAACCTTGTCACTTCACCTCAATTGGCAAGCGTAATTTGAAACCGGATTAAGACATTT
Source organism: Dermacentor variabilis (assembly GCF_050947875.1). NCBI lineage: Eukaryota > Metazoa > Arthropoda > Arachnida > Ixodida > Ixodidae > Dermacentor > Dermacentor variabilis. The sequence goes on from NC_134578.1 coordinate 54,951,814, forward strand.
AAGTCAAGTAGCAGGAGAAACTTGTTTGGTGTCTCCCAGAAGCATTTCTTGTTCTCGTCCTTGACTTTCCGTATTGAGGCACCTGCGAGAGGCCAACCGTTGGAACGGATGGCAATGCCAAACACATACTGAAGCTCAGCTTGTTGGAGCGAAGTTTATTCTCGCTCCGTGACGCAAATGACCTAACTATGCCAGTAGTCAATCCTGCGGTAGCGGGACCAAGTGGATCAGGCCTGTCCATGTCTTCGTTGAAGGATCATGCATTGGCCAGCCTGAGCAATACAGGACTCCGTAACATTTAAAAACAAAAGAAAAAAGATAGGCAATAACTGGATCGAGTCGATGATGATGCAACAAATGGAGGGAAAAGGCTACAAGTTTTTAGTGGACTCTTTTTTTATTTATTTATGACCTTTTTACATGTTTTTACACTGTGTCGCATTGTAGCGACATCGCTGCGGCTGTACATATAGCCTTGGTCATTGTTACATTTACAGTTGACGAGGTTCCCCTTCTCGCTTCTGTTTGTTTTGAAACCATAATCGTGATTATTATCTAAGACGTTCGTATCTATCTTAGCGGCAACAATTTCCTTTCGCCCCCCTTCTTTCTTGTTATACTGATGGCTTCATGTTAAGTTATTTGTTCATTCAAGGAGACCCTTTTCTTCAAGGATGTATGGAAGCTGTTGTGTTCCTCACAGGCGTCTGTAAAGCCTGTGAATGCAAAGGATCTTGCAATTCCGTCACACCCTATGAAGCCTTTGCAGCTTGCTATGCCAAAAGATCGGCCAAAACGCATCTACACATCCGAAGGGGGACAAGTGCAAGGTGTTTTTGTTGAAGGTCAAGCTTTCTGTCTGCGTGCGTGCGCATGCATTTGCGTACTCATCTACCGAGGAGCATCTGCTTTCCCCTAACGTTTTTACTTGCGGTTGCAAGAGACATCTACCAGGAGTAACCGACTTGAGCGGACATCGGTATCGGACACCGTTGCTCGTGCGGTGATCGACGGACACATGTTTGTGGCTTGTCCGGAATTCTCGGTGATGCATGCCAGACAGCTCAGAAACATCGAGGACAGAGAGAGACGTGTATTTAAGACTCTAGTGTTTCTCCTTCGTTTTTTTTTTTTGTTCCTGTACATAACACGTTGATGTAAAAAGACATGGTGCAATGACGTTGGGAGTGCTACAAAAGGACAGTGGTGATTTGCATTCTCCCTCGCGTGGTCTGCGTGGAAAAGAAACGTCACTGCAACGTCGCCGACGCTGCAGGCGTGCATGCCGTGGTCAACGCAAAGTGACTCTATGCTATGTGTGCATGACAACTGCGTGTCTGCATCTTTTTTTATCACTGTCAGGAAATTTGTATTAACACTGCAGTCGCGTTGGTACAGGCAACATCACCATTTCTCTTATTTATGTTTTCCTGTTGAATTTTGCGTGCATTGTGTAAGAAAGTCCACGCTTATGTTCCAGCGTGAGAAAGTGCTTGTACAGTTCCCCACATTATGATGGCACTTTTGCATGAGTTTTCAGATGTAATTATTACTGTAGCCATGCTGTGTGTTTGTCTACCTATGAGAGGATGATATCCACCCGCATAGTATAAGCCGGTAAAATAAATGTTTATCCTACTCGTATTTGTGGCTCAATCTTATTTTGTTTGAATGCTTTGTTCAAGAAGTGTTCAAACGGGGATGCAGCACGTGCTAAAAGCACATGACTTGCATATGGAAGTGTGTGAATTTTCATGAACTAGTGTTGCAAAAAACTGTTGGAGCAGTACTGAAACGTTTAGCTTCATTTGTATCCCCTTCAGGCAATTTTGCCTGTCGATTTTGTTGTAACACATTTCTAACATTTTCAACGTCATTGAAAGCGCACAGCAGCAGAACAGATAAGGAATTTGAAGTTTTCTGCAACCTTTGTTGGGTCCACAAATGTGGTCTCCACACCTGAACTCTATAAATACTACAGGTGCGGAGACATAAGTGACTACTTTGTGTGCAGTATACTAAGGTTTTCTTTTTCGGGTTTTTTATTTTCTTAAATTCAGTGGGGTAAAAATGGGGTGTCATTTTTGAATAGAAGTTCCTTGCAGAATTTTTTCTTTCCCTGGCAGGAATCCTGGAGAGAAATCTGGGGTTTTGTTATCTGGCTGCCCAAAGCTCTTGTTTTCTTTCTGTTAGCTTTTACAAGTGATTGACACAAACAACAGTCTCCCTTTAGGTATAAACATTCTGACTAAACAAGTGAAATCATACAAAATACAATACGAATACGAAATGTCACAGAGCTGCTTGCATATATTGTAACGGAATCAAAACATAATGAAGTGGTAAAATCGGCAGTGTACTGAATATCAAATTGTAATTGTGTCTGAACACACTTGGTTATATTGCGGTTCTAGATACATGGTGTTCTATGGACAAGAAGTTATGAAAATGTAAACATTTCGCTATATCGGGAATTTCATTGTATTAATGTTCCTTATATTGAGGTTGAACTATACTCATTATAGGCAGTATACATTAGCTATACTATATACTATACATTGCCATGCTACACATCAACAAAAACAACAAAGATGGTTGGGCGATCCAATGTTTACTTCGTGCTCAGCACTTTTTGCTAACAATTAAAGGGAAAGGAGAGCAAGAAATAGTGTACAGGGTCATGCTTTGCAGAAGCTGTGAGGCTTTTTTTTTTATCCTGTATCCTACAAGACCTTGTTGACTTACGTTATCATCTGCATTCGGTGGATTTCTGTGTCCATCCTATGGGAGCTGAGGAGAGCAATTTTTTTTTTGCGACAGCGCCGAGCCCTGAAACAGGCTGTCACGCGAACTGATGGGTAGGTTCTGGAAATCTAGAATTTGTTGCTCGTCGCCCAGAAGTGCTATGAGCGATTATAGCCAATAGCGCGAAGCTGGAGCTGGTTTGTACTTTGGGCAAGTACTACCAATTGTTGCACGGAACGAGCAAATGACTAAATTTTGATACGTGCAAGGATAGGGACCTACTTCAAGACCTTGAAGAATAGTTGGTGTTGCTCTTTACAGTAAAACACTTCAGTCGTAAATTAATAAATCACGCCTCGTGGCAGTTTCAGCGCGTACTTGCAGCCATCATACCGGCAACACCAGGGAGGCTTCGCTCACATTGGCTTCGACTTGTAGGTGACGACCAAAGGTGACAGCCATGTCCATCAAGTCGCTTGTCGCCCACAAGATCACTTGCATGCACTTAAATGTGCCTAGAGACAAGGATGTAAGAAAGGACAATTACATGACATTCAGTCGTCCTTTTTTTCATCTCTTCCTTTCGTCCAGTTGAAAGTATGTACTACGTAGCTTATACTTTCAACTGATTTATTGAAACCCTTGTCGTCTTGCTTACAAATGCGCCAGTTGAACATGCTCACTGTACTCATGTGGCATCCAAAAAGCAAGGTTCCTTTTCCGTCGACATCAAGGAAGCTACACGGACACGTTATTATCTAAAACAAGAAAACTCGCTGCATGACTACACGCTGTGACATGGGGATGTATTCTCGAACGAATGCTAAATTTAGCATGACTTAAACTACCTTGTACGATTCCAGCAGTTTTGTGCAAGCATGCAGCGAATCGGTGCCCACTGCAAGTCATATCTCCAAAAGTGACCGTGGACAAGTTTAATGTTAGAGTTGCTGTACCTGCATATTAACTATAGACCAGCTAACTGTTTGTGTTCCTACCCTTTTCTCAAGCGCACGTTGCACATGTTAGTATATTTAGCATGGGTCCAATCGGGAAATCGCTAGGGGTATGCGAGATCTTTTAAACTCCTATTTTCACTAGTACGTGAATCTGGTTTTGAGGCATTAGCTTGTCGTGCATGCAGCGCCTGAAGGAGGATAGCTTGCATTGAAATATGTACAAAGGCTAGTCTACACAGCAACCACAGTTCACGTGTGGACTATGCGCTAACAGCTGGTAAGTACCGTTGTATCACGTGGCTTTGCCTAGCCGATAATGGCCCAGCTCCGGCACCCAAGCACTGAAGGGGGTGTGTTTCGCGACCCAGCGCTGCTGTTGCTGTGAGGTTTCTGTAGCTTTGTAATAGGGATCACGTTTATATTCCGACGTAAGCGGGTCGAATCCGAAGACGGGATCAGGTAGCCCGACTCGACGGCGTTTAGATGACTCGTACCTTACCTTTTTCGGTGTCTGTGTGGTCATTTTTGCGCCTTTTACCTAAAGATGCAAAAGCTCAGAACATCCAAATTTTCGTCGTAACCTCGTACTTGACGGATCGGGATTATTACGACCGTCTGCGTCGCCGTCGAGGCTGGATAAAAACAATGCGTCCGGTAAATCGCGGATGGATGACCCGTTGGCATTTATACGTGCGCACCAAATGGGTCGCGCTGGCTTTGCCAAGCGCACCTAACGCACCAGCTGAGCTAAGCGCACCAGCTGAGCTAACGTGCCAAGCGCACGTTAGCTCAGCTGCGCTCGCTTTACACAAGCACGACAGGCAAATCCAAGCCCGGCCAGCGCGGACTCGACCCGTTTCTGACGGATTCGCGTAAACGCCCCGAGGGAAATGTCAGGCTGACCCCATAGAATAAAGTACCAACGTTGCAGTGGGTCTCTTCGATTATCCGTCCGCCTCCGCGTCTATGGGCCGGAATGCAAAAACGCTAGTGAACCGTGTTTTCGGTGCGCGTTAAGGTTTCCCGAGTGCTCAAAAGTAATGCGGAATGTCCCACTACGTATGGCCAATGGCTTCCTCCAAGAGTTTCTAAAACTTTCTTCCAAGTATTACCGTACGACACATCGGTTGACTGTGACAAAATGAATACCTATGGCGCAAGAGAACAACCAGCTTCTTACTGGAAATTTCACGCTTCGCGCTAAACGTATAGCCACAACTCTGTTCGTGGTAGCAAATGTGAGCAACACAGCGTACGGAACAGCTGCTCGCCTTGCTCGACCGCCAACGGAACATGGCGTCTGTCAAGCTGGGAGCGGCTGCTGCTGATGCGCGATAAGTTTTTCGGCGCCGAGGGCGCATTTTCTCTTTCGAAACCATGTTGGAGGACGGCGTAAAGTGCAGCGTGCCGACATGCAACAACGTAGACGTAGAAGGCTGTGGCATGGTATTTCATCGGTGAGTGGTGCGAACGGTATAGTTGTCGCGTGAGAGCGCCCGTACAAATAGCGTAGCGTTGCGACTGCTCCAACGTATGCATTTTCCCGAGAGACGTTACGTAGGTTACGTCGCCGAGCTTTTCGACTTTCGGGCAACACTTAAGGAGCGGCCAAAATGCGCGATCACAACGCTGTCTGGTACACCAAATCGGTATGATTTATGTTGTATGTGGGTTTCGCTTCTATCGCGTTTAGAGCACCGATACCTCAGCAGCGTTTTATTTTTGAGCATTATTAAAGCCCATGATAGGATAGCACTTTCCAGCACGTGGTCGCACCTCTTTACGGCAAGCTTGGTTTAAATTTGATGCACCGTACCGTTCACATTTCAGACAAAACCAAACTAACTTTGTTTCACTGTGGGAACGCTGGTCGTCATTCGGAGAAAGCGTTGAGGTGTCATGCTTCAACTGCGTTTCGATACATTCGTGACTGCCCAAATGAAACTTTGCATATGGGCGTATTGTACGGCCATTGGGCAATCCTTGAAGAACGGCTATTTGCGCATGTAGCTGCAGTTTAATTCGGCGTGAGCCAATTACAATTGGCTTGCTCAATTGTACAGATTCTCTTTAGTTGAACCGGCCGTAACACTTTCAGGTTGTCAGCGGCTGTAGTCGTTCTTACTCCAACTTCTCAGCTCAAATATTAAAAGCAAACAGTGAGGCAATATAAAATGTCTAATTACCCATCTAGAAACCACATTTGTTTTAGGCCAACAAATTATGTAGTTGCAGAGAAAATCGTGGTTGTAGAGGCTGCACTGTCCTTTTGCAATTAAGATCACCCACAATGAATGTAGGCATGCATCCAAAGCTGCACAGGCATTCTCGAAATAATTCACTGCCATCCTCCTCGAGGCAAAAGATGCGCATAATGGCCAACAGCAGCACTCTTTTACAAATAGTTGAGGTGTCAGTTCGAAGATGTAGCATAAGTTATTTCTCTAGGAAAATTAGACACATGTGCGGCGTCCAAGTATGACATCACGAAATGTCACCAATAAGTGGTGTCGACTTGCACCTTGGGGTGCTGATATGAGACAGAGGGTGTCTGAAGCAATAGGTGATAAAATTTGGTGTGCTTAGAAAACCACCTGTAAGTTCTCAGCTGTTTCTGGCACCCAGAAGTGCATATTGCTGCCTAATGAGGGCATCAGTTAACAGTCTTAAACAGCGCACAGGACAGGACGAGAAGCAAGTACACAGCAGTGTTGTGTGGTTGCTTTGAATCCTGTCCTTTTGCGCTGTTTAAGACTGTTATAATGCACAAAGCTAGCCCGAGCAACAACCCTAGCATCGGCTAAGCTGTAGTTTGTGACTTGATAGTGCTGACCATATGCACCTCAGCTCATTTGTACCTTTTGTGCAGGGTTTTGAGCATACTTGAAATTTTGAATGCAAATCCAATAGTCATTACTATGATTCATATTCAGGTAGAGAATTCATTATATGAAATAGTTGAATATTCCTTTCTTTCAAATGCCTTAGGCGTAACAGCACTAATTGTAGTCTCAAAGGATGAGATAACGATGGAAGCGAGGACTGTTCTGAATGACCCTGCTGTAGTGAAAGTGCAGTTTGCAGAGATGCCAGTTCCTGGGCGAATTAACGCACAGGGCACGTTATCGTTTCAGTAATTCAGCGCAAATTCCTCTCGTCTAGACAGACTATACGTGAATTTGTTGCCTCAACTTAGAGAAAGCAGCTCGATCATTACTTGAACATCCTGCTAAAAGAATTTGACGTTATGTGTTACTTCACTTCTCTCCTTGAACGAACTCAATACTCTAAGTGAATCCAGTGATGTGCTTCTCCCTTGCTTCTTCATTACCTCATATTAATGTTGCATCAGATAACTGAAAGCTGTTGCTTCTCGTTTACAAGCTCCTCAGTCGACCGAACGTCCAGTTGGTTGGGAACAGCATTACATGCATTTAAGTATGCCTGTAAGTAAGCCATGTAAGAATGTCAATAAGCCCCTTTCTTTACCAAGAAGACTCCACGCAAACTTTATATTTCACTGTGTATAGACCGTTTTGCTCGTGCAATAACAGCCGCGGCAGTGCAGCCCCGAGGAACTTCAGGTCGTGCTCCTTATCAGCCTACTGCATCGGAACACAAAGTGCGTTAAGTTGTTTCACTGGGCCGAAAGTCTGTATTTAAGTTTTACGATAAAAGGCATGCGCATTACACCTCAGGACTGATACATAAAATTTTTCGTATAATTTATGGCAACCCTGACTTATAAAATTGTCGTTATGTACACAGGGAAAGCGTTCAAAATCTGCGGGCTTGGGTTTTAACTAGCTCCTGCTACTTGATATTGCCACCAATGCCTTTCTTGCTCCCAGCATTTAGCGGGCTTGTCAAGGATCAAAACCGGAAGCCATCCAGGGCCTATCTTTGTAAACAGTGAAGGGGCCTATAGAAATAAAACATTCGATCCAATATTCAGGTTGGTTTTATTTAATATTCCTATTCAATTCAATTAGGAAATGCCACTATTCAAACCTCCCTACTACTCTTCTGACAACTTGCCATGTATGTACACCTCATAGTATGTTTCAAGAGGCTTACGTACAAGATCTTGTTCCCTTGGCAGGATGTTAGGCTTGATTTTTCTACATGTTTTTCTTCAAACCTACCCTTAACATTCTGCTTGTTCACTTTTTTCAATTATTCTTTGTAAGCCATCTCTAACATTGCTGAACAGAACACAATCTGCTAACCATAGATCTTCAAAGCATTTCTAGTTGAACCTTACATTCAATCCTTCCCTGTCTAGCACCTTGAATGCACTTCATCAGCCGTAGCACTCTAACATATAAGCAATGCAGTATGAAGGCCTCTTTCAGCAATCTTTGATTGCCCCCTGTAATGTGTTGGCTGATTCCCACCTATGCCCTCAAACCTTCCTCATTTCATCACACAACATATAATTTCTCTGCCATTGTCGACTGCACTTCTATTACCTTGGCACCCATTGTTACTTTAATACAGGTGTTCCAGATGCTCTTAGTGGTTGTGAATTTAATGGCCTTTTCTCCTTCCCACCTGGTGTCACCTCGCCCGATGACGTAGGTTCCCTATCTCGCGGCCAGTGATCCTGAAGAAATGGCTCATCCAGCTGCAGCGGGAGGACTGGATTCCGACCATGGAGGACCGCGTCTGCAACGACCACTTTGACTTGCGCTGGTTCAGTGACAAGAATGGGGAGAAGGTGCTGCGATGGCAGGCCACGCCGACTGTCGACGTGCCAGGACCAAGAGATGATGGAGAGGCCAGTCATTCTTCATTTTCCCTTTATCATGTCAGAGGGACGCTTAAAAGGGCTATTGAGTTATAGCTGTCTCTTACAGTGGGAGGTTGCTTGATAGGCCTAAAGCAACGGTGTCTACCATGAGAGAAGACGTGAGATTTTCAGAGAATCACTTAGTTCTTGAAAATTCTGGGAAAGGACATAATATTTTTGCCCCAGTTGCCTAAAATCTAGGTAATTGATACTTACGGCGCTTACAGCCGTCACAACTTCCACTTTTGGTCACTACGATGCACAAAACATAAGCCAAACGCAGTTTCTTTCAGCGAGCATCAGTGCAATTAGCCAGTGGACTCGTGGTGGCATTCTGCGGTGGCCGTGGTATCTACGCCATGTAGCCGACCGCAGCTTGATGTCAGCTATTGGCCAATAGTAGCCATCTAAGGGAATGACGAAATAAAATGTCCAGAAGAGAGTGAGGCCAGGGCCTTCTGTTGAAAAGAAAGCATTTGACAGAAAGGTGACTTCGTGATTCGCTTACGCACTCAAGGCACCAAGTACTACGGCAACACTTGGCTGAGCTGTTCACAGCAGCATATGCTACCCACGGACTATGTTATTTGACCAAGCGAGAGGGGTGGTTCAGGGCCCCTTTAACACTAGCCTGGCACTCTTTGGCCATGCTTGGCCCTGGCGTCGTAAAACCCCATACATCATCATCACATTCAAGATATTGCATGGTCTGAGCACATATGCATGTGATCTCAGGTAAACAATAATGATTTCACGCGAGCTGTAAACTACTGAGTAATATGCTCATCCACTCTAAACACTCTAATACCATTTATAGAATTATGATATCTGTTCTTGGTGCAGAGTTACGGGGATACTTCAAAGGTTGTCTTTAATTTACTGATTTTCGGCGATTTGTACAAAAACATTCTAAGCCCTGTGGGGAAGTCGCATCACTGAAGACGTGGGTGGCTGGGCTAAACTGGCGCTACACTGTTCTTTCTTTGTCTCCCTGCTGCACGGTCTCATTGGGGCTGTTCGCTCTTTTGCAACTGACAATGAATCCCCACAGCCCGCAATTGAAATCCTGCTTTCAGCACTCAGTATAAATACAGATTTTTGTTGGCAAAGCATCAAATGGCCCATCGAACGCAAAAGCCGGTGGCGTCTGAAGCAGCTAAATGGCACCTAAATTGGCTGCAACACCACGTCACAGGCACACCTCAACAGAGCAGAGCAGGCGAAAGGGAACACCTGCTGCTGCGGTAGCGCACCAAGTGTTCGGTGAGGGGGGAGGGAATCACTGCAACGCCACATCACCCTCGCTTTCAGAAGCTGGTGTGCAGTCTGTATCTCTCTCTCTCACCGCCACTGCTGGCTTAGTTGCTGTGCGCGCCTGCCCGCCTTGGTGGCCGCTGCTGCTTCCTCGGTCTCTCGTCGCGCAGGACTTAGGTGGCATACAGTGTTGGCACCACAGGCTGCTGCAGCTTGCTGGCTGAGGCAGCACGTACCGCTATGGTACATTACACGCAGCGCAAAAGTATAAGGATTGCTTAGTGGCGGTAAATTGAACATTAACGCTTTTGCATTCACAACTCGTAAGAAGTGCATAGTGTCCTTGTATATTTTTTTCTTAAAGGCAGAAAACGTTATTCGAATTGGTTCATTTGTTGCCTAATGAGAGCATTTATGAGCTTTTCATGCAATCGGAGTTGGCTCAGCTTGGCATAATGGTACCAAGAAATGGTTAATGCAGTACGGTACTCCCAGCCTTTGCTTTTGGATTGCACTTACTGGTATGCTCAGTGTCCTGCTGGTTGTGTTGGTTTTAGTTATTAGATGTGCACGTCATTCATTTGTGAATGTAATTTGCAATGTTTGTTATTGTTATAGGTGTGTGTGTGCTTCTGTTTGCCAAATTTAGGCTTCAGCTTAAGATCATAAATAGGGGCTTCTCAAGTGTCCTTGGTTATTTCCCTTTCTCTTCAACAAGCTATTCCCTCTGTTTAATGCACATATCTTAATTTGTTTTAAGAAGCAGTAATCATGACATACCGAACTTGTCAGTTCTTTCTATTAAATGTAGGTCCGAACCCTCTAAACCCTAGCAAACCCTTAGCCCCTTTCCTTCCCGGATCCACCAGTGTTCCCAACGTCAGGATAATGTCAGTGTTTGAGACTAGCTTTAACATCAAATTATACGTTAAAAGGGCATTAAAGAGTTACACAAAATGCTTTAGGCTGATAAAGTGTTTTTTGAAAATTCGATTGTCCTTAATTTCACAGTAATAGGTTCTTTATTAGAAAAGGAAATGAAGGTCTAATTTAATTTTTTTGAATATTGCAACAAAAACCCAATCTGGTACGTCAGTATGGTTTTCAAAGTTTTCAAAATATTTTTAGATTTATCGCCTCAGTAAAAGCTCCCAAAACCTGCCGCGTTCAATTTTTTGCTCCGTTTGAACAGAGTACAAGTCATTTTTGCCGATAAGCATTTAACTAGGCCCTGGAATATGCTGTCAAAATGTGGGATGTCATGGTGAGTCGGTGCAGGAAGGTCATGGCAGCATCATCACGTGTCTTCCCTTCTTGTGCCTTTTTTCACTTGCCAAGCCTCTTCCCCATGGTGAGAGTGCCGTTTTTGGAACAGTAGAACGATAATTTACTACAGGGGAATTCATTTTTTGTCTTCAGTATCACCTTAAAATGTTTTCCAACCTTCAGCCTTGCTAAGTGGTACCCCTTTGCGTGCAAGAAGTGTGGGTAGGGTTTGGTTTCCACATCAGGAAAATATGTGCCCGTACTTCTTTAAGTGAGTGTCATACTGTTTTTTTTTCTCAATTAACAGGAGTCTTCCACAAATGGAACTGCAAGAGAACGAGTACCAAGGCTGCCACGAGGCAGTCGAAAGACGACGGTCCACTACCTGCTCCCTGACGTACATTTTGAGGTAATTGCCTTTCTTTTAATGAGTTAGCATTAGAACTGTCAAAGTGGAAAAAAGCGTATGTGTGTGAAGTGTGGGAAGCCAGTTACGGGGTAGAGGTATATGTATATACATATATCTTGAATCCGGCAATATCGATGCCTTCAGGTAGCACGTACGGGTTTATTGACCAGTTGCTTTCACCCAGAAAGATCACGTACTCGTGACACCTGCGGCAGAAAGAATGTTCTACATCCACCGCCAAGGTTTGTGAGTAGTGGCGCTGGCTAACACTCCCAGGGTTATTTATAGTAGCAACACATAAATACCCCGGAAAGTGGATAGGAAAACGACGCGGCAGTAGCTCATTTGGTTAGACCATCGCATATGTAATGCGAAGACATGGGATCGTTCCCCACCTGCGGCAAGTTGTTTTTTTTCATCCATTTTCAATTCCATTTGTTTTTTATTTCTTTACTTCGGTTAATAAGTACGAGTAATTACCCCTCTGTCGTCTTTGGTGTCTCCATTGGCTTCTTAGGACATGATTAATATATGTATATATATATATATATATTGTCAGGGGTATAAAACGAATGTTTGGCTGTTGTGTGGGCAGTAGTGAAACTCCGCCCCTATTTATAAGGTAGGCCCTTTTCTATTCTAACGGACCACCGCACCCTCTGTTGGCTTTCGTCCTTAAACAATCCCACAGGGAGGCTTGGACGATGGGCTTTGCAGCTACAAGAGTATTCCTATTTCGTGGTGTATACCGTAAAACAGGACTATAGGTCGGACTGGAATATAGCTTGATCCCCCCACTAACAAATTCTAAAAATGAAGAAAATCTTTTTCAATGGCAAAAGTACTGAAAGACACCCTTACTTTGAAACAAATGCGACTCAGCTGGTTGCACAATGGTGACAGTATTTATTTAAATGCTGCTCGCATGTGCACCTGGCCAAGTTGTTTAACAGTATCGCGTGACCGTCGACCCGCGTGCTTGTCAGCACCTTATTAACGGTGCTGAGCAGCGAAACAAGCGAGATGCGCGCATGTGTACACATGCGCTTACTTTCGCTACTTCGCCGCTCCGTGCCGGGATGATAAGGTGCTGGCAAACACACGGGTCGATGGTCGCGCGATACTGTTAAAAATTGGCCGGGTGTACAGTACACAGAAGGGCACGAAGTGCGCAAGCGCTACTCCAAATCAGAGCAACGCCTTTGATCAGAGTTGTCCGAACTAGAGTCGGACGACGAGTGCTTCTCGCTGCCCAGTCCAGAGGCATGCGCGATCTCTACCGCTTTCAAACAGATGCATTCGGCAATCACAGGCAGCAATCTTTCATGCAGCTACCGCACGAACTCTGCAACTTTGTCTTCCAGATCTGCGGTCCGCTGCAGTCCGCCCACGAAATGACATTTTCTTTTGGTTGCTGCAAGTTGTAATACGCTTCTTCTGCCTCCGCAAGTACTGAATGCTCTTTTCAGATACTCCAAATTCGCGCTGTGCCGCCAGGTTGCCGTGGGCTTCCCCGTACGCAGTCGCCTTTTTCTTGAAGGCGACGGTGAATTGCCGTCGGCTTCCGCTAATTTTGAAACAGAATGTGAAAAGCAGCCTTCAACCAATATAACTTTGTGACACTGGAAACGCAAAATGGCGGTGCCGCAATGTCGCCATGCCGTGCTGCTGCTGATGGCGATGGCGGCTGTTTACTTCCTCCGGCCATTGTTGCAAGACTTCTGTAGTTTTTCTGCCAATGTCCAGTATATAAGACGAGGCTCGACTTTTCGAGGTGGTTTTTTGAAAAAAAGTTCAACCTATATTTTAGTTTTTACGGTAGGTCTGGTTGCCCACAAAAGGACTCAGACTGCTTGTCCCGTTACCTTGTACACATGCCCGGCAACGCCAACACGGATGCTTCCGCAAGTGTTCTTTTCATTTCCCAGCTTTTGGACATATCCATCGAGCAACGCCATGATGCTACTTTGAGGACCCTCATTGACTGAATGGAATCTGCTCCTACTGATCCATTGTTACGGTGGTTTGTCCTCAACGTTGGGATATTGTACTGACGCAGTTTTCATCCTGATGGTCCTCTGCTTCTCTTTGTCATTCCTCACCACCTTCCACTCAACCATGCTTCATGAGCTTCATGGCGCTCCAACTGCCAGGCACCTGGGGTTTGCTCGCACTTACGACCGCGTTTACAGTGAAGACGACGAAATGGCAACAGTCTCTCCGGATTCTCAGCTGCTGTTTATGTACGCCTTGTAAATACATTGTGCAATAGTTTTATACCCGTGACAATATTGTTACACTTTGCTCCTCGAAGAGGCAGGACGCATGTCGAGTGAGCTGCTGAACAACACTGAAATGTGGTGAATGTGGTTTGAATCATAGATCCGGGACCTCAAAGAGGTACGATGTAATGCTAACGCATTTTTCTCACATGTAGCACTAAGTCTCCACTGAATTTTATTGTAGTCTTGTGTTGCTATAAGAATGGGATCGTATTATTTAAGAATATTGCCCAAGCTCAGGAACCCCATAAACCACGAGCATTGCCTAGAGGTACATTAGATGTATCAGTTGGAGATTCAAAACCTCCAATAGAGGTTGAGGTTGCTCTAGTTTACATGAAAATAATGTTGATGGTATCGTCAAAAGTCCTTTTTGTTACGTTGAAAAGATGTTATATAAATTTAAAAAATTTTTAAAATATTATACAATATACTATAGCATATGGTGTAGTTGCGTACACTAAACTAAAACTGTCTATTGCTTGCTATGTTGAATGTTACGTCCTCAATAGGCGCTATGGGAGAGGTGCAAGGGGAGAATGCCACACAAGATCAGACACTTCGCTTGAACGCATAGGCACTCACGTGTGCCTGCCTCGCGGGCGTGCAGAGTCCCTATTCTTCAAGATCTCACATCTGGCACAAGTACATAATTGAATTACATCACGTTTTAAGAGTAAATTGAATGCACAAATAGGAGAGTAGATGCAAACGTATGACAAGCAAACATGATAGCCATCAACTATAATTTGAGCAAGTCAGAAAACATGTTTGTCATAGGGAAACTGAAAAGAAATCGCCTCTGGGAGGACACCTATTCATGTGTGGTCGAAAAAGGTTTGTCAGGTCCTTGCAGAATATATTGGATGCCATATGATATGCATATAAATACATACATACATACATACATGCATGCATACATATAAACACGTGCGTGTGTGTCTGTGTGTGTGTGTGTGTATATATATATAAATATATTTATATATGAAGGAATATTTGGGAAATACAAATTAATATCAGTAATGAATGATTAAATACAAATTTATGTTCGGCGCTGTGGCCGGCTGAAGACTGCCCTTTGTCGAAAACATATATATATATATATATATATATATATATATATATATATATATTCTAAAGGTGTTTATTTGGCAGAGCTCGGGAGCAGCGCAACGTCGACGGGCAGGGCAGTCACAGCTTCCAAGCACGAGAGCCGTTGCTGAGCAGGAGCGCTCGACCCACTAGCGTTTAGAGCCAGTAGCGCTGAACCCACTAGCGTCTCTTCTACAATCTCTTCGCTACAACCACCCCCCGGGAGCGAGAAGGGAGCCGTCCGGCGACCTAAGAGCTCGTCACTATGAGCGGGCCGTAGTAAGGCTTTAAACGGTCGACATGGACAATGTCTCGTCCACGGCGGCGCATGTCTTCAGATGGCTCAACTGGTTCGATGACATAGTTTACAGGAGATGCGCGTTCGAGAACACGATAAGGGCCTTCATACTTAGGGACCAGTTTTGATGAGAGGCCATGAGCAGTTAAAGGGACTGAGAGCCACACGAGCGCTCCCGGATCGAAGGTGACCGTGGCAGTGGCGTCACCGCGAGTGCTCCGCCGGCGCTCTTGATCATCGGAAGTAAAGGCCCGTGCGAGGTCGCGGCACTCTTCTGCATGTCGGACCGTGTCAGAAATAGGGACGTACTCGGATGCATCGGGCCGGTACGGAAGAATGGTGTCGATGGTGTGCGAAGGGTGTCGACCATACAGCAAGAAATAGGGGGAAAATCCAGTGGTGCTCTGCGTAGCGGTATTATACGCGTAGGTGACGAATGGCAGAATGGCGTCCCAGTGCGTGTGGTCGGAGGCAACGTACATTGAAAGCATGTCGCCGAGCGTACGGTTGAAGCGTTCTGTGAGGCCATTCGTTTGAGGGTGGTACGCCGTAGTCGTACGATGAACAACGTGGCACTCTTTGAGAATCGCTTCAACTACCTCCGACAGGAAGACGCGTCCGCGATCGCTGAGCAATTCTTGGGGTGGACCATGCCGCAGGATGAATCGGCGAAGCAGGAATGATGCAACATCGCGCGCTGTAGCTGCTGGGAGAGCGGCGGTTTCAGCGTATCGGGTAAGGTGATCTACTGCCACAATGGCCCAGCGGTTACCAGCCGACGTCAGGGGAAGTGGTCCATACAAATCGATGCCAACGCGCCCGAACGGTTGGGTAGGGCAGGGTAGAGGCTGCAGGCCAGCTGGCGAGAGGTGGGGTGGAGATTTTCGGCGCTGGCAGTCGGGGCATGAACGAACAAACTTTTGAATGTAGTTGTACATTCCTCGCCAGTAGTAGCGTCGTCGGAGGCGCTGGTAGGTTTGGAAAAGTCCCGAATGCGCACACTGTGGATCAGAGTGGAACGATGCGCAGATTTCAGAACGCAGGGTTCGAGGTACAACTAATAACCACTGGCGGCCGTCAGAGGTGTAATTGCGTCGATGAAGCAGGTCGTCGCGAATGGCGAAATGGCGAGCTTGACGGCGCAGTGCACGAGTGGTTGGCTGCGATGACGGATCAGCAAGGCAGTCTATGATGGAGGCAATCCAGGGGTCCTTGCGCTGCTCAGAAGCGATGGTCCCAATGTCGACGGAAGAGACGTCAAGCTGGGATATTGCGCAGCAGGCATTGTCGTCTGGCAAGGGAGAACGTGAGAGGGCGTCAGCATCAGCATGCTGGCGTCCGTTGCGGTACAGTACGCGGATATCGTAATCCTGTAAGCGAAGCGCCCAGCGGGCGAGACGGCCTGAGGGATCCTTCAATGACGACAGCCAGCATAGTGCATGGTGGTCCGTGACGACATCAAATTGGCGACCATACAAATAGGGCCGGAACTTGGTAAGCGCCCAGATGATCGCCAGACATTCTTTTTCCGTGACGGTGTAATTGGTCTCGGCTTTAGTAAGCATACGGCTGGCATAGGATAGGATAGATAGGAGGGTCGCGATGACGAGGCACCCCGGGACACGCAGTGGGTGCAGGAGGAGGCGTTTGCTGGGAGGCGTCTTGGGGCATGGTAGATGGTAGGGTACGGGACCGGAGTTCCAGGATGATCGTCTGAGGTTACCCCGCACACTCCACCAATTCTAAAGGTGTTTATTTGGCAGAGCTCGGGAGCAGCGCAACGTCGACGGGCAGGGCAGTCACAGCTTCCAAGCACGAGAGCCGTTGCTGAGCAGGAGCGCTCGACCCACTAGCGTTTAGAGCCAGTAGCGCTGAACCCACTAGCGTCTCTTCTACAATCTCTTCGCTACAATATATATATATATATATATATATATATATATGAACTTTAGGTGACACTGTTCAAACGGTGTGCACCAATAAAATATAGCTACCAATTGGTGCCTGTATGGTATCCTATGTACATCTAATATACGTTATCTGGTAGCCTAACAATCATGTAGATAGTACGTCCTATAAAAAGCCAAAATTTTTTACAAAAACTGCACGTACGCAAGACATTACATGTACATGACTTCAAGAAGACGTTTGGATCAATTATAGACGTTGAAGAGATGTTTGTGCTTCACAGTGTGTTTGACAATTTAGTGGTTAGGGTAGGCATTTGTTTCTTGGGTGTCTGGAACATGGCTTTACTATTTCGCAACACATGAAGTTGGTTGCGTCATCATAGGCTTGATCGAGGATTTTGTTTGGGCAGTTCGTTAGTTAAATGTGGTTTAATGATGTAAGAGCGGCTAAAGGTATGCTGCGCCAGACAAGAGGTGCTTTAAAATCCAGTTTAGGAACGAAAAGCCTGTGGTAATAATCTATATTTTATGTAAAAATCCAGTGTCATCTAGAAATTCACGCACGTCAGATAATGAGACTAACTGATGATCCCCTAAAAATCAAAGCAGGGTGTAAAGGTAGGTGTAGTTGATATAAGTTGCGCAAAAGGTTTCATCTGTGTATTTCAGTGTGTGTACATGTCAGTAATGTATGCATAACTGTTAATGGTTCTTGGCATTTCTCACCATGTTGGTGTGTCTTCTTACGTAAGTAAATAATTGTGTGTGAAGTGTGCGTTCCCAATATGCAGTCGACGTAAAACTACTTCGAAGAACCGTTCCTGATAACGTGACTTCCACTCACCAACTATGGATTTAGTGAGATGTAGCTTGTTGGTGCAACGGTCCCATTCGTGTTTCCATTTTGACATTAAGGCTTTTATAATCGCACGGATACTATATTTATATGGAAGCGTTGTGTTTGTTATGTCTTTGTACGCTGCCATCGATGCACATCTATCAGCTGCTTTGTTACCTGGTATCCTAACATGGCTTGGAACCCAGTAGAAACAAATTTACCTCCCGTATTTGTTAAACACCACCGTGTTTCAAATGTCTTCCATCAGGGGTTCACACTCAGATTTAAGATGTAGAGCCTTCAGTGTGCTTAAGGAATCAGTGTATATGTTGCATTTTTGTGTTTATCAGTGATAATATTTTTAACAACCCATATAGCATAAGCTATATGGGTTATAGCATAGCTATATGGTATAGGCGTGCTTTGGTAATCGAATATTTGTTTTCCAATTTTGCGATACAGCTCCCACACCTGCGTGTTCTTTTGTTTTAGAGCCATCAGTGTTATTTTGATATTTGTCCTGAAGATCATGGAATTCTTCTATAATGTGGTCGTGTGGGGTGTCTCTTTTCTTTAGATGTTTCAACGTCCAGTCACATAACTGTGGGAAATGGTACCAGGGGGGCAACCGTTGTGCTTTTTTGGCAATCTGGAGGAGTTCATGAGGAATGTCATAATCCCAACAATATTGCTCATACTGCAGGACAAGTGGCCTAATCATGTTCAGTTTATTTGTATAGTGTAAGCAGGAGTTGCATTCTGTGAGGATGTTGTAGCATATGCGTTGCGGTGATGACTAAATTCTGAGTATGTAGCAAACAGTGTAATGCTCTGCACTGCTGTAAGGAGGGTTCATTACACTCAACGTATAAACTTTGATTAGGCTATGTTCTGTAGACGCCACTTTCCAGTCACAGTCCAAGGTTATGTACTGGATCAAGTCATCGGATGTAGGACTGTCTGGCTGAGCCGTAAACCATGGAGCCATAGTCTAATATGCTACACACAAGAGATAGGTAAATACATGAAAGACACGTTCAGTCGGAACCCCAGTGCTTACGAGATAAAACTTTGAGGATATTGTTACGGAACAATGAGAGAATAGAGAGGAAGAACATCGGAGATGCTGGGCTGCTGCGTGTTGTTGATGGTCAGCAATCTTAGCTATTCTGACTCATCCTGTATATATATTGTAAATATAGTTTTTATATACTCGCCACATGCTCGTACCATATTGGTGAGAGGTGTGGGATACCACGGCTGGAAAGGAGCTCCGCAGTGGATGTCGCATCACTGTCGGCACCATGGATGACGGTGAGCACGCGGAGTCCACGCGGAGCTCCCATGGAGTCCTATGTCTCGTACATCCAGAACGTGCTGGCACTTTGTGGTAAAGCCGATCACAACATGATAGAAGCCGAGAAGGTCGGGCATGGGCTTAAGGGCATTGCTGACGACACATTTAGTCTGCTCATGTGCGAGAGCTGCTCTACAGTTGTTGCAAATCATTAGAGTGCTGACAATTCGAGCAGGCCAAAAGCCGATGTGTCTTGCAACCATTCGCCAGACTTCCCAATGCTGCCTCAACGTCGACGTGTGAAGATCAACCCACACAGCAGCGTGCATCGCCATCAGAGGACGGGGTGCGAATCGTTAGACATGAACTGGATGCGATGGCACCCGCAGCTTTTTGTTTGCGTAGCCCTAATGGTACCACATTTTCAGTTCCCCTCGTACAAGCCTGCATTCGCCAGGAACTTGAAAACATAGGTTTACAGTCTGTGTGTGCTGTCGCCAATCCCAGAGCTAACGAACGCCCTTCTACTATTTTCGCTGCACCCCGACACTTCTCTCCACGTTATCGCAACCCGACTGAGTGGAGAACTGTGGACAACCAGCAGATGTGTTTGACCTGTCGCCGTATTGGTCATGTCGCCCGATACTGTCGCAACTCATGGCCCTCAACACCTTGCACACTGACCAACCTGAGCTGTTTTGATGGCAATACCAGCAATGTTTCACTTACAGCCGAGTCTAACAGCACCACCAACTCTGCTCGGGACACGTGGTACAGCCACTCACCATCACCGCACAGACACCAGTCTCGTTCACCGCAAACACATCGCCCATCTTCCCGTTTGCCGCAGGCGTGTCGCTTTTTGTCCCCTGTGGCTTTTGGCCGCACCCTTTCAGAAAACTAGGAAATGCAGCCCTAGAAGGTGGTGCTGCATTGCCGACTACTGCAGCAAATCCTCTCTCTGTGCCCACAAGGAGAAGTGTAATTTACGTCAAAATAGACGGCGTACCTGTCTAAGCACTCGTCGACACTGGAGCCTACGTATCTGTGATGAGTGCTAGCCTACGTAGACGTTTAAAGAAGGTCCTCAACCCAGCAGCTGCCTGAGTGCTTCATGTGGCTGACGGCGGCATGCTGGTTATCTTTTAAATGTGCACTGCACGTTTAATTATAGCCGGCCGCCCTACTTCTGTTCTCTTTGCTGTGATCGACAACTGCCCTCACGACGTTATCCTCGGACTGGACTTTTTATCCACTCATTCTGCTCTCATCGACTATGCGATTGGCGTTCTTCAGTTAGAACTGCCTCAACTCACCAATGCTCCAAGTACCGTCCCACTGTGCTTGTGCTCGCTTCAAGATGTGCGTCTTTCACCTGAGGCAGTTACTTATGTCACTTTGATGGCCCAGCCACAGGTTCCTGACGGTGAATATGTGCTTCACCCCCTCATTGACGTGTTTTTGAACCGGAACGTTGCTGTTCTGCATACATTAGTCTCGGTTACTAATAACGACGTCATTCTACCGCTTCTTAATTTCAGCCTGTGCCCTCATGTGCTTCTGGCCGGCATGGTCTTGGCCAGCGTTTCTAGTGCTTGCGAATTTGACATTGAGAGTCTGAATGCCGAGAGTGGCTTATTAGCGTCAATAGCAGCTGACAGCTCTGGTTCCTTAGCGGAAGACTTCGTGAAAATGACTTCACCTGACCTCACTCTGCAAAGGTTATGGACATATGACTCCTGCTTGAATTGTACAGTGACATCTTTGATTTCGGCGACAGGCCATAGGCCAAACATCTGTTGTTCACCACCGTAGAAACACTGGAGATGCGAATCCTATTCGTTGGCGTCCCTATCATGTATAGCATGCTGAACGTAGAGTCATCCAATCAGAAGTGGACAAAATGCTCCGCAAAGGGGTCATCGAGCCATCAGCCAGCCCTTGGGCTTCGCCTGTCATCGTTAGGAAAAAGAAACATGGTACCTGGCATTTTTGCGTCGATTATCGGCACTTAAACAAGATCACGCGAAAAGAAGTTCTGGCCGTATTTGTACGGCCGCACGTTTTCGGTCGTCACAGACCACGACGCACTCTGCTGGCTGTCTTCCCTATGGGACCCGACTGGACGGCTTGGTCACTGGGCTTTGCAGCTTCAGGAATTTTCGTTTAATGTCCATTACAAGACTGGATGCCTCCACAAGGAGGCTGACTGCCTCTCGCGTCACCCCATGGATTTTCCCGATCCTTTTGCGCATGATCTGGTGACCTGCGTGATGGCTTTGACTGACATGACCGACAAGCATGCTGAACAATAATGCGACGCACCCTCACAGTCCATCATTGCCGGAGTGCAATCTGGCGGCACCGACGGCACGTGCCGCATGTTCGTTCTGCATGACGGCATCCTCTACCGCCACAATATCAACCCTGACGACTCTGTGTTTCTGCTTGTCCTTCCTCGTCATCTGCGACCCGCCATTCTCGAACAACTTCACAATGCACTGACGGCGGGGCACCTTGGAGTTTTGCATACATAGGACCACGTACAATGCCAGTTCTTCTGGCCGGGTCTCTACCGCTCTGTGCGTCGTTATGTAGCAACTTGCAAATTGTGTCAGCGCCAGAGAAAACCTCCCCTGGCACCTGTAGGATGACTCCATCCCATTAAAGTTCCCTCTGAACCGTTCTTTTGCATACGCCTTGACCTGCTTGGCCCTTTTCCGACGACGACTAGAGGGAACAAGTGCATCGCCGTGGCTACTGATTACAGGACATGCTACGTGATAACAAAGGCGTTGCCGACTGGTTACGCAACTGACGTTGCCGATTTTCTCCTTCACGACATCAATCTTCAGCATAGTGCACCTCGACAGTTACTTACAGATCGCGGCGACTCGTTCTTGTCTCGAGTTGTCGGCGACCTCCTCCGCTCTTGTGCCACTGAGCAGTCCACCACCTACCGCCCACAAACGAACAGTCTTACGGAAGGTCTCAACCAAGCAATCCCAGTGCTGCTGTCGATGTACGTCTCCAACGATCACCACGACTAGGACGCCATGCTAGCTTATGTGACATTCGCATATAACTCGTCCCGACATGACACCGCAGGATATTCACCCTTTTATCTCTTGTGGGGTCGCGACCTCACCCTGCCGTTTGACACTATCCTCCCTTCTGTGCCACGTGTTGCAACTGAGTACGCTCGTGAAGTCATCGATCGCGCTCGCATGGCACGTCAAGTGCCCAATCTCGTTTATTAGTCTCACAGCATATACAAAAAGAATGTTACGACCGCTGCCATCGCAAGGTTAAGTTCGCACCAGGTGCTTGGGTGCTCCTCTGGTCACCATATGATTGGGTTGGCCTCTCCCAGAAGCTTCTCTCTCGCTACACAGGGCCTTGTGAAGTCCTATGCCAAGTTAACGATGTCAATTACGAGATTTTGCCGCTACACTTTGATGCATCCTCAAGTCAGACGCCTGTCGACATCGTGCATGTTTCGCGGCTGAAGCCATACTTCGCTTGCAATTCTTCGCCTGCCATGCGCCGAGATGGCACTTTGCCACCCAGGGGTCCTGTTACGAAAAGATGAGAGAAGAGAGAGGAAGAAGCTTGGTGGCTGCGGAAGGAGGTGGCTAGCGGAAGGAGAAACGAATTACGTGCCACATTACGTCCCACGGCACACGGAGAGTCCGTTTTCGTTAAACTATAGGCTGCGGCGAGCTCGCAGCGTGGTCGGCGTGGTCTATGAGAAGCGACGAGCCTTTTCGCACTCGCAACAGGGCATAAAAATGTGCGAATCGACGCAAAACTCGGCCTAGAAACGTGCTTCGCCACAGCCAGGGCTCAATACGACCCAAGCTGGCACGACCCAGATGTCATTTCCCGCACCGCCACCAGGCGCCGCTACTATACCTCAAACTCCAGCGCAAGACGCCCATAAGCTGGTACTTCATTCTATGACGCTAACTTCGACGCTCGTCGCAATGGACCCTGACACCGACAGATTGGCTCGCGATGGTGGGCTCAACTTCAGCGATTTGAGCACCGACGAGCGCGACCTGCTGCTGAGGGCTCGCACTGCCGGCGTCGTTGCGTACTACGACGGCGGCCTTGACACCGGCTCTCCGGAGCGGGAAAGCAACGAGGGCTTCCCACGACATCACATGGACGTGGCATTCTCGCTGCTTGTTCCAAATGAAAGTTTCGCGAGCCAGCAGAACCCTCACAGCACGACGCGATAACGAAGCTACTGAAACTCCAAAGCATGCGCGGCGCAGAGTCGAGCGCGCAGAGTCGAGCGAAAACGAAACCTTTCGAACACCCATATTACTGAAGGGCAGCGTCAAAATGTTATTTTTTCTTAGAATCGAATAGACGTAGACAAGTAGAATTTTTTTCCGTCTTATAATCGAATGAAATTATATTTTTAATACGAGTAGTTGAGTATTAGTAACACAAATTATGAGGAGTCCTTTCGTCATCGGGCTAGTACCGGAATGTCGCTGGGGAGTCTCAAATCGTGTCATGCATTTACCTCAATTTCTCGGTTACTAAAGCTCTGTTCGCGATTATATTGACGCCTTAGACGTTCTAGAACGTTGCTCTACCACTTTAACTTGAGTTTCTGGTAACCTTTAGTGTCCCTTTAATCTTGCATTTACAACACTTTCGTATGATTTCGGCAAACAGCTTGCCAGGGCAATGGGTCAAAAGCTGCTTGGGGATCTGGGGGATTTACCTGTTTTTAAAAAAGGCACAACTATTGCGTTTTTCCTGCTTTTTGACATAATTCCAGATTCAAATACTTTGTTCAAAAACTTACAGAGAGCATCTATGGATACTTGGGACAGGTGTACAAGCATAGAATAATGGAATCGGTCAGGACCTACTGCCTTTCAATGTTCCTTTCAATGTTTCTATGTACGGTCCTTTCAATGTTTCCTTGAGATTTTCTTCTATGCATATGTGGCATAGGGACTTGTACCTTAAATGTGCCCCATTTGCAGTGTCTAAGATGATGGCTTGTGTAATCCAAGTATTGTTGTTGACCAAAACGTTTCTTGTATCATTGTCGTCTTCGTCGTCGTCGTCGTCGTCGTCATCATCATCATCCTATTTTTACATCCACTGCAGTACGAATGCCTCTCCCAACGATCTCCAGTTACCCCTTTTTCTTGCGTAGTGTTGTCTTAAGTTTGCTCTTAACTATGTACTATATGTATTGTGGTTGTTCTACTCGGGAGTCATTTCACGCATTTGACACTACGCAAGAAAAGCGCTCAATAAAGAAATGCATGTTGGGTGATTTGCTTCCAAAAATTTTGTTAGTCTTGAGGCTCTTGCCAGTACTTGAGCACTGTGTGGTAGTGTTTGAAGCACTCTTCTGGGTGGAGGCCAGGATTTGCGCTGCAGGTCTGTAGAGTTCTCATTGTTTCTTTTTCATCTGCTCTCATCTGAGAACGTTTGCTGATCATTCGAAGGTTAACTATATTCATCCACTTCACTAAAATGATCTTCTGATTCACTGCACTTGCATTAATTTTGTCCATAAATCACACATGCAGAAAACATTGCCGTC
Source organism: Dermacentor variabilis (assembly GCF_050947875.1). Classification (NCBI taxonomy): domain Eukaryota; kingdom Metazoa; phylum Arthropoda; class Arachnida; order Ixodida; family Ixodidae; genus Dermacentor; species Dermacentor variabilis. Next base: position 54,976,537 of record NC_134578.1, read on the forward strand.
CAATCGGTGCTTCATGTCACAAATTGCGCAAAAATTTGTTCAAGTATGGAGGAAGGAATAAAAATAATGGGGCTCTCATCTGGAGACATTGGGAAGTGCACCTCTTAGTTAAAAAGTTCCCAAAAGCTGGTGCTACTAAACCAACTAACCAGCAAATGTGAGCACATGCATGTCAGGGGCTTCCCGACATCTGACTGGAATGAAAACGTTCATGGTCATGTGTCGGGAGGTGCCTGACACATGACCGCGACAAGTTCAGTACATGAGACATTTTTTTTGCATAACGAGAGCGACTCAGTAGTGTCAGATTTCTTTGGTTCAATGACGTACGATAAGCATTTAAAGCAAATGAATCATGGGGCTTTTCTCTGTATTCGTTCAATTTCGTTAATGCTGTCGTCAGGTATGCGGGTCTCACACAATGACTGCGTATTCTAGTTTGGTTTTAATCATTATAGTGTAGCTAATCTAATTAATTTAGTGCATACTAGTTGGCACACAAGTACATGGTCAAGAAAATTCAATGGGGCAAAGAGGACAGAGTAGCACAGGACGAGCGCTTATTATGAACTGAAAGGGTTTTATTTAGTGCAAGACATTTCTAGAAGACAGCACATTCGAAGTTTACACGCCTGAAGAGGTTCATCCAAATAATTATACAGTCGAACTTACTTATAACAATATTCAAGTGCCACGAAAATTTCAATGTTATAACCGATAATTGTTATAACCAGGAAAAAATCAAGATAGGGGGATGGCACGGCTGATGTGAGAAAACTATAATGGTGTGGAGGTCTGTGCCCCTCCATACCACCTTCCTCCATCCGGCTGCTGATTCTGTTCACTTGTTTAACTGTTTCCTGGGTGTTCCCATTGCGTGTAGCAAGCTGTGGCTGCTGGCATTAAAGAATGGCACTGCTATAACAACTACAAAGAGGGGTCACGAATGCCAAGCGATATGTGAGCACTGCTGAGACATTGCTTTGGTGGCCCTAAAAGGGTCCTTTCAAAAATTGTGAGAAGGCTGCCGTGGTAGCCTGTCAGCTTGAGAAATCCAGAAGAAACACTAAGGCGAGATCGCCACAAGCATCTTGCCACATGCTTTTCAGTGGCTTGCACGAGAAAATCTTATGTCCATCATCCTTGCATGCTTTACGCGAGGCTAGCCGACATCTTTCTCCAAGACATCCAGGTGCCCCACATAGTGCAGCGGATGGTTCCTCATGAAAATGAGGCCCCGGAGTGACTGAATCATCTGCCAAGCCTCCTGTGAGGACAACGTTGAGGCAGCTATCATGCCATCGCTGCTGTCGTCACTGCCACTATCGGATGCAAGCACATTTGTGATGATCGCCTTATTTGTTAGAAGCACTTAGGCTTTCTTTTCACTCGCAACATCGTGCATTGCCGATGATCAGTGGGCGCATCAGCCATGTTTGGTTTCGGTGGCGAGTCAAACTAACTTTTGGTCAAACGAGGCTGAGAAACAACATGGCCAGGAATGATTTTGATGCAACCAACAAAGATAAACGTGAGTGATTAAGCTGTTTGCAGAACTGCGCTGAATGAAGAGCTAGCAAGCAACATGCGGGCAATCTGCGAGCAGTGCAGTTGGCGGGGTCCATTCGTGTTTCGGAGGGTGAGGCAGCTTAGAGCTATGGGTGCAGCCCATTTGTGTTTGGAGGGGTGGAAGGGTGATGGGAGAGGCACGTGGAGATGGCTGGAAAATGAGCATGCAGCTGTTGCAGCTGTGGCCCATCGTGCAGCGGCTTAAATTTCTCGTTTTCTTTCTTTCTTTTCAAGGATTTCGCATTTCACTACCTTTCGGCTCGGACACCCAGCCGCCAGACTTCATCGTTATAACCGATAATGCGGCATCGGGGCATTGTAGTAAGTGGGTTATTTCACCATCGAAAACATACAAAAGTTGATGCTGCAGCAGCTTCTCATTATTATAACTGATATATTGTTAAAACCGGTATCGTTATAAGTGGGTTCGACTGTACCAACAGCATTGGCGTACCACAAGGAGCTATCATATCAGCAACACTGTTCAACGTGGTCATGGCCAAGCTTGCCCGCGAACTCAACAACACCGACAAGTTACATTTTAGAACTTATGCATGTGATATCACTATAGAGACCACACATACACAACCTTTAAAGGAGCAAACTGCCACCATCAAGGCTGCACTGGACTGCTTTGAACGTCTTCTCAAACCAACTGGCATTTGCCCGTCACCAAATAAGACACACTATCTCCCTATTAGTGGCGCTGAAGATGCGACCATTGCCCTCACCTTTGGTGGTATGGCGATCACACCACCGGAGGACAGTTACAGTCACATTTTAGGTTTCCCCATTAATCGGCATAGGCCAGCGAGCACCTGAATTAAGCAGTTGATGCCGATGTGGCATAAGATTTACACAGCTTATTTCCCGAATCTCACAGCGCTTGGGAGGTGCACGTATGTTAACTGCACCCCATCTTGTACAAGCTACGTTGACATCCCGGACCACATACGGAGCTACTGCCTACAATATGATGCAAGCTCAATTACAACTTGGACGTCTCCACAATGAAGTTCTATGCATTGTCACTGGTCTGCGTAGATATTGCCACGTGCGTTTATTTCAGCTTCTAGCGACGCGAGGTACGCAGCTCGCGTCGCTGCGACGCGACCGGCGTCGCTGCGCCGCAGGCGGCGTCGCTTGACGCGTTTCGATCATGCACGCGAAACGTATAAATGCGGGACCACCGCCTGCGCTGGCGCAGTCCGACGAACACCCCAGACGCGCTTGCTGCTTTCGCCGTCACCGCGTTATTCGCTTGATTTCGGGCACAAGTTCGCCCATTAAACTCTCTTTAAGTCTACCGCCGACGCAGTGTCCCTTTCTGTCTGCCTGCGTGCCAGGTAGCTCACAGTCACCTACGTGACATTTTGGTGGAGGTGCTTATGCTTCGGACACCCCCTCAAAGCCGTGACACCAGCCCAAGTGCATCTGGAGCCGGCAACGCGGAAGACAGCTCCAGAGAAGACAAAAAGGAGGAAACCCGGAGCAGCCGCCGACTACAAGGACTGCCGGCTGAATTGGGACCACTACCTGCCCCTGGTCGCCGTGTGAACCACCGCTCGACGTCACCAATGCAAGCCGCCACCACACCTGCGCCGCTCGTCGTCCAACAGCCGCGAGTACCTCCGCTTTTTAGCGGCTCCACTTGCGAAGATGTGCAAGATTGGCTTGAACGTTACGAAAGAGTTGCAACCTTCAACAAGTGGTCTGACGAAGACAAACTTCGGAACGTCTTCTTCTCTCTCGAAGACTCTGCTAGAACCTGGTACGAGAACCAAGAGCTGTTCCTGACAACGTGGGAGGCTTTCAAAAGGCACTTATCTGCAACTTTCGCAAGTATTCTACGCAAAGAACGAGCTGAGGCCTTGCTTCAAACTCGTCAGCAGCATCCAAACGAATCCGTAACCGTCTTTGCGGAAGAAATGCAAAAGCTCTTCCGCCATGCGGACGCCAACATGACTGAAGACAAGAAGCTTCAGTACCTTATGAGAGCCGTCAAGGAGCAACTTTTCGTCGCTCTCATTCGCAACCCGCCGAGGACCGTCGCCGAATGGATTAGCGAAGCGGCCACTATCGAGAAGACGCTCGAGCTTCGCGCAAAGCAATACGACCGCAACTTACGCGCTCCTCCGTCAGACTGCGACGACTCCCGAAGTGCCTCCGCAGTTGCTCTTCGAGATACCATCCGTGCCATCGTGCGCGACGAGCTGCGCAAGTTGCTACCGGGTGCGCAACCTCTGCAAATATCCTCGCTCGCCGACGTTGTAAGGGACGAGGTCCAGCAAGCGCTGGGCACACTCGATCCTACCGAGACGGCACCAGCCCTATCGCCACCTTCCCCGGAGCCACGCGTTTCAACTTACGCCGCCGCTCTGCAAAGCCAAGCGAGGCCAACCAGCTGGCGGCGAGAAACGTACGCGCCACCTCAACGCAGCCAAGCCTACCCGCCACCGCCGCGCCCGCAGCAGGCCGCCCGCTCAAACACGTTCCGGCAAATCACCACGAGGAAGACTGACATCTGGAGAACCCCAGATCGACGACCGCTTTGTTTTCACTGTGGTGAAGCCGGCCACCTCCTACGAGAGTGCCCCTACCGTCAGATGGGCCTCCGCGGGTACAACATCGACGCACCGCGACCCCTTCCTGGCCAACGGCCTCGAGAAATCGAAGCCTATCTTCGAGCGACCGAAGATGCCGCCCCACGTCGCTTCAGGTCCCCATCACCCTACCCACGCCGTTCGTCTTCGCCGTACCAAGGGTACGCGAGGGAGAGGTCACCGAGCCTTCGTAGGGGAAACTAAAGCCAGCGGCGTCAGGAGGTGACGCCGCTCTCGAGCGAAGACCGAAAAACCCTCCTACAACCACGACGCATTCCGCCGCCTCGACGCATTCCGACGCCTCGTTGCATTCCGACAACACGACGCGACCCGACGCAGCGACGCCACAAAACACGAAGCCGCGACCCGACACCACAAATTCGATGACGCGTCTGAAGGCCACAACAGCCCCTTGCAACGAGGCTTCCACCCGACGCAGCCGCGACCGTGCGAAGCGACAGACCGCACAGTCGGTGACCGATCGACATCGAACGCGAACACCAAGTGCCGACTTACAAGTTACCGTAGATGGACATCCGGTGGTTGCACTCGTCGACACCGGGGCCGACTACTCCGTCGTTAGTGGACGATTTTTCTCACAACTAAAGAAAGTCAAAACCGCATGGGAAGGTCCTCAAATACGCACAGCAGGAGGCCACCTCATAACCCCGACGGGACGATGCACTGCGCGAGTGGCTGTTCACGGTCACACCTACCCTGTGAACTTCATCATCCTACAGCGCTGCTCTCGCGACGTAATCCTCGGGATGGACTTCCTGAACGAAAACGGTGCGGTGATCGACCTGCAGACGAAAACCATAACACTGACGACAAAACGGTCAGAAAGAATGCAAAGCAATCATTATCATCGCGCCGCGTTCACCATCCTCGACGATCAAGTGAGCCTCCCGCCAAATGCTGGCGTCATGGCACTCGTTGAAACAGACGCGTCCTCAAGCGGCGATGCGATTGTCGAAGCGAACTTGCAGCTGCTTCTGGATCGCCAAATTTGCGTCGCACGCGGTGTCGTCCACCTGCGTGAAGGCAGAGCGGCTGTGCTAATAACCAATTTCAGCACCGAACACAAGCACCTCAACAGGGGTACGACGGTCGCTTTCTTGGAAGAGTTCGCCGAAATAAGCGACGCATTAGCGCTCTCCGAGTCGTCCCATGAAGCGTCGTCGACTGTGGCTGATGAGGTGAACTTCGACATTAACCCCTCCCTGCCTGAACAAAAGCAAGAACAGCTACGTCGCCTTCTTCTGCGATATTCCGAATGTTTTTCTAAGTCGTCGAGGATCCGGCAAACGCACATAGCGAAGCATCGCATTATAACCGATGAATCGACTCGTCCCGTCCACCGAAGTCCCTACCGCGTTTCAGCGCGAGAACGTGAAACAATCAAGACACAAGTTGAAGAAATGCTTCGCGACGACGTCATTCAGCCGTCCAAGAGCCCGTGGTCTTCACCCGTGGTGCTCGTAAAGAAGAAAGACGGTACCCTACGATTTTGCGTCGATTATAGGCGTCTCAACAGCGTCACGAAAAAAGACGTCTACCCCCTTCCGAGAATCGACGACACGTTAGATCGACTGTGCGGTGCCAAGTATTTTTCGTCCATGGACCTCCGGAGCGGCTACTGGCAGATTGAGATCGATGAGAGGGACCGTGAGAAGACTGCCTTCATCACGCCGGACGGTCTTTACGAATTTAAAGTCATGCCATTCGGACTATGCTCAGCGCCGGCGACATTTCAGCGTGTCATGGACACTGTGTTGTCTGGGCTGAAATGGCAGATATGCCTCGTATATCTCGACGACGTAGTCGTTTTCGCATCCACCTTCGACGAGCACGTTAATAGGCTGGAGACCGTGCTCGAGGCAATTAGGGTGTCGGGACTCACTCTGAAACCAGAGAAATGTCGTTTCGCCTACGAAGAGCTCCTGTTCCTCGGTCACGTAGTTAATCGCGAAGGCGTGCGTCCGGACCCCAAAAAGACGGCAGCCATCGAAAGTTTCCCGATACCCAGTGAAAAGAAAGCTGTCCGTAGATTTTTGGGGCTCTGTGCGTATTACAGGCGTTTTGTCCGAGATTTCTCTCGAATCGCAGAGCCTCTCACTCGCCTTACAAAAGCCGACGCGCAGTTCACATGGAAGAAGCCCCAAGAAGACGCTTTTCGCGAACTTCAACGACGCTTGCAGTCACCGCCAGTACTCGGCCATTTCGACGAGAGCGCTGCCACCGAGATCCACACGGATGCAAGCGGCATAGGACTCGGTGCTGTGTTGATTCAAGAGAAGAACGGCCTGGAGCGAGCCATCGCCTACGCGAGCAGATCACTGTCGAAAGCCGAATTGAACTATTCGACGACCGAAAAGGAATGCCTCGCTGTCGTTTGGGCGGTCACAAAATTTCGGCCGTATCTTTACGGGAAGCACTTCAAGGTCGTCAGTGACCACCACGCTCTGTGCTGGCTCGCTAACCTGAAAGACCCGTCAGGTCGCCTCGCTCGTTGGAGCCTGCGACTACAGGAGTTCGACGTCACCATCGTGTATAAGTCAGGCCGAAAGCACACTGACGCCGACTGCCTTTCAAGAGCCCCTGTTGAATCCGCCCCGACCTGCGACGATGACGACGATGCCTTCCTTGGGCCCATAAGCTCTAACACCTTCGCACAAGATCAACGTGCCGATCCTGATTTACGCTGTGTGGTTCAATATCTCGAAGGGAAGACCGATTCAGTGCCAAAAGTATTCAGACGCGCGCTTTCATCGCTATGCCTGCGCGACAATGTGCTTGTGAAAAAGAACTTCACGCCGTACAAAGCGGCATATCTACTCGTCGTGCCGGTCAAGCTAAGGCAAGAGATTTTAGAAGCGTCTCACGATGAGCCGACAGCAGGGCATCTGGGATTCACTCGAACTCTCAGAAGAATTCAAGAAAAATACTACTGGCCGGGCCTGAACGCAGACGTCGCACGCTACGTGAAAACCTGCCGAGATTGCCAACGTCGGAAAACACCGCCTACAAGGCCAGCCGGCCTCCTGCAACCAATCGCGCCACCATGGAAACCATTCCAGCAGATAGGCATGGATCTGCTTGGCCCCTTCCCTACATCCACTTGCGGGAACAGGTGGATAGTGGTAGCAACGGACTATCTTACGCGCTATGCCGAGACAGCAGCGTTAGCATCGGGAAATGCAATCGAGGTCGCCAGATTCTTCATAAAGAACATCGTTCTCCGTCATGGTGCACCCGAGGTCCTTATTACGGACAGAGGTACGGCATTCACAGCTGAACTTACGCAACAGATTCTGCACTTGAGCCACACGAGCCATCGGCGCACTACAGCGTACCACCCGCAGACAAACGGCCTTACGGAGCGTTTAAATAAAACCCTCGCCGACATGCTCGCCATGTATGTCGACGTCGGGCACAAGACTTGGGACGAAGTCCTTCCATACGTGACGTTCGCCTACAACACTGCGCCACAGGAGACAACGCAGATGACGCCATTCGAGCTTGTCTTCGGTCGCCAAGTCGCCACAATGCTTGATGCGATGTTGCCTCACGTTGAAGACGACAACATCCATGCAGACGTTGCCGGCTTCCTTCAACGTGCCGAGGAAGCTCGTCAGCTAGCCCGAATGCGTATTAAAGAGCAGCAAAACGTCGACGCCCGACTATACAACCTACGACGACGAGACCAAGAGTACGCACTTGGTGACCGCGTTATGGTGTGGACACCAATTCGTCGCCGCGGGCTCAGTGAAAAGCTCCTGCGCCGTTACTTCGGGCCCTACAAGATAACTCGACGACTTGGACCGCTGGTGTACGAGGTTGTGCCCGATGGAGTGACGCAGTCACAGCGACGTCGCGCACGACCTGAGATGGTGCACGTCGCGCGCCTCAAGAAGTTTTTTGAGCGTTAGCGGACTAACAGACATTCTTTTTTTTCGTTATCCTTTGTATTTGCATGCTTACAGGTTTCTTGTTTTCTTTAGCATCGGGGCGATGCTTTTTCACGGGGGGGTAATGCCACGTGCGTTTATTTCAGCTTCTAGCGACGCGAGGTACGCAGCTCGCGTCGCTGCGACGCGACCGGCGTCGCTGCGCCGCAGGCGGCGTCGCTTGACGCGTTTCGATCATGCACGCGAAACGTATAAATGCGGGACCACCGCCTGCGCTGGCGCAGTCCGACGAACACCCCAGACGCGCTTGCTGCTTTCGCCGTCACCGCGTTATTCGCTTGATTTCGGGCACAAGTTCGCCCATTAAACTCTCTTTAAGTCTACCGCCGACGCAGTGTCCCTTTCTGTCTGCCTGCGTGCCAGGTAGCTCACAGTCACCTACGTGACAATATACATCTACAGAGCAATTGCAGCATTATACACAAATTCCCTCCATAGCAACAGCAGTACAAATGGCAAAGTAATGGGACAACCTCTTCAGGTACAGCACCATCCAAGGAAGAGCTCTACTGGAAAACACTGGTTAACACTCCCGACCCAGAACTAGCACCTAGTGTCGACACAACTGCTGTGTGGGAATACATTGAAATCACTGACTGAAAACCGTTACCAAAACTCGTAGACCCACATAAGCATAACGAACTAAGGCAATACTATATCAGACGATACCTAGAGGCTGACAATCCACATGCCACAACATGCTTCTTTACCGATGCTGCTCACACGTGCTCGGCAATAGCAGTGCAGCGGCTCGACGCCTGTCAGACGAAAACCAGAATGGTAGCATTGGAAGAAGTGTTTCCTGATGTCACAACTGTCAAACTCCTAGCACATTTAGAAGCTTGCCGGCTCACCCACGACAGACGACCACCGTCTCCTCGATTGGATATTTTCACTGACTGTCAGCTGCTGATCCACACACTAGAACAAGTCGATCTTCGTTAACAAGACGCTCATCGTCAAGAGTATCCGAAACGAGTGCATCGCCCTCTACCACAACCACAAGATCATAACCACAACCAAGTACAGTAAACTCTCAGTTGAACGAACGTTGGTTTATCGAATATTTCAGAATAACAAACTTTTTAAATATCCCCGGCAGTTTTCTTATAGATTCTATGCAAAAATGTTTCACTTAAACGAATTTCGGAACAGTCAATATTTCAGTTGAACGAAGTCGCCCAGAGGGCCAAGGCTTATTTTTCCAACCCACGTGGCGTGTTTTTCATCGGCTCCGTTCAGCCTTCCAGTTTTAAGTAACAACGGCAATTCGCGTGCCCACTTTCGAGATGAGTGTGACGAAACGGAAGCGGTTGTCTCTCTCGGACAAGCTGGAAATCCTTCAGTGCCTGGACAACGGTCAAAGGCAAGTGGACGTTTCAAGGGACTATGGAATTGCACCGTCGATGCTGTCAACAATTGTGAAAAAAAATCTAAGCTTGAAGGAGAAACTTTGATGAATCCCGCCAAGAAACGACTCTGCACGGGGTACTTCAAAGAAGTGGACGATGCCGTTGCGGTATGGCTTCGCGACCTACAATCTCAAAACATTCCACTCTCCGGCCCAATGATACAGGGCAAAGCGAAGGAATTTGCTCTTCTTCTGGACTTTCGCGGCTTCGAAGCAAGCAGTGGATGGCTTACACGATTTCGGGATAGGCATGGAATCGCGTGGAAAAAAAATTTGCGGCGAAAACAAGGATGCCGACCAAGAGGCAGCGAGAAACTGGAGGGATGAGGTTGTAGGGTACATAAGGAAAGTTGAGAGACTTTGTGTCTCAACAGCAAGCTTTACCAGAAGAAGTGTACAAAAACATTGACTCTTTGGACAGTTTTGTTACTTCCTGTGCTTTAAAACTACAAGTGCAGAAGAAGATTAGAGATTTTTTCTCTAAGTGAGAAAGGCAGCATTATAACTGTTATGAACCTTGTACTTGTTCATATGTTCAAATTCCATTTCACACATTTCTAACACTATGGATGCTATGTCTTTTGCTCCATGAATTGCACTTCAACCTTTTGACTCTGTATGCCATGTCTTATGTTGGTCTAGTGAATATTCAGTTTAGTGAACTTTCAGTTAAGTGAACTATTTCCTTCGGTCCCTTGAAGTTCACTCAAGTGAGAGTTCACTGTAGATGCTTGGCCATTGTTAGATCCCTGGTAACAAAGGTTAGATCCCTGGTAACAAAGGAGCACACCGGGCAGCATGCGAGACACTATTGACCACCTGCAGTCTCCTGACATATGCAGCACCTCCTTCTTCACCACCAGAGATGGAACCCATAGCTACCATCCTCCACGCCAGGCGACAGGAGCTGTGGAAGTCCGTAAAGGACAGCATCCCCAGTAATGACCATCCTCTACCTTCAGGCTTGCCAAGGGGTTGCCAAGTGCTAATACAAAAACTGACACTGGCTTTGCCCTTACAATGGACGTTATTGCACATTGGCAATCAGCTTTATTGCACAGGGGCAATCAGCTTTTGCAAGCCAAGTCTCGAGAAAAGAAATGCAGGCATGGCAGCATCGTTTGCTGTTCAGTGCCATCGTTTGTATATACCAGCGCCCACGTGTGAACAGATGTGATCACATCCCTGCGAGCAACAAACAGGCGAGCATCTAGTGGTGACTCTTCGAGAGATAAGAAACCAGATAGACATCAGTTTTTTAGGAGTGCAACGAATAGAAACAGCCAGCAAGATGAAAACAAAACTCACCGCCACGCACCCTGTGCAAGCAATCAAGGAAAAAAACTGCAGTGTAAAGAAACTGTGGGATGAGAACTACTAAGCAAATAAATATATTACCTCTGCCCACACAGGGTAGCAGCTCTTGCTGAGCAACGAAGAGTTGAAAAATTGGTTTGTTTTTCAAACTTTACAAGGAGTATCATAAATATACAACATTGACCATGAAAGGGTTAACCACTGATATATATACAGGGTGTTCCAGCGAATTTTTTCAAAATTTGTTAAAGGTTACCTGTGGCAGATAATTCTAGTTTATGAGCCGTTTTACTTGAAGCGGCTGACACTACTTGCAAAAAAAAAAATTGAAATGCAAAATAGACTAAGTAACAAAAATTCACTAATTAATTTTTTAGCTAATTATCTTATGACCCATATTGCAATTTACAAATTCTATCAGTAGACTTCGCAAAGCGGATCTGCTTGGAACGAATATAGACGACACCAGTTTCGAAATATAAATTCCTGAACATTGTGGAGAAATGCATTGGTGTTCCAGTTACTTGTGTGCTTCAGTGCGTGAAACGACGTTTTGGTAACAAATTAACTGGAACGCCAATGCACTTCACCGCAAAGTTCAGGAACTTATATCTCGAAACTGGTGTCGTCATGAGTATTCATTCCAAGTGAATCTGCCTTGCGAACTCCACGGCTAGAATTTGTAAATTGCATTGTGGGCCATAATGTAATTAGTTAAAAACTTAATGATTTTTTATTAATTAGTTGGTTTTGCATCTAAATTTTTTGTGCAAGTATTGTCCGCTGCTTTGAGTACACCAGGTCATGAACTAGAATAATTATATCTGCCACAGGCAACGTTTAAAGATTTCTTAAAGTGTTCCCTGAAACACCCTGTACACACACACACACACATACACAGGCTTTCGTCTGTCCTGCTGGCAAGCTAGTCTTCTGGATATATATATATATATATATATATATATATATATATATATATATATATATATATATATATATATAAGCAGGAGCCTAGCTTGCCAGCGGTGCAGATGAAAGCCTATAATATGTATGTATGTCAGTCTCTAAAAAAACCCTTTCAATTGATAACTTATAAGTGCTTGTCCTGTGTTATTTCATCTTTGTCTTCGTGCTTTCCTAGCCTTGCATACACATCAACCCACCCAATTTGCCATTTTGTACAAGTAGAACACTCATAAATTGAAGTGAAAACAGTGATGAATGCCTTTTTCGTGTAGTTACTACATGGAAGTGCGACATGTAATCACTCAGCATCCCATTTCTAAGCCTGTAGTAGTCCCAAGTGTACGTTTTGGAGTCTGAAGTAACCCACTGTTACTAATGCAGGGGAAACTGGAAATGGAATAATGCATTGTAGTATTTCTGGAATTATTCTCATTTGAATGAGTGCTATACATGGCATCGCCTGCAGCTTTACTGGAATCTTTGTGTGCCGAAAGCATCGTTAGCAATAATGTACAGACCTTTTGCAGCATGCGCTGTGTAAAATAATGCAATAATCTTGGGGACTGAGCCCTATACCATTTGCCGAAAACTATGAAGATTCTAATAGTGATCCTTCTCGTGAGGAGATGCTAAAGATGCACTTCATAGGCCTTGCTTATGCAAGCTTGCGTTATAGCCAGCTGACTAACTTGTGTGTCCTTAAGTGTAAACTATGCACAAAGCTGTTGTCGCTGCCAAGACATTTTCTCAGCAACTGCAACCTTTACTGAAGAGCATAACTGCTGCAGCAAACTAGCAAGAACTTTCTGGCAAACTGGAGCCAACCATGCACTACCTGAGGGCTTGGTTTTTCAGAAGCGCAAAGGCCTTTCAACTACCCCATCCTGTCATATATGAATTCCGTTCCTTGGTTTCACAGTGTAGGCTGCAAAATGATGGCAAAAATGAGTTGGATTAAGATTCCAATTTTTACAGTGCTAAACATGCAACCAACATGACTCCGTGGTGGTGTCAGTGCAAGTTATCTGTTTGGATGACCTGCCCTGACCTACACTTAGATATGTCGCACTTTAACTTTGTTTCAGAGTTTGCTGTGGCATTGCACATGTTTTCTGGCTATGTTGCCAGGCAAACTCAACAATTATGCAACATGCTTATTGAGTGACATCACGACCTTGTAACAGTTTCATCACTAACTGCACTCTGAGTCTCCACATGGGACCGAAAGAACCTTTGCTTTCTGCATGACTGTGCAAGAAGTTGATAAAATGCAACTGCGTTGAAACAAGGTAATATGACAAGTGTAGGGATTTAGACAGAGAGGAAAGTGTTGATCAAAGCTGCACCACTCCATCTGTGTCACATGAACATCTGTTCTTTTAGGGTGTTCCCCAGAGGTCCTACCTTGACAGGCCCAAGCCATTCTTGGATAATTCGGATCCGGATGAGCCCGAGGAAGCACCCTGTCGATCGTACGTCAGAAAGAAAAAGCGGCCTCATGAATCCTTTCAAGTTATGCCTGACGTCAAAGTTAAGAGGCCGCCGTCTCCCAGCAGCCTTGTCATGCGGAAACCAATCGACTCTCTCCAGGACATCGTCAATGGCCTCATTGAGTCGGGGAAGCTGACGCCTCTCCTGACCAACCTGCTGGAAAAGGTGTGCTCATCCACGTCTCAAGAAGAAATGGAGCGCATCCTCAGGGACTACCGAGCGTCCAGTACCAAGGCGGCAGTGGTGAAGACCATCGGGTACCCGCGTGCGCTGCGCAGTCTTGCGCTGACGCTGCTCTGCTTCTCGCTGGAGGCCTACGAGGACGTCCAGAAGCTGTACGACGTGGCCATACCGGCGGTGCCGGTGGCCCGGGCCTGGATGAGCAACACGACATGCGGGCCTGGCTTCCCTGGCGCCGTGTACGAGAACATCCGGGACAAGGCGACTGCGAGCGTGAGCGGCCGAGTTATGTGCACTCTGGTCGTGGATGACATGTCGATTCGCAAGGAGATCTCGCACGACGGCCGCAGTGTGCGCGGTTACATCGACTTCGGCACGGCCGTCGAGGACGACAGCCTGCCAGCTGCCCGCAATGTCCTCGTGTTCGTAGTTGTCTCGCTCGAGCTAGACTGGAAGGCGCCGTGCGCCTACTTCTTCATCGATGACCTCTCAGACCGGGACATGGCGGGCCTGCTGCGTCTCTGCATCTCCAAGTTGCATGACGCACGTGCAGACGTTGTGGCCGTCACGTTCGGGGGCCCCACATTCAACGCGGGCCTCCTGCGCGAGCTGGGCGCCAATCCGAGCCCCGAGAGCATGCGGACGTGGTTCCCGCACCCGGAGTGCCCCGAAACGAGGGTGCACGTTGTCTTTGATGCGCGTCAGATGCAGGCACTGGTGAAGACGTCACTAGCGCTCCTTCACCGTATTTGCGACAGCACAGCGTCCGAGATTCGGTGGAACTACGTGATGGAGCTGCACCGCGCGCAGGCATTCATCTACCCGACGGGCCACCGGTTCACGAATGTAGACTGGGATGCGCTGCTCATGCGTGTCAGCCTGTCAGAGCCCGTGCTGGGAATGAACTTCGCCAACGGCATCGAGTTCTGCGGCCGTGCGCTGCAGATGCCGCAGTTCCGCGGCTGCGAGGCGACCATCCGCTTCATCAAGACCTTCCACCAGCTCACCGAAATGCTCAGGTCGACCGCAGCCACCCAGGTGTGTGGATTCTTAATTTCGTGTTGAGGGTTTTATATGCACTCCATGATGGCGGTGGCTTCACCGCGATATAGTTGTGTAACGCGTTGAAATGTACACACTGCATTGCGGTGAAACATTAATAGCAGGGAGAACTAATGGTCGAGCAGTGAAACTGGCGAAGAGTGAAAATGGCGAACTGCTGCTTGGTATATGGCTATGTCACAGGGCCTAGTATCTCTTTCTTAATTTTACCCAATGGGTATGGTAGAGTCATTGTGTCCCTACACGCAGAACTATGTTCAGGGTGTCACCAACCGGGAAAACCGGGAATTCTCAGGGATTTGGAATAGCCTAGAAATACTCGGGGAAAACTCGGGGAATTTGTGCTTCTGTCAGGGAAAATGGGGAGTAATTTTGTAGAAAGGGAACTAATACCCCTGCCACACAGGCACAGAAAATGACATTAACTGGCTAATGGCTTAAACTTTAATGTCATTTGCCACACGGACATGTTCAATGGCATTAACGCTCAATGTCATTCGCGACATAGTGCGTTTTCGTAACTCAAAGGCCGTGGTAATGCTGGCTCGAGTTATAGAGCGCAGAACGATGTTCAGGGTGTCACTAAACGGGAAAACTGGAAATTCTCAGGGATTTTGAATAACCTAGAAATACTCAGGGAAAACTCTGGGAATTTGTGCTTCTGTCAGGGAAAATGAGCAGTAATTTTGTAGAAAGGGAATTAAGGTCGCGGTAATGCGGGTTCTAGTTATAGAGAGGAATGGTAACGAATCTTTGACGCCGTGTCGATCGCTGGAGGTGTTGCCAGTGTACCATCAACGACCGACTTTCTGGACGCCCGATAATTCGGACGGCTTCGCTGCATCGCCACGTACCCCATAGATTCAATATATTAGAACGTCGGACTTGAGAACCCTTCGCCGTTCAATTTCCCGGACAATTTGCCGTGACTGCTGGTCCGAAACGGCATTAATTAAAGCCACCACCATCGCCGTCATTTTGATTACCTTGCCGCCTCGAAACGGCGCTCTCGCACGCAGATTCGCTGGCAGCCGTAGCCACCACCGCTGCAGCGTGAGGCCTAAGGGCTTCGACGTTCGCTATTAAGGTTCTTGTCATTCTGTGCCGCGCTTTTCATTGGAAGAATTCGCCGCTGTCAGCTATAGCACCGATCCCGCCTTTGTGGCCCTCACGATTGGCACCGGAGCTCGGAAAGCACAGCGCATTGTGCAATGCCGATTACCAAAAGTCAGCTTCGCCTCCGTACAGAAATATTACGCGGTGAAGCGTACGCACAGGTATTGTGGTGAAGCATAACAAGCGTGGGAAGGGGCAATTGTCACGGGGCACAGTATGTATACCTTAATTATGCACGGGTGCACCCGCAATCTCCTGTCACACTGCGAGCACCGATATGCCTAATAAGTGTACTGGTAGGCCTTCAGAGCTTTTTCGGATGTGCCTGTGGCGATTTGAGCCTTCAAGGGCCATAAAAGACATGCATTCAAATGGTCTGTGGGTCAAACACGTGGCAGAAGGAGGATGAGAACAGAAACAACCTACACATTGAGGTATGAAAGGAAAATGAAGCGTGCTTCCGCTTCTTCAAAGGAGCTTCAGCTCAAAAGACAGTGTTAGCTGACGCTGAAATTGAGGCATCTCTCATCCAAACCAAAATAAACTGTTCAAAGCAGTGATACGCAACACTGAGGTGTTGTGCGTGGGCTGAGAGTATGTCAGGACAGTTGAGATTGACTTACCATCTGTTGAGAGAGAATCTCACTTGTGAAAAAGTTCAGGCCTCGTACCGATGAGCTTGCTATCAGTTGATAGAAATAGCTCATATTCGAAAATATTTGCTTCTATATGCACCTCCTTTTCTTTCATATTTGAGAATGTCGGAATCTATTGGCAATGGGTTATACCATATTTTTTAAAGATATTTTATTTGCTGTGCATTTTACTAACCACACCCTTCTGTTTTCTTTTTGAATAAAGTAAACACTGCTCCTTACTATTCAAAGTGGATTAGGTCATTTTTTTATTTTTTACATGCTTACTAGAGAGTGACAGCATCAGGTGACGTGGTGTCAACCTGGCTTAACATAAAACGAAGTTCTGTGTCATTCAGGGAACTTGGAAATGTCAACTTGGTAGACACCTTGATTATGTTCAGCCATTTTCAGCACATGCATCCCCATCGCCTTCATTCTTACAACTTATTGCTGTATTTGTCTTGCGCAAACATCTTTAAGTATTCATTTTTTCTACATACAATTCAAGACTGGAATGCTTTGCCTTCCAGTGTCTTCTTATCTGATGCAATCACAGCTTTCAGCAAGCTGTGTCCACACTCTAAATACAGTTTCGTATGTGTTCTACGTTGTTATCGTAATGTGTTCGTGTACTTTTATTACAGATGGGTATTGTTTTGTTTTTCAAAAAAAAAAAAACTTGTGTTTGCTTCTACCATCACTGTGTTTGATTCCCACCTGGTTGGTGTCCTTAATGCCACAGCGTACTTGTAAATACTAAACAAGCACACTCGCCCATGCATTGTCTCCGGTCATACCAGTCTAAGAAGTGCACTTGAAGGCCATCAGAGCTGTTGTTGATGTGGCTGTGGTGATGGTGATTTACCCTTGTCTCATCCCCATTGAGGAGCCCTGTGTGTTGTGTGTATATTAAGGACTATGTGCTAGGCTCCTTAATAGGCTCATACACAGGGCGTGCCGTATTCAGCCTCAGTTGTTCACTAAATTTGGCTCCATTAATGGCTGCATGCTCAAATCAGATAGTGCATGTCTGTTTTGGGTGGTGGTTCTACGATAGCAGCCCTTAGCAAGTCTTTAGCATAAGGTGGCTGTTCGTTAATCTCCATCTCAGTTACCCCTTCCCATGCATAGCAGCGCAGCAGGTTTATAGTGGAACTAGGGTTCCACATTAAGGGTGATGTGGTTGCAGAAGTCCACGGCCAGCCACTCATGGGTCGCACAGGGCCTGTAGGAGGAAGCAAATCCATTATTATCGACATCACCTATTGACGTTGAGTGCAGAAAGCTTGGTTGTTGACTCTGCCACTTGAAGCTGCCCCACAATGGCCATAATTAGCTTTTTTTTTTAGGTTTCAATTTTATGTTCTAAATTTTAAGTTCTTATAATTAGGTTCTCACTGATCATGGCCTCCACCTTCTGGAGGAACACAACCACCATAATGGGGTTTGAGCACTGCAGTGATTATTTGTCTTTGTCACAGATTATAATTGACTATAAAATGTTGTGTCCCCCCCTAAAAGAAAGGATTTGGCTACATTTAAGAAGGTGGTAATTTTTCAAGTCCTTATGGTTGCCATCTAAGACATCTAGTGCTGTGTACAGCTTCACCTTTGTCAGACTGAAAGCTGATAACCTGGAGTAAATGTGCTAGACAGGTGACAGAAAATTTAGTGAAGATGGAGCTCAGCATTTAGACAGATAGAATGAGAATGGCTTGTTGCCTGTTTATGAACACAGTGAAAGGTGAAGTTTTAGGCTGTAAATGAGAGAAATAAAGAAAAATGAAAGTGTGTTGCCATTCTTCGTGCAAATATGGTACACTGCAGTTTGTTTCTGTAAAGTAATAAATGCCATGCGGCATTTTAGGAACACCAAGGGTGGTCCATAATTAATGGGAGCACTTTGTTAGTGTTCAGTCAAGCATAACTTTAGCTGTCCTTTGTGCAATAAGTGGAGAGCGTGGTGTGCTGTACAAATATTTATTGTATTAGTTCGCAGGCACTCATGCCCGACTTAACCTACTATGAGCATTTGAATGTTAATGAGGTGTCCCCAAAGAGTTTGTGACCTTGTACAGCAATCTCACTGCACACGCTTTGCGCCAATCTGGTATCAGCATTTGGGATTCTCAGTTGCCTTGGTAACTGTTTACCTAAGGCTATTTATCGTTGCAAAACGAGTTCGTGAGATCGAGATCGTTGCAAAATGAGCACAAGCATAACTGAAATTTTTCCAAAACAGAGCAAGTCATTATATCATTTCATCGACGGTTGTGTCCACTTATAAAAAAGTAGAGTAATAAAGATGACTTTAGTAGGACATTCTTGAGGGCCAGTTGGTTCATACTTGAAGGTGGGTTAAAACTGCGCGAAAAACGAGGACAGTGAAAGAAACACACAACACACCATTTGTGCACTTTTAACCTACCTTTAATAAAGAGGGCATTATAATTTTATAGCAGTGGCAGGCATCATAAATTGTATGGTAATTGCCAATAAGCTCATTAAATAACTAAATTTATCTTGCTATTCAACAAAAAACCATAGTGTACTTAATATAACTGCAAAATTCAAGAACTGTCAGTACTCAAGGCATGTACACTTAATGACGAACCCAGAAAGGAGCACCAGAGTGGAGGTATTTGATTCCAATATCAGTGAGGAAATACATTCACACTGTATACAGTTTTGTCCTGCAGCGCTTAGAAGATGCTTTGGAGTAGGAGTGACTGAGATATATTAACATGACATTAGTGAAAAGTACTAGTTACATTTTCAAATTGTTGGGACATAGAGAACATTTGCGGACAAAACAGAGAGGGGATGATTGTTCATGCCAGCTACTCAGGCTTTTCACCACAATGCAGAGCGATGGGACAGGGCTATCTTCTTTTCTGAGACTGTGTGGGGCAATAAAGTTTAATTGGAGAAAGCGAGAACAGAGTGGCATCATGAGAACTCGATAAAGCCCATTTCTAACAGTGATAAGTAAGTTGAAAATGTGATTGTTATGAACTGTATACTCTAGTATCAGCGCTTATGTAGTACATATTCAGCATACAATGTCTAGTAAACAAAAATACATCGGTATACATGGTTATCATGATGAACATTATAGTTACCATCAAACTGTACTCTAAATATACGCAGACATCGTGCAGTACAGCTGACTAGTAACCAAAGTGAAAAAGTTGAAAGATCTCATTAAAAATGTTTATCTTATGCCTGGACCAGTGTTCTATGCTTGCTGTACATGGTGAAGTGGGCAGTACCAATTGTTGTAACTGGTAATCATAATTAGTATCATTATATGCAGGGGTGCAGTGTGTCATATGACACAGGTTATCTCCAGTCTGTGAATAGTGCCATGACTCTGGCACGAATGTGAACGATGAGCATTGGCTGTAGTAGTCTGTTGTAACGACAATCATATAGGTCGTGACCGAAAAAAGCCTTCATGATAGCTGCAGTTTCCTGAACTGATTCTCATCCTTCCATCCTCCCGTGCAGGGATACGGGGCCCCTCTGCAAAGGGAAAACATCGACGCCTGGAAGCCGTTCCTTGAAAGCTGCAAGACTTACATCTCTAACCTAACCAACATCCACGGCAGCCCAATCACGAGCACCAACCGGAAAACGCCCTACCTGGCCTTCCTGGTCACCATTGAGAGTCTGCTCTCCCTGTGCTCTAGGCTGCTCTTGGGTGAGGAGGCTGAGAGCTCATCACCACCACCACTAGACCGGCTGTTGACGGGCTGCCTAAGCCAGGACCATGCCGAGGAACTGTTCGCTGCCATCCGCAAGGCAGCGCGGCGGGAAAGACTTAATGCCACGCTCTTTAGGATGGCCATCAAGAAGGTCTTGGCGTGCAATGATGGCCCTGAACGGCGGTCGAAGCACAAGCCCCTCAGACGCGGGGTGCTGTGCGCGGTGCAGAAGTTTTGTGAAAAGTACAAGCTCCCCACAGCCCTCAGTTAGCTCTCAAAGGCTGAGTGAGCTCTCATACGCTGCATGAGACAGAGTAAAGGGAGTTGTAGTCATGGTCATAGTCATAGTGCCTGAGTGGCACAGAGAGCCTGTGGGATGTCCATCTGATAATAATGTGTCAGGTAATGCATACTCGCAGCACATTTTCGGTGTCATCTGAATGGCTATTGAAATGTGTACTGGCAAAGGATGAGTGCTCCAAACAGCGCTGCAAGGACAAGCCCTGTCAGACAGGGAGTGCAAAACTTGTGCGTGAGCTTCCCACAATCCTCACCTTCTAGAGGAATATATGTGGTGAGCTCTTGAAGGCTGTGTGAGGCAGTTCAGTCAGATGTACATATACCTGCGCATGACCCCTATGCACCACAGGGAAGAACTGGTATTGCATCCTGCTGATAATGCACAGGTAATGCATGTTCACATGATGGGCTGCAGCGCCATCTGGACAGCCACCAAAGTATGAAGGATCCTGTTGTGCAGCAACTCTGAATAGTGAAGAAGCAGATGTCTGGGAGCTGCTGAGTGCTGTGCAAGCGGCAGAAGCACTGCAAAAAATGTGGAAGCTACCCTTGGCTGTGAGTTAATTTTTAGCTCTTGTATGAGAACAAGTCAGGTTCATCCGTGTATATTTATATGAGTCAGAACAAGTGAACTTCATCTGTGTACATACATTGCACATAGTGCTCGGTTGGCAAAGAGAACATTGTAAATGGCCTGCTAGAGACGCCCGGGGCAGCACATACTAATCATATGATGGTCAATATGTCGTCCACCATCACTCATTGTACAGGGTTCTTTAAATAAATGTTTACTGGTCAGAGAATGATGCTCCGGTATGCTGCGAACGAAGCTACTGCATGCTATATTTAGTGCTTGGAAATGCCACACAAGGTGTCACGGTGTGCAACATCTCACAAAAATAGTACCACTATGAAAATTGTGCTTTCGTTGGCTCTTCACTCTAGAACCTTGATACGCAATTAGTCCAGAGTGCATATAATTTACACAATGCTTCACTGGCGAAGAAAGAGGCATTCAGACTTCAGCAGCAAATAGTAAATCAAATAACTCTTCGCACCCATGTGATAAATGAAACCAGTGAAAATTAGTACAATAATAAATTAAATCAGCACACTAACCTTGGTTGATGAATCGAATAGTAGATATTCATTTTTGTTTTGCTCGCCGTGGTGCCACCTAGCAGCTATGGCATTGCACTGCTAAGTCCGAGGTTGTGGGATCAAATCCTGGCTGTGGCAGCTGCATTTCGATGGCAGTGAAATGCAAAAATGCCCGTGTACCGTGCATTGGGTGCATGTACAAGAACACCAGGTGGTCAAAATTAATCCGGAGTTTCCTCACTACGGGGGTGCTTAAACTCCCTCTCCCCCAAAAATATAATTTTTTATTTATAACAGTTTATAACAGGAGGAGTTCCTGAAGTAAAGTGACTGCTCGAAACACTGCCATGGACTACTATGTTTACAAGATAAAAGGTAACGCTGTATTGAGAACTCAGCAGAATTGAATAACATGTACTTATGCAATTTTCAAGGTCTTGTTTTCAATCATGCACAATTTTTATATCTTGAACAATAGTTTAAAGGGACACTAAAGGTTACCAGAAAGTCAAAGTGGTAGAGCAATGTTCTAGAACGTCTAAGGCATCAATATAGTCGCGAACAGAGCTTTAGTACCCGAGAAATTGAGGTAAATGCATGAAACGATTTGAGACCCCCCAGCGACATTCCGGTACTAGCCCGATGACGAAAGCACTCCTCATAATTTGTGTTACTAATACTCAACTACTCGTATTGAAAATATCATTTCATTCGATTATAAGACGGAAGAAAATGCTACTTGTCTACGTCTATTCGATTCTAAGAAAAAATAACATTTTGACGTTAGCCTTCTGTAGTATGGGTGGTCGAAAGGTTTCGTTTTCGCTCGACTCTGCGCCGCGCACGCTTTGGAGTTTCTGTAGTTTCGTTATCGCGTCGTGCTGTGCGGGTTCTGCTGGCTCGCGAAACTTTCATTTCGAACAAGCAGTGAGAATGCCACGTCCTTGTGATGTCGTGGTGGGAAGCCCTCGTTGCTTTCCCGCTCCGGAGAGCCGGTGTCGAGGCCGCCGTCGTAGTACGCAACGACGCCGGCAGCGTGAGCCCTCAGCAGCACGTCGCGCTCGTCAGTGCTCAAATCGCTGAAGTTGAGCCCAGCATCACGAGCCAATCTGTCGTTGTCAGGGTCCATTGCGACGAGCATCGAAGTTCGCGTCGTAGAATAAAGTACCAGCTTATGGTCGCGCGTTTCGCCTTCCGCTAGCCACCATACTCCCGCTTTCGCTCTGCTGTCGGCTCTGTCTTGGCTCTGTTTCTGGCCGCGCGTTTGCGTTTTGCGCTGAAAAGCCGTAGCGCCGTCTGCGGACGCCGTTCTACTCACCGATGGCGCAACGTCACTATGAGACCATGATGTCAGTACTCCTCGATGGGAGGGCGGGCGATTTGAACTGCGCTGGAGGTACGCGGACGCTTCAGAACGCATTTTCTCTTAAAATAAGTCTCTCCTTGTCACGAAACAAGCGTTTCAAAGTTTCTGGGATGGTATTTCAACAGTCCACGTTCACTTAATAGTAACCTTTAGTGTCCCTTTAAGAGGAAGCTTTAGCTCGGGCCCGACTCCGACGTGGTGTTGCGTACTCCAGGGTAGCGTGTCGTACTGCTGCTGAGATGTAGCGGCGCCTGCCTATCGAAGCTCCACCGACGTTACTTATTGGGTAGCGTGGCGTTGCCGGCAGGCTGCAGGCATCCGGTAGACCATGGCGACCAAGCAAAAGCGAGACGATTTCACGTTTTTTCTTTCTTTATTGTTTCACGGATTCTCCGTGTAGGGGGCAGAGGTAAAGGCAAAATGCCTGACAGAGCCTCTGCGCCCCTACAGTTCAAGGCAGCATGACATATCATTCACACACATATTTGTCGAACCTATCTTTAGCACACAGCAACGAAAAATTCAATTATTCAGGACACATGTCTCCAAAGCATTACTTTTGCTTCAGCGGGATAGATTTCGAAAATAGATTTCTAGTGCGAAACTTGCACGGTTTATTCAAAGGTAGATGAAAGAAAATGAGAAGAGCATGAAGTGTTCAAAAGTACATTTCGGAGCCCCTTAAACAGGCTCTCTACAATCGTGGGAGGGATTTTGCTTCCGTCGACGTCATGTGACCGGCACAGAAAGCCTGCTGCAAGGAGGAGGCCGTCCCGCCTCCTGGAATTGCAGACGCTTGTCCGTCTCTTTTGCGTGTTGCTGGTTCGTGAAAGTTCTCCTGTAGAGTTTGTTCGAGGAAAGGGTCCCTCCTAACTCGCACACACACGCACACACACAAACACACACACACACACACACAAAAGAGGCCCGCAAACAATGCGGGGCCTCCGCCAGACCGGCAGACACCTGAAATGATCATGGCGAGTTAGGAAGTCACGCTTCATTTCGACGAGGCCTGGTGAGTGAAGGTCGGGTGACAGAAAGTCCTTTCTGCACGAGGTGAGGGACGCCAACCATCGCAGGAAAAGTCACGCCTCATTTGACGAGGCATGGTGAAAGAAGGGCGGGTGAAACATTTGACGAGGCATATGAAAGAAGGGCGGGTGAAATTCCTTTCTGCACGTGGTGCCAGACGCCAACCGTAACAGCGGTCTATTCAAATACATGTAAGACGCAAAAAATGTTTTTTTGAGATAACTCATGGACCTATTTTAATGAAATTTGTTGCATTTAAGAGAGAAAGTTAAATTCTAGTGACTGTTTGAGGCGGAATTTTCATTTAGGGCCTGAATTTTGGTAAAAGAATTCTCAAAAGTTCGCTAGTTTGAAAAAATATAGAAGCACGAAGTTTCTAAATTAATAGCTCTGCATCAAGAACAGATATCGCGGTTCTGTAAACGGCACCAATTAGATCAATGAAAGCGGACAAATTCAATATGTCATTTATCTTACATGAACTTTTTACGTTGTGTACAAGGGTTCTGCAAAAGCTCTATTTTCTTATTAATAAATCTTTCTAGATTCATGCGTAGCATATCAATTTTGTGCTCTTTACATGTGCTATTATGTGCAATTCACAGAATTGTGATATCACTTTCCATTGCTGAGTTACAGAGTTGTAAAGTTCATAGTTTCGTTTTCTGAAAATTTTCTATTTCTGCCATATTGAGCACGAGGTCGCGGGATCAAATCCCGGCCACGGCGGCCGCATTTCGATGGGGGCGAAATGCGAAAACACCCGTGTGCTTAGATTTAGGTGCACTTTAAAGAATCCCAGGTGGTCAAAATTTCCGGAGTCCTCCACTATGGCGTGCCTCATAATCAAAGTGGTTTTGGCACGTAAAACCCTATAATTTATTTATTTTATTTCTGCCAGTTCTTAATAAAAAACTGAGCACCTAAATCGAAAATTCGAAACCAACGGTCACTAGATTTTAAGTCTTTCATTTAAATGCAGCAAACCTCGTCAAATTTGGTGCAGTGGTTGCCGAGAGAAACTAATTATCCTTCTACATGCATTTAGATTGGAGCACCCGAGCTAAAAAAGTGTATAACAGCTGTGTCTTACCAGTACTCGCATACGGGTCAGAAACCTGGAGGCTTACGAAAAGGGTTCTACTTAAATTGAGGACGACGCAACGAGCTATGGAAAGAAGAATGATGGGTGTAACGTTAAGGGATAAGAAAAGAGCAGATTGGGTGAGGGAACAAACGTGGGTTAATGACATCTTAGTCGAAATCAAGAAAAAGAAATGGGGGGGGCATGGGCAGGACATGTAATGAGGAGGAAAGATAAGAGATGGCCATTAAAGGTTACGGACTGGATTCCAAGGAAAGGGAAGCGTAGCAGGGGGCGGCAGAAAGTTAGGTGGGCGGATGAGATTAAGAAGTTTGCAGGAACGACATGGCCACAATTTGTACATGACCGGGGTAGTTGGAGAAGTATGGGAGCTTGCCTTGCAGTGGGCTTAACCAGGCTGATGATGATGATGATGATGATGATCTGAGCTAAAGCTTCATCTTAAGGCAGACATGCAGCGAATGCTCAACCATA
Source organism: Dermacentor variabilis (assembly GCF_050947875.1). Lineage (NCBI taxonomy): Eukaryota > Metazoa > Arthropoda > Arachnida > Ixodida > Ixodidae > Dermacentor > Dermacentor variabilis. The sequence goes on from NC_134578.1 coordinate 55,001,949, forward strand.
GGGTCACTTCCATCTGTCGTTCCGTACTGCCCAGGACTCCCGGAGGCTCAGCTTTCAGCCAATGGCTACGTTTGTATTGTTACGTTTCGCCTACAACGCGCGGTATAGCCGGCGCGGATGCAACGGTCGCCGGGGCTTCGTTCAAAGCGGCGGACATTTTGGCCCGTTCAGCGCCGCCGATACGCCTCCCCGCTAAGCGCGTCCAGGCATGTTTCAATGCCACGTGTCTTCAAGTGTGCGTGTGTGTGTGTGTGCATGTTGGTGCCCACGCTTGTCAAAGCGCGGCAGCCGGGGAGAGGAGCTCCCCAAGTGTGAAGCGAGGAGGTCTGACGGCGCCGGCCCGGCGGATGCGTCACTACACTCGTCCCAACGTGTCTCTCAGCCTGTCCGTGCCGCGCATCACGTGCGCCTCTGACGAGGCGTTCCTTCTTCCCCTCGACTCCCGAGAGTATAAGAGCAGCTGCTCCCGAACGCCGAGAGAGGCTCCGATTTCTTCAGTTGAGTTACGTGCTCTCCCGACTCTCCACTTCGGTCAACCAGACCGCCCGCTCTTTTGCGATGCTAGAATAAACAAGTTGTTCTGTTACCAGTCGACTCATGCTTTGCCAGTACCTTCGGATGCTTCCAGTTGTGCCCCAGGCCGCCAGGCCAACGCTACCCTTGGGGCTTGCGACCCAGGTGCAACAACGGGTGTCAGCGCAGAGATTACAACAGTATGAAACCGATAAAGTCCGGCGAGTCGGCTACTTGGACCAGAAAGCGGTCATCAGGTTCGCGAAAGCGCTAGCGCTTCGGGCCGAGTGAGCGTTGAACCGTGCGCACTCAACACGCCTGTGTGGGTTGACTCGCTCTATACCGCTTGGCAAAATGCATGCAGATCGGTCGGGTCGGGGTGGGTCAACTCGACTCCCTTTCTCGACCCGCTCGCATCGGGTTCATGTGAAGGAGGCTGACGAAAGTTTGCGCATATGCAGCTTCTGAGAGAGTCACGTGCGGTCGGGGAACACAAATCGAATATGCACACTGACACTAAGCATGCCAGAGGAACAGGTTCAGCGCCATCGTGCGCGGCCGTTCGTTCGGGCCAGTTCTTGCTGTCTCCGGCAAAAGATGGCTGCCGGCTACCTATACAAGCACTGAATATCCTGGTCTTTTACTTACAGAATCGCACAAATTTCACCTCGGGAATAATGGCGTACCTTCGTCGTACAAAGCGACACATCGTCGGCCATTTTCAGTCGCCCGTTTATCCAGTACGTCGCATTCTCCGTTTTCTAGGCAGGCCCCCCCATAGCTCCACGCGACGCGTGAAATTGAGCGTGACCGTGCTGCCTGCACGGTTCAGTTGCGCCGCTGACTGCTGTGTCGTAATCGCCAGCTTGCCAGCATTTAACTCTTTTTTTTTCTTGCGAGCTTTCTCGTCGGGTGTGTTTTCGGTTGGCGAACGCGTTCGGTCTGCACTGTAGCGTTTGGAAGTCGCTATGTCTCGTGCTCGCAAGCTCATAGCGGGGGAACGAAATGTACCAATGACTTCGTTGCCGTTTTTTTCTTCTTTCGGCGTCACTCGCGGAGAAAAGGCAAAGCAAATGCCAGCAGCAGCTTCCAAGTCCTTCGTGCCGGGATCACCATTTCCGAACGGACTGCGTTCTTTCGCTTCGCCTAACGAGACTGGGTGTTTAGTAAATAGGTAACAGCGCGCAGTAGGTCAGCCTTAAGTTTTGAAGCGCCGCAAACGGAGCACGCGCGTTTATGGCGTGCGCTTACTGACTGCCGTAAATGGAAGAGTTTCGGCCTGGCGGAAATATGTCAGCACAGACGTACTATATGGTAATACGGTAGACGTATCAAAAAACGACAACTCTGGCGGTGTCACCTTGGGACACCGGCACGAACCATAACACGCTAGCAAAATGTTTGCCACACTTTATATGAAAAAGAGCATCTAAAAAAACTTTTGTGGTGATTACTTCGCACCAGTCGCGTTTATGCAAAACTTACAGGACATTTATCAGCGTTTTTTACAACGTGACATCACACGTTGGCTCCAGCAGCAACGCTATTTACTCCTACGCCTTCCGATACTCCGGCGCGCAATTAACCTCGATCGACGGGCCGGCCCGAGAGGAGCTCCAAGCAGCGAGCGTTCCGGACCTCAGATGAACCTGGCAACACTACCGTCGCTTCACCGAGTACAATTGCCGCTCTGACAGCGCGAAATTCAGGTTCACGTGCCGAGTGTTAGAGATGTCACTCTCTTGTTGAGGGCGGCGTCTGATGCACTAGTTGGATCCGTCTGTGCTGCATTCGTGGACAACCTTGCCATGAGTGCCCCTTACGCAATTAAAGGCGTCCCAGACTAGCACCATATACTAAGGGCACACCATCCCCCTTCCCTCCCACCTCCCCCTAACCTTCAATTCCTCCCCCCCCCACAGAGGAAGGATCATTCTGCTACCATGTCGGCATATGTCTACAAGTGTCTGACAAACATTACAAGTGAAACTCTGCACTGAGGGTGGCGACGTTAGTGTGGTCTGCAACCTATTTTATGATGGGTGTGTAACTGGTTAAATGTTTTATAATTATGATAAATATTGATTGATTGATTTTATTCACGATACATATGTTTCGATAATATATTATATTGACGCATCTGAATTGCTATATCTTCATCCGTTATGACGATTATTTTGATTATGACGATGGAAGTAATGCGATAGCGAAAGTTGCGATAAGCAAAAGTACAGAGCGCTTATTGAGTAGATTGACGAGCGTTCTTTAATTGTTCTATATACATTTCTTCGCATACATTTTCTTTATATACACATCTGTACAGACAGTTACATTTTAAGATGAACTGTCCTGTTGGTTGTCCACCACCAGCACTGTTCGAAGGTACGGTATCGCCAGGTGCGAGATAGCCATTGAATGAATTGCCTTAATCAATAGCCATTGCAATTTTGTTGAAATGGCCAATCATTAAGCGGGCGTGCTATACTTTGATGGGGTGCTATCGCTTTACTATAAGTGTATAATACTACGTGTTCCTTCTGTCGTCTGGACGCACTAATTCTGGGAGATCGGCCAAGCATGAGCTCATGCCACTATCGTATACCCAGTGACCTAACTTGTCTACTAAGCAAGGCAGCGGCCATCAGCAAGTTTTCTATTCTGGCATATACCCAGTGGTTCAAGCTAGTAGTCAACTTTTTGGGCCACAGGTATGTGAAAGAAGTTAGATACGAACAGTATACTAATCGCACTCAGCAAGGACTCCAGAACAGGGGGGCAGGGGGAGTCTGGAGTACGGAGTGCGAAGCAGTCTACACTACGACATGTGAGGCGTAGGGAAAAAAGGCGGTTTATGCTGAAGACACGTACATGTTAGAAATTGCTAGATCCTGCTCGAAACGTACTGTCTCGCAGCTTTCCCATTGCGCCTGCAATTCAGAGTCGATCTGTAGTGGTGGTCTCACGGAGAGAGAGAAGAAAGAAACGGTCTCTTTGAAAAGACTGCATGGCTTTTTATTACGGAGAAGTCTACACGGCATATTTGAGAGCGTGGGCGCATTGGCTATGAATACAAAACTTTATATTGCAGGCCATTAAACGAGTAAGATACATATTAAACATACCGGTCTATCAAAATACAGAAATATAGAATATCTGTTAGTTTCTAAAAGCTTATTTTCAGATCAAGGCTGGCTTAATACAGTTGACTTGCACCTGATACGAGCATATTAGAGGCAGCTTCGTAAATTTCGAGAACTCGACACCACCAACGGAGTGCGCACAATCTTCGTGCTGCTTGTCACTTTTCCATGTGGTCGGTGCAAGAGCCACGGGATCTCTTAGAACTGCGCGGAACGCTGCTGGCACTGCTTTTCCGGCTCTTCCTGCCGGAGAACTTGGAGCTGTCCGCGCTTGTAGTCTTGAGCGCCTTATCTTTAGTTTGCCTCATCAGGGTCCGCTTCATGTGGTCCACGGTCATTCTGGTGGAGTCGGAAGCTAGCCTGGTCACGATTTTCGCTTCCTCCACCACCGTAGTGCGTGGCAGGGCACGGATGACACGCAGACAGGCGAACATGAACAGTCCGGTCACGGCAAAGAGCACGTCTTCGTGTCCGGTCGGCTTCAGTACCAAAGTCATAGACGCGCACGTGGCCGCAACGCGTCCACTGGCGAACGCCCAGCAGGTTGCGCCACCCCGTACGGCCGAAGGGAACAGCTCGAGCACGTATGTGTAACAGTGGACGAAAATCACAGTTGACGTGCCCTTGGATAGCACGAGCAAGACCTTGGTGACGGTGCCGAGTCCGGCGGCGGCGGCGATACTCAGCGCGCATTGGATGATGCCCGTCAGCACGAAGCAACTGGTAAGTACCGTAATAAGGGCGACGCCGGTCACCAGGAAGTGCATCGCCGCGTACGTCAATAGCGTGACGACCGCCGTGAAGCCCGGGATCCAGAATTCCCCCAAACGCGCGGTCGACAAAGTGCTGACGTGATAGACGAACGATATGCAGAAGCAGACAAAGAACATGGCCAACGCTCGTCGTCGGAGGGAGTGACAGTCGATCAAGTCGTCTTTGTCTGCGCCTTCCTGACCCTTGCGTTTCTCGACCTGTTCCCTGAGTTTTCGCACGAGACAGGCGGTGGTCGCAAGCGGGAAGTTGTTCGTATTGGCAGCCTGCATCATGACTGCTTCTGCCGCGTTCAGCCTTCCTTTCGCGACAAGCCAGCGGGGTGACTCTCGTGCTGCAGACAAAGCAGGGAGCAGGAAAGCCGTCGGAGCGAGGAAGATGACCTGCTTCAGACGCCAGTCGACTACCACAGATTTGACGATGGCTTTCCAAATCTCGCCTATCGCCGCACTGACAACCGCCAGGAAGAGGACCTGGTGTGTCCTGTGCGTGTGCGTCATCACCTCGAATGGGATTAGGAAGGCGAAAATCGTGTATGCGGCGGCGCTGCCCCCGCTAAGGAAACGTGCCACAGCGTAACTCACGTAACTTCTCGCCACCAAGGTGCACACCGTGCAGGTCACCGTCGCCACAGCGGAGCCCACGAGCATGGCTTTCCTTCCGACGTAGTCCACGAAGGCTCCGAGCAGGGTAAGCGAAACGACAGAACCGGTATTCTGCAGGGTGAGAAGAGCTGTCGGCAGGAAACGTCGGTGGCACACCATGTTCCAATAGCTCACGGCACTGGTCTCTGCCGTCCGAACGTCGTAGTCCCACTCGTCACAGGGCGCGTCGCTTGTGTCGTTGGTGTCGTCGAGCTCACGCTCGCCGAGGAAGCATCTGCTGTACCACCAGCCGGCCTCGGCAGGTCCAGCGCCAATCTTCCCATCTTCAGTGGAACTGCTGGGTTGAACGGGCGGCTTGCAGCGTTCGTAGACGCGGCAGCGGCTGAAGCGTCCGTCGGCCTCTGTGGGTATCGCAGTATTCTTCCAATCGGCTGCCGAGATGTTGAAGCCGGCGAGCGGCTTGCACCAATGGTCGACGTCACCGGTGACGAGGGGCACCACGGCGGTTTGGCTATTAAGCGAAAAGACTCCCAGAAGTATCAGAAGGAGCGCCCTCTTCTGGAAGGGCCCGTGGCCGAAGGCTTCTTCGCAGTCAAACGATTCACTTGTTCGGAGATCAGCGCCGGCCAGTCGTTTCGGGAGCAAGAGGTCCATGGCCTGGCTGTAAGGTGCGGCACTGGGGGTTCAGAAGGCTTGAACGAACTATACCTGAAGACTTCAGACGAGAGCTATCTGTAGGGACCGAAGAAAGGAAGGCGTTTTTTTCTTCTTGAGCGCGCGCTTTTGACTATGTCTCGTTGTCGCGTGCCCTTAGAAGGGGTCCTCTTCTTTCGTTACCACTTACTGAACAAAAAGTCGTTGGCGTGCTTTAAACCTTATTCCCTGCGTTCATGTGATATATATATATATATATATATCACATGATATATATATATATATGATATATATATTTACATAAAATTATTTACAATTATTAATTACAATTACAATTATAGTTACAATTATTTACATAAAAGGCTGAAGTGATAACCTTGCACTCACTTTTCATATCAATACACGGGCTCCTGTTAAGAAAACTACGAAGGTGATCCGCGATTACAGCAAAGCCGACTTGGCTTCCATTACCGCTGAAATGGAAAATTTCGCAGCTTCTTACATCGCTAATTGCGATCAGCGCTGTGTTGAAGAAAACTGGTGCATTTTCAAAAATAAATTGTTGTCATTAATCGAACGTTTCGTACCGCAAAGAACAGTCGCTTGCAAGCCACGGTCCCCTTGGTTCAACCCCTTTTTGAAGCGACGACGTAACAAAAAAAAAAAAAAAAAGCGGTTGTTTCGTCGCGCAAAAGCTTCATGCAGTGACGTTGCTTGGTCCGCTTACTACCTCACTGAAAGTGACTACAACACAGCCGCCGCTAGTGCGAAACAGCATTTTTATTCTGTTACCCTTCCGTCCATCTTGCAAACTAATCCTCGTAAATTCTGGACCATAGTTAACGGTACTCCAAGCAAAATAATCCAATTAACATACCCAAACGTTCAACCTGTTGCTCCTGAAGAATGCTGTAATGTATTTAATGATGTGTTCTCTTCACATGTTACCACAATGCCACGTGGATTACCGCTTGTATCCAGTTCTGGTTTTTCGCCCATGGATCCAATCTCTATTGACTGGGTTGGTGTTAGCTGCCTAATTAACAATCAAAAAACGTCCTGCTCTGCCGGCCCAGACTGTCTGAACTCAAAAATTTTGAAGTGTACTAATGTATTTTCTGCTGTTATTTTGTCGCACATTTTCACTCAGTCATTACAGCAGTCTGTTCTTCCACACGACTGGTGCGTGGGAAAGGTGATTCCAGTTCATAAATCAGGTAACACACACTTACCCAGCAATTACAGGCCTATCTCACTAACAAGCATTTCATGTAAAATTCTTGAGCATATAATATATTCACATTTGGCTGAGTTTTTAGAATCAAACTCCTTTTTCAACCCCTGTCAACATGGTTTCCGTAAGTTCTTTTCCTGTGAAACACAGCTCTTAACATTTACTAACGATCTCTTTCCAATTTCTGATCTAGGTACCGACATTGACTGCGTATTTCTTGATTTTGCCAAAGCCTTTGACTCTGTGACCCATGATTTACTTCTGCTTAAGCTGTCTCAACTTAACTTGGACGCAAATGTACTCGAGTGGATAAAAAACTTTCTTTCTAACAGGACGCAGTTTGTAAACACTAATAACTGTAATTCTCGGTTTTCTAACGTACCAGCAGGTGTTCCTCAAGGGTCAGTCCTGGGTCCACTTCTCTTTCTAATCTATATTAACGATCTTCCGAACTGCGTTCTTTCCTCTTCCATAAAGCTTTTCGCGGATGACTGTGTTCTTTACCGTAAAATTACTAATCCTTCAGATTCCCAAGAGCTGCAGGACGACCTTAACCGCGTAGTTGAGTGGTGTTCTAATTGGTGCATGCAACTAAATTCAAATAAATGCAAGGCCATGCGTATATCTCGTAACACTGCCACACACACCTACTTTATTAATGGTGCACCTGTGACGTCAGTTAGCTCTTGCAAGTATCTCGGCCTTCACATATCAAAATAACCTTTCTTGGCACTCGCATATTGACTATGTTACTAAAAACGCTAATAGCATGCTTGGTTACTTACGCCGTAATTTTAGCTCTGCCCCTTCTTCCCTGAAGCTAACTCTTTATAAAAGTTTAGTTCGCTCCAAATTGGAGTATGCTTCAGCCATTTGGGATCCGACTCGGTTTTCATTAGTTTCTACTCTTAAAAGTATTCAAAACCGCAGTGCACGCTTTGTATTATCTAATTATTCTCGCTATGCAAGTATTTCTTCAATGAAACGAACTCTTAACTTACCTGATCTTTCGTCACGCCGCAAATCTTCCCGTCTCTCCCTTTTTCACAAAGTTTTTCACTTGAACCCCCTTTTAAAAGAGACCCTTCTTGCCCCTCCGTCTTATATTTCTGCCCGCACTGACCACAGCCTTAAAATCGGGGTGCCATTGTGCCGTACTAACCGGTACACTGACTCATTCATCCCCAGGACAAGCACGGACTGGAATCGCCTTCCCGCCTCAATCGCACTCATCACCGACCCTACTAACTTCCAGACCGCCGTTCAGAATGCCTTTTGTTAGTATTTTTTGTTAATACTTTTTTATTTGTATTTTTTCTGCATTATTTCTTGTTTTGACTCCACTCCTTTCTGTAACGCCTTCGAGCCTTGAAAGTACGTGAAATAAATATATATATATATTGATAGCTCCAACTCCCAGGGATGAATAAGGAATCTCAATAATGTCAGTGTTTTTGTCTTTCACAGTGCCTCGCAATCATGACAGGCCTAGTCGAAATCCCGTCATTGCCAATCACCATGTAGGAAGGAAAGAGAAGGGAGCATACCGCAATGTGATTGAATCCAAACTTGGTGGCCCAACACGTGAGTGAGTGAAGAAACCTTATTCAAGGTCCGGCGAGGACGCGAACTCGTCGCGCACCCGGCTAGCCCACGTCGGGACCGGCAAGTCTAGTCCACCGGCCTGGTCGCGGGCACGCCGGACAGCCAGGATTTGCTTTTCTAGAGCGGGGCTACGCAGAAGCGAGTCCCACTCCTCCTTGAACTTGGGGTGTGTCGAACCGCACTCCCAGAGCATGTGCGCTAGAGTGGAGGTCTGCCCGCAGGAGGGCAGGCGTCGTCGCGATACACACCTGGGTAAGGCTCGGGGCGAACGGAGAGACACGGATACCTGCTGGTCTGCAGAAGTCTAAGCGAATCGGCTTGCGCCCTATTCAACTTGTTGTGAGGGGGTGGAAAGACCCTTTTATACATGTAGAAGAATTTAATAATCTCGTGAGTAGCGGGAGCGTTCCTGTGGCCGTAGGGAGGAGGGGAGTCGGTGCTTCTTGCAGAGGAAACGCGGTCGGTGTGGTCACGCGTAACCTCGTGAGCAGACTCATTGAGGTTCGGGGGAGCACCCCCGACCGAGCCCACGTGAGCGGGAAACCAGTGGATTGAATGATGCGTTAGAGCATATCGACTCGAGCTGTAAGAAGACGAGCAGCTTGCTTGGCGAAGCAACCCTTCTGAAAAGCCCTAACTGCCGTTTTGGAGTCGCTCTATATCTCGGACCCACGACCGCCTAGCAGGGCGAGGGCGATGGCGGCTTGCTCGGTGACTCCGGGGTGTGAAGTGCGAACGGAGGCGCTATTGGAAATCCGGCCGCTGGAGTCGACGACAACGATGGCAAAGGCCTTCCCATCGCTATACTCCGCGGCGTCGACGAAGCTTACTCTAATGTCTCGTTGCTTGATCTGTTTGAGAATGGCTGCTGCTCTGGCCTTGAATTATGGGGTTTTACGTGCCAAAACCACTTTCTGATTATGAGGCACGCCGTAATGGAGGACTCAGGAAATTTCGACCACCTGGGGTTCATTCCTCGATGCCGGTTTGCTATTCTGCGAACGAGGCGGAAAGCGTTGTCCGTCTTTGCGATGATCTTGCGGAGAGCCGTTCCGTTCCCGCCGTTGAATTCGACAAACATGCCCAGGACTCGTATAGCGTCGACCCTGAGTATCCCCCCCCTCCCCCGGCACAAGTGCAAAGACTGATGCTGCTTTCGGAGACTGGCTTCCAATCTTTGGGTCTGCCTCCATTCTCTCTTCTGGAAAGCAGAAGCTCCGACTTGGCGGGGGCGCATCGAAATCCCGTGGGGCGGAGATACTCCTCGATCATGTCGATCGCCTCCTGCATGAATTCTTCGACTCTGCCCACGCAGCTTCCGGATCACCATAAGGTGATGTCGTCGGCGTATATGGTGTGCTTGACGCCCTCTACGCGTGTCAACCTCTCGGAAAGACCAATCATACAGATGTTAAACAGTGTGGGTGAGATGACGGCTCCCTGAGGAGTGCCCCGCCCTCTGAGGGGCACATGGTCGGAGCTGAAGTCCCCAATGCAAAACTTGGCCTTCCTGTCCGTTAGAAAAGAACTGATGTATCTATGGACAAGTAAAGCTCTTGCTTTGGCTAGTTCGTTCATGCTTGAAGTACTAAAGGAAAGGCGCAGAAGACCAGGACTCAAGAAGAACACAAACGACAGGACTGGCGCCGGTCCTGTCGTTTGTGTTCTTCTTGAGTCCTGGTCTTCTACGCCTTGCCTTTACTACTTCAAGTGTCTATGGAATCTGGAACCGAGACCCAGGTCTGGAATGGTTGTTACGATGAAGCTGTGGAGCGCAATGTCGAAAGCTTTTTCGAGGTGCAGACCGAGCAAAGCCTTGACGTCTCTGGAACGGCCATCCACAATCTGATGCTTTATCAGCTTCATTGCATCCTGCGTCGAGAGTCCGGCGCGGAAGCCGATCACGTTGTACGTGTAAACCTCGTTGTCTGCGAGGTACCCGTTGACCCTGTCGAGGACGACGCGCTCCATGACCTTGCGGACGCAGGAGGTTAGAGAAATCGGCCTGAGGTTCTCGATGTTCGGGGCCTTGCCGGGCCTGGGAATGAGCACCGTGCAGGCCATCTTCCATTCTGTAGGAACAACGCCGGTATTCCAGGACTCGTTGATTTTGTCAGTCAGAAAGACGATCGACGTGTCCTCGAGGTTTCTCAGCATTCTGTTGGTGAGTCCGTCCGGACCCGGCGCAGACTTGCGGTTGAGCGCGAAGATGGCCTGTGTGACCTCGGCAACGGAGAAGTCTTCGTCGAGCTCGGGGCGTGGAGGGCCTCGGTAGTCCGGGAGTTGGGTCGCCGGATCTCCGTCGCGACGGACGGGCAAGTACTTCTGTACGAGTATTGAGACGAGGTCATCGACCGTGTGAGACCAGGTGGCTTCGTGATGGGCCCCGGCCAACGTATGCCTCTGATTTGACTTCGAGCCGCTTTCGTCGTGAAGGTGCTTGAGCATACCCCAGGATTTGCCGTTGCGCATCTGTCCGTCGATGGATTCGTAGAGCTCGTCCCACTGCTGCTGGCAAAGCGCCTTGTAGGGGTCATCGATCACATTGTTGAGCTCCGGGATCTTTTTTTAGAAGTCTGCTATTGAGCCTTTCACCCTTCCATCGGTGGAGCAGGGCGTTTTTGGCCTCGATCAGGTGGGCAAGTCAGCTGTCCATCTGTTAGACGTCGAGATCAGTTTCCACTTTCTTGTTAGTCGCGAAAGCGTCGTTCCAGACGCCTTCACACCATTCTTCGAGGGTAGCGGGTGCCCTGGCTCCGCCGGGTTCTTCGCGAATCTTGCGAAAGTGGTCCCAATCGATGAACGTGAATTCTATGATCCTACTCCGAGACTCCTTGAATTTCGTCTCGAGAATGTAGTGGTCGCTGCCGAACTCCATGGCGGTGATCTCCCAGCCCACGTCCTCAACGTTCCTGATGAACTCGAGGTCGGGTCTCGAGTCCTGGGTGACGGAGTTGCCGATGCGCGTAGGAAAATTATTGTCAGGGACCAGAGTGAGGTCCATCTCGTTGGCGTCTTGCCACAGGTTGCGCCCCTTGGTAGTGTCGTAGACGTAACCCCAGATGCCGTACGGTGCGTTGAAGTCATCGACGATGACCAAAGGTCGAGGGCCGGCCAAGTCGGTCGCTTTCTTGAGGATGGTCTTGAACTGCTGGCGCGAGTCCCTGGGGTTGCTGTAGATATTGAGGACGAACACGCTGTTTCTGCGCTGATTCCGCTACGGTACGTCGAGCAGGACCTCAACCATGACATATTAAATTCTACCACTCACCAGCTTGAGGTCGTGGGTGAGAAGAGTCAGCTTTTTATCATTCAAGGTGCAAATCCGTCGCCCCCCGGTCCCGCCCGACACGGTCCTGTATCCCTGGAGTGAGGCGGCGGAGACTAATGCTTCCCAGAGAGCAATGACTTGAGGTTTGATAGCGAAAGGCCGGAAATACTGCTGCAGAGTGGCTTTTTTGTTAGAATACCCCCTGCAGTTCCATTGCCAAATGCGAAAACTCTTTGAACCTATCCATTATGGCGGACCGGACGGACTACCACCTAACTGGGCAGTTAGGGCTGCGCAAAGACTGGGACCTCCTGTCGCCGCCTTGGTGGCATACTGAAGTCTAGCGTCCTTTAGTATGGCGGGAACGGTTAGCGGTTGTACGACGGAGGCGGATGAAGCCATTAGCGCCTCAATGGCGTCGATGCGATCAGCAAGAGCTCCGAGACCCCTGCTGGGGTCTCCGAGTACAACCTGAATTTGGCGAACGTTATCGGTGAGACAACTGACGCTAGCGGTGACCTGTTTGAGGCCATCTGCCAGCCCAATGAGAGTTTGCTTAATCTCGCTGACTTTTCCGGACAACGCTCCCGATTCACCTGTTTGTTTTACTACTGCTGTGCGTTTGGAGGACGTCGCAGTACCGTCTACCGGAGCTGGGATTGGAGTCTCTGTGGCCCTGCCTGGCGCACCGTTATCCGACACATTGGAAATAAGTTTCCTGATCTCTGCCATTTTGTTAACTAGCCTCTTGATTGTGCTCTTGAGGTCGTCGTTCTCTTTGCCAAAGCGAATGACTTCCGCGTCCCTAGCTTGCTCTGGGTGCGGGTCGTTACGAGGTGCCTGAGCAGCTTCTATATTGGCATCGGGCTTGGGACGTGCCAGATCGGCCCAAACGAGGGTCGGCTGCTTCCCGCAACGTGTGGAGGCGGGCTGAGGTCCAGATGCTGGCTGGTTTCTGGAACCCGGGCTGCCCTTGAAACCGGATCTGAATCGGACTCGGCGTCTTGACATCGACCTGGCCCTGGAGACGGAGCGGCTCCTTGTGCGACCGCTGGAGCGGCCACGAGACCTGGATCTCCCCCTGGACCGGGAGCGGCTGCGACCGTATTGCCGTTCCGGCGATGCTTGCCGGGCTTGATTCGCGCCCTCCATGGGTGGGAAATGTTCGGCGTTGAGGGCGCGGAAACGTTCCTCCCGTCTGCGCCTGACGAGATACGGCGTCTGAAATCGTCGCTTGCGCTCCTTGACGGCGGTATGGTAGTCGGTGGTAAGGCGGTAAGCTTGCATTTGGGATCGCACCTATGCTGAGCGTCGGGGTTCGCTTCTCCGCATCCTCTGCAGATGGCGTCGTTGGGCGAAGGGCAGATGTCGTAGCGTTGCCCGAGCTTGCCGCAGCTGTAACACACGTCCATTTGCTTGCGAAATAACGTGCACCTGACGATAGTGCCGCTGTACGAGACAAAATTTGGCACCTGGTACCCCTCGAACAGGACCACCATGGTGCCACTGTTCTTGATTCTGTTGGCGCCCAGCGCCGTCGGATTTCGCGGGTTGACGAGTTTTTTGTCGATCGCCGCAGGCCCGTCGGTAAGGGAGACGCGTCGGATAACGCCCAACAAGGGTAGGGGGGAGGCGGCCTCGTAAGCGTTCACCTCGAAACGTTGACCGGCGACGGAGATGCCCTCGATTCCGACGTAGCGTGCAGCGTTGTCCCTGTCTGGTGTGCTGATCACCATTATGTTTTATTGAAAGTTGGAACATATCGTGTCGGTGTCCCGCGACGCCAAATCGAGCCCGGCAGCCTGCCATATGGCGTCGGCGACTGCTGTAGGTCCGCACTTGCTGACACACAGGCCTCCCCTGGGCCGAACGACGATCTTTGCCTCTTCCTTGGGCATCGGAGGCGTCCTGGCCCGTCGAATGATCTTGCTTTTAATGCCCGCGCGGTCGGCACGGCGCCGAGCGTTGGAACCGGCGTTATGCTGAACGTCGGCCGCACTGGCATTGGGTACGTTTCTCATTCTCACTGAAGAACGTCTGGCGGCAAATTGCTGCCACCCGGAGTCTTTAGTTAAGTCCTCGGGGGATAAAAACTCCCCTTCCACGTCACACTCCATCACAAAGTCCGTGGAAAAGCCTCCGACGAGAAGAGGTGGGCGAGCGATGCCTCGCCTCGCGAGCCCTAACACGGTTATGCTCAGCACACACTCACGACGTAGTCGAAAGAGAAACGGCAAGAAATGTCACAAAAGTCCACCCACCCACAAAAGTTGGGTATCGTCGGATTCCTCTTGACTGCACGCATGCGAAAATGTAGAAAGTTCAGGGGTACACACTCGAGAAACATCCGAAAATGTTGGCAAAAAGCAGGAGCCGAGTGAACCACGTCAGATGTGGCTCAAACCAAATCTGACACATGATTACACGACAAAGTACCTGGCTGCTTTTAGTGTTACTGCTCTGCACGCAGAGCCATGACAAGGAAGCGGAACAAGCAAGCAGCGATTAAAAACTCGTGGCATAGTTACTGGGAACCACACGTCTCAGCAAATCTTGACTCTTGCTCCGTGATATAAACGCAAAGGTTTTGTGTTCGCTTGCCGAGGCTGGCTGCGTGACGTAATGCTCCTTCCTATAGTTTTCCTTCCTCCATCCTTCCTTCATTCGCTATGTGGCTCCAGAATGAGAAAGGTAGGTGCACAGACAGGTTATCCATAACTTGCACAGGGGTAAGGAATATGGGTATATAGGCATCAGGAGTATGAAATATGTGAAAATACAAAAAAGGAAATAATGAGCAATATAAGACTATCTGTCACAGTTCTTATGATCATCTATGATGCTCCATTGGACACACAGAAGAGATGTTATCCTTTATGACAAGATTTTCTGAGTAGATTTGTTGGAGAGCCGAGCCACGAGAAGAAAGTCGTTTAAACCTTATTGGTCAGCGCATGCAAATATGTTTAATGAAGTCGTAATGAAGGCCTGCCCGGGGAATTTTTTGAAGAAATTATTTGTCCGTTTGGTTAGAGACGGTTCAATTGGACGAAGGTCATCCTTGCTGCCGCTTTCTGCGTGTCATCATATGCAGCTTTTTTGGATATCATGGTTTAGTTCGCATGGGCGCCACCACGTGACGTATTGACCTTAAACCTGGCGAACTTCCCCGCGATGGCGTAGTGATGACGTCAACGACACCAAAATTAAAGAATTAGAAGCTATTTCAGCGGCCTGAACTTATCCGCAAAGCTTGTGCCACAGGCGTTATTTCTGTTCCTGATAAAAAGTAGCCGCCTGCCGGCTCGAAATGACTTACCTTTTGAGCATTTAGTCGCGACTCAGAAAACACAGTGATGATTTTTCCGAGCTTTTCAGAGGCTTCCCGAAAGACAGCCACGGTTCCGTTCCTTTTAGCTTGCGAAGTCAGCTTGCTAGGATAATCGTCGGCAGCGCTCCGTGGCACCTTTTCTTCACTGGGAACGTAATCCGTATTTGTTGGTAAGGCTTATCATCTGAATGTCGCACATAGGCTATGAAAGACGCCATTGTGGACGGCTCTTGATTTTTACCTATCGGTTTTCTAAGGTGCCCCGAATTATTTCCTAGTAAGTTTTCTCATCCGAACTCATGGACTACCGCAGCAGCAGCCAACCGAGAAAGGATGTGCTTGAGTATTAAGATAGACACATGAACAAGTCGGTTTTCCTGCTTGAGGCATAAGGCACGACAAAAGAATAGTACAAGCTGTGTCGTCATCCGTTAGCGCGCTATGGGCAAAGCTGCTCACTATAGTACGTGACTATAGACATTTGCTGGCCAGCGGGTCAATTACACCATTGGGTGTGATACATTACATGCAGTTAGGTCTCAGACTACTGGAACGTCGTTGTTATCCAGTTACGTTAAAGAAGACGGCTATTTAAGATGATTGGGCTGTAATTCGTGGCATTTGTCTGTTCTCCATATTGTCTGCCATGCTTCCGTTCGACCTTTACAATGTAGCCGCAGTGTAGACTAGCATATGTCGAAAACCACAAAGCTTGCCCACACACCCAAAGGCAACGTGCACAACTCGCCACATTTACTTGCAATCGCGAGTTCAGCGACTGTCAAGAATAAATCTAAGGAATGTTGGCAGTTGGAGGAAGGTGAGACTTGGCACATGACACAATTTGTTCGCATCCTTATCGCGCGAAGATCAGTTCCAGCCGTTGAAGAATGGATCACGGAGTTCACCGTCTCTCATGTGATAGAGTGCATGTATCTGATTTCAGCACATCATGTAACGGAGGACCAGGCATCTCGCTCATGTGGGCAGTTGCCAGTTGCTCTACAGTTGTCGGGCACTAGGGTCGGCTACAAGACCAACGGTGCCTCTGTTCAACGCCTGCCGACATTCTCACCTTATTTCGCGCATATGGCTTCGGCTGAACTCCTTCCACAGTCAACTTATTGATCCCGAAATTCGGCCACCCTGTCAACGTTGAGTTTTTATCTTTAACCCGACAAATTTAGTTGTACTGAGATATCCAGCGGTTACCACTCTGCCATGACGCCCGTAATTTTGTTGGCCTCCGTTCATAACTATTGATATTTTAAATGCGTAAGCATTTATATGCCTCTTTACCCAACGAGGAAACCCGTCCGTCAGTCCGTCGCTCCATCCGTCCCTCACGTAAGACGTTCGCTTTCAAAATAGGGCCCGCAGCAGCGAACGAATTCACCTTCGTGCTGCCTCTTGCTTCAACGCGAACTAAGCGACGAGAACACTGCGCGAACGAAGCTATCAACACTGGGGGCGCCGTGTCCCCATCACAGACCGCTTACAAGATAGGGCCCACGCGGCCGCGCCATATGCAGCCGCCACTGAAGTACGGCTAAACACGATTGATAATGGTCCCTGTCGCTGCAGCGCTGTCGTTTATGCTGTTCGGATCAATTTTCACAACATTGATAATGACACCAGGCTGCGTGCAGTTGAGCAAGTGGCACAATGCTAACGCACACTTGGACAACTCCCAGAGCCGTTTTTGCGTAAATTTTTATAGGCGTTGTAACCATAGCATGCCCCCGGACCACGCTAATCAAAAATTCATTTTCTTCAGGACTTCTGCAAGCTTCTGCCTTCTTTCTCTTCATCACCTTACTGAATTAACCATCGAGTCTTGCCTGTTTTGACGGCCACACTCCCATGTAAGTCCTCAATGATCCGACGGCTATTGGACTGAAGCTGTTTAAAGTCAAGTTTACCGTGGACACGACATCCATTTCTTCCACTTTGAATTAAACTACTTCATTAAGGAGCGCGATTGCGAAACGTATGATTTTCTAAAAAAAATTCGTTATTTACTGGCAAACAGTCGCGCGTAGTCATGCGTCATTGCATCGTTACGGGATTTCATCACTGCGAGACTCGAATAGCTGACTGAGCCAGTATGTTTTGTTCCTTCAGGAGTAAACTTAACCAGTTCCCGAAACGCTAATGGTCTGTCGAGTTTGCCACATACCTACAAGACTGTTTTTTTTCAGCGTATTCATTCTTTGGGCCCTCAACAACTATAATGTGAAGGTGCTTCTTTTTTACTACACTGTACTAATAGGTGAACTCGCTTTCGACTTCTGTTTATTTCGTAATGCCATATTCTCGCAATCGCATGTAATGTACACAGGGTACTAGGGCACCCTCAAAGGTAATGTTTTCGCATTTCGCCTGAGCGCGCCCTCATTCTGATACAAATAATGAATATAACTTGAACTTATTTACTCAGGACTACACAATGAATAAAAACGCTGTCGTCTTTTTCATCAACATCAACAAGGGCCGTAGTACTCAACCTCCTGAAGCCTTCATTCGCAAGCCTGTTTTTTTTTTGCAGTGTGTGGTCATGTACCGTAGAAACGTCCTCCTGATGCCTCTGATATGCAGTTGTTATTCCAGACCACCCAAGATAAACGGTCATCACAGAACTCCATGATGGTTTGGCGACAGGCGACCACGGCGTGTCACGCACGCATACGACAAAGCTGATTCTTTTGGCTTGATACATGCTATTCTGTGCGTCGTTATGTCGCCTCATATGAACACCGCCAGAGCTTGAAAAAGTCACCCATTTAAGCTGATTGTCTTCTTCAGTTTGTTGAGACACCATAGGAACGCTTTCATTAAGACAGCTTTTAACTCACTCAGCCCTTTGACTCCGTTCATTTTCGCAATGTGTGTGTCTGTCTGGGTGGCTACCAAATACGACCAATGGTAAGCTACCACTCAAGCCTTCACGGCTACACGTGTTGCTGATGACGCAGGCTTTCTTCAGCACGGCGCGTATGTTCAATATGGCGATGCTCGACCTCCTATCGCGGACTTTGCTCACTGCTATACCTCCTATGCCATCGCAGAGACTGCTCACTCGTGCTAGACTGGGACATTTCCATACGTAAGGGGCCTTATTGATGCTTTACTTTACGTTGAACCTTACACAAAACCAATACAGTACATGACTTCCTTGTGGTTTCGTCGCTTAGCACCTCTGAACTGCCGACAATTCAAAATATTTCAACAAATAGATAGGTGTTCAAATGTCAAGCGTGTAGAGGGATGGGCACTGTGACACCCAGTTAAGTGTCTGTAATTGCTTTTTTGAACGCTTTTTTACCAATGTAAATCAGTCGAGTGTAACTTAGAGATTATCTGATGTCTTACTTAGCGTAGTTCATCCAGAAGCCTCTCGTTCGAGTAGAAACGGTACTTTTGCAGTATACTGAAGCAATATAAGACACAGCTCATACGGAGTAAGCTAGTAAGGGTTTTTAAAAATGCTCTGAAATAATATATAATAGCATGATTTAAAACCCTAATGCTGGCGCGCCGGCAAAGGACTGATGTTAGGACGCTGACAAAAATACTACGCCTAATGGCTTATTTATAAGACCCAAAACTTTGCTCAAATGATTCCCTCAGTTCCAACAGGCATTAAATGCTCAAAAAATAGCAGTGCCTTGTGTCCGAGTTTCAACGCCGGTCTCTCCTGTGTAACGTTGGCGATGCTGCAGTTGTTCGTAGACTTTTTTTATGAGAGCAGAAACTGTGGGAAACGGGGTAGACACAAAATATAGTGCAAAATGCATTGCGAATTGAACCTTGCCGGGCTTCATGCACGATCCTGGGTTGCATTTGAATTTTGGGGCTTCTAGTTTTTCTTATGGGCCGTAAGGATCCCTTCTCATTAAAAAGCAAAAGTACAAACTACATTGGATGATTCCATAGATGTAATTATTATTTACTTGCACGTTGGTGAACGTGATTGGCATTGTAGTCCAATCTTATCAACAGCTTATATTTCTATCCAAGTGCAGCCAAACATTCCACGCAACCGTTTTATCTAAATGACTTTCATACCTTCAGGAAAACGGAGACAGACGCCAGAAAACTCTGATGTCGACACAGATTTATAGGTTATTTTCATGATTGCGATAACAGCAGGTATCCTTAAGCGCTTGTCTCATATCATAGTGTGGGTTAGCAGCGGGAAGCGCACTGGTTGATCATGTCCAATCAGGCACAATAGTCTCCGCAGTGCTTTAATGTGGCAACAGCGAAGTTCTGAAAACTTGGTTGGCAGTGCCCACTTGCTTATTTATCCGCCGACGACAACCGTTGTCGTCAGGCCGCCGCCTCATTCTGAGCTTCACCATCACGGGAGTGCACAGGAAGCTTTCTTCACAAGGAGTTCCACCGGGATTCGAACCCGTGCGCTGATACAATGTGCACTTGCGAGCTTGGTAGGCTGACAACTAAGCAACCGCCTCCCCACGCCACCTTCGATTTGCCTGCCTTTCTGGTTCACGTTTTCGTCTCCGACGCAGACAGGTAAGAAGTAAAGGTTGCTGAAGATGGCGTTAGTGGCTGACTGACATTTGAGATTCACTGGGTCAGGCTATTCTCATCGGAGCGCAGGCAGGCTTGCGGCTGCGTGCAGATCGTCGTCTCACCTTTTTGTAAATTTGCGTTCGCTGACTCGCTGGTCAAAAAAGCGATATACTGTTTCATTTTCTTCTTGTTTTCTCTCTTTAAAGCGAAGAAACTCATCCATAACTTTAAGATAGACCAGCGTCAACACCCGCGACCTAAACACTCATTTACACAAATAGCGAATTTAAAAAATGGCATAAAGGTACCATATTTTGAGGTCATGTCACTGCCAAAACGGACCGACGCCACACGTATCGACGAAAAGATACCACACTGCCGATACACGCGGTAGTGTACCGAATGATGGTAACAGAAAGTATGGCGGTTCTACACTTCTGGCAACTATTTACAGTAAACACAAGACAACTGCTCCATGACACACAATGAAACGGAAACAGAGCATGGTGGGCCAACATTACATGATTTTCAAATAAGAAGTAGGACTACACCAAACGAAAAGAAGTTATGATAAGCCTTTGGCCAACCGGTTGAAAACAAAGTTATATCAATCTGTATATACATTTGAAGGGACTAAAATTATTCTACCCAGATGTGGGTAGTGTGAGAGGATTAAAGTGTTCGAGCATTTCGCCTTTCTTAGCATGTATTACTATGAAAGGGAAATGAACATTCGTACGGCTTCCTTTGTTTATGAAGTGCTCGAGCATTTTCGCATTTCTTAACATGCATTACAATGAAAGAGAAAGGAACATTCGTTCGGCTTCCTCTGCTTAATCCTTCACTCCCTTCCGGCATCTGCCGTGGTTGCTGGGTAGATCGATGTCCTGCCGGACACTGCAGAGTTGTTATAAATATGCAATGCCTCTAAGGGTCACTCATGTTCCAAGTAATCTATATATCACGACATAAGATGTGTGATTAAAATGTACTCCTATGTATCTTAATGACACACGACTTTCTTAATGAAATGGAGTGCAGTATTCCATAGTTGCTATCAATTTCTGTAGCTTCTTATATTTGGGCTACGCCACTCTTGGGCCACTGGATATGCGTCGCTGCATAGTTGTGTGGCCGGCCAATCTTTCGGAATGACTACGTGCCACAGTGACATAAGGAGTTTAAAAGCGCTAAATTTTCTTAAATAATGTGTCGTAATTCTCTGCACTTGCACCTATCCTCGCCATTATTCTCTTGACAAGCATCACGCATCGCTGCTTCCGCACTTCACAGTGCGAATTCACCTTAGTTTGTGTTAGCATTTTCGCATAGCCTGTGACCAGTGTAATGCCTAACGGGAAGCAATGCACGAAGTTAAGGATGTGAACAGTGTGATGCTTAAACGCACGCATTTCTTGGGCTTCCACGGTGCATAAAACAAAATCAAGCACAAATGTAGGCGTTGCATTTAAGTAGAAGGAGTTGAATTGAACACTTCACTGAACTTTCTACATACAAATTCCAACATCTGCGTTGGAATTGCATAATGCTCTGATCAGTTCTGTCTCTTTTACCTCCCTGTCTCTCTAAAGAAAATGGTAACAAAGTAATGGGCAGAGAGCATCAAATGAATCCTGGTACGGTTCCTTGTACGTTACTTGCAACAGTTATTGCTGTGGATACGCTGGAAATGTTAACGCGCGGTAATGCGGAGTCGTATGTACCTAGACATACTCTCGGGTATTATTCGTTGGAGCTCTATAGAGGTACAACTGTATCAATGAAATCTGGTTCTGTTTGCATTTAAACGTGGGATGCCCTCACTACTAATTACTGCATAGCAATTAGTAACGTCATCTAAGTAACCTAAGTAATTAGTAACGTCACCTTACGCATCCTGCCGCTGGTAGACCTCAATAACTTTACTATCTCATGTATCAGATACAAGTACAGCATTGAAGGCATAGATGTGCAGGTATACCGAACTTTTCAGCGTCAACAAAACATATCACGAAAAAAATAAGAAATGTTAACTTTGACGCTAAAAGTTTTGCACTAAAGAAAGGAGGTTTAAATGGACGAGGAAAGATTTATTCACCGGAGGTGAACGAATATTAGGGTAGAAATGGAAACTGAAAAAAAAAAGAGCTAGGTCGAATTTCTGAAAATAAAACTGAACACACGGAATCCTTTGCCCGAAACATCTGACTTGACTCTTCCTCCGTACTTGGTGTCTCCAATTATTTTATTAAAAAGCAAGCAGATATAACCCCGCAGGTGGTCTTCACCGGAAAAGAATGCTGCTGTCGAAGTAAATGAATTCCGAGCCGCAAAAATCACTGCAGTGTGAAGCTTTTGAGCTACCAGCGGCAAAGTCAAGTATTTTAAGCTGGTCTTTCCCGAGAAGGACTGTAGTATTATGGAAGCCTTGGTAATTGTAGCAGCGGCAACTAGATTTCCAGAGGTCAGCGCGGGATAATGGCGCTCACTTTTGTTGGCGTTGATAAGGAAGTTGTCAAAATCATAGAGCCAACGTTTTGTAAATGAAGGCAAGGACAACCAACGAAGTACGTGCAAGAAAACAATACGACGAGCTCAGTATAAATGTAAGCAGTAAACTTATGGTCACATAAATGCGTTGGCAAGTTTTGTGAATCAGCCATACCAGAATAATGAATAGTATTCCTTATATGAAGGTGATTATACTCGAAGAGCAATCTTTTTTAGCGAATGCCCTACGAATACTTTGAAGTCAGAACTGACATTCAGAACACATTCTTGCCTTTTTTAAAAGTCAATGCGGTAACTTCAAGTGACGCTATTTGATTTACAGGAAGCTTGAGAGAGGAGCAATTCTTTTGTATTTTTATCAGTCGGCAGCTTTCTTTTACTGACGGCATCAAACAACCAATAGACAGTGGTATGTCGGTCAAAGCCGTATTCATTGACCTTACTGAGGCATTTGATACCATTAAACACGTAATTCTGTTATACAACCTTAAATACTTTGGTATATGTGGCCTTCCTTTACAGTTCACTAGTAACTACATTAGTAATCGATCAAATTGTTGACATTAACAATCATCGATCCTCAGCCAAAATATTTAATCAAGGTGTACCCCAGGGGTCTATTCTTGGATCTCTATTTTTCTTTTTATACATTAGCGATCTACATAAAATATTTTGGCACTCAATTTGCATCTTATATGCTGACGACACTACCATTTTTGCTGTCGTTAAATCTCACAATTCTATTCAAGAAATACTTAACGCTGACCTTCTCAACGTCCAATCCTGGTGCAAAGCAAACATGCTGCATATTAATCCTTTTACGACAACTTTTATGGTATTTCACTCTCCCTAGTCCACATAAGCTCTAGCTGAGTACTTTCGCATTACAATCACGCTCTACCTCTGTCTAACAGCACCAAGTTTCTTTGTGTAGCCCTTGAGAGACACCTTGAATTTGATCTTCATGTCATATCACTGCTTCGAAAAAAGTTTCTTTTGGAATTCGTGTAGTTATTAAAACACGTCTCAATTTCGAGCCCCACCTTATTTAGTCATTATATTACTACGTTCATTGTGACCTTTCTTACTGCGTGTCATCCTGGGGAAACACATATTTCACACATCTCAAATTCCTTCTACACTTACAAAATCAGGCTGTCAGACTTATGACATTCAGCTCATATAAATGTCGTTCTCCTCCCATATATAAAAATTGAAACATCCTTCCTCTCTGTGAGTTGTTTTGTCATAATCTATCAATCTTAAATTTTCTTCTTCTACACGAAGAGGTAATTGTTGAAGGTTTTACTGTGGAAAAGCTTATAAACACTAACGTAACCAGATATTTGCAGAGCGAAGAAACCTACTACTCCCAAAAGCTAGAATTAAAATGGGAAGAAAAGTGCATTTTTTGCCGGGATATAAAAATGGAATCGCATTTCAGGTGAAATTAAATCACGGTCCTCATTGCATTCTTTTTCTTTTTTACTAAAATATTCTTAGAAAGTATATCTGTTGTGATGCATCTTGTTGTTCTGCTTATCCTTATTGGTTTTTTTCTCTCTCTCTCCCTCTTTTGTCTTGCTTTGATCCGTATTTTGCTAACGTTTTTTTCCTGTATAGTGCGATGCTTTGTTGTATAAAATGTTCTGTTTAAATTATGTATAATATATGTAAGCAACTGAATGCTACATGTTAAAACTTAACATAATTTATATTTTTTATTAGGTTGTCCCCTCGACAGTTTTTAATTTTCAGACATCCTATAGCGCTACTGATTCTGTACCTGTTAACATGTACCAAATTACTGTAATAAATATGAAATCTGAGACGATAATGCAGGTTATAACTCAGGCACGGCCAAGACACCACCGACGGCTTACTGCGCCTTGTTGCATCTCAGCTCGAGCGGCACGGTATAATAAATCAGGGTGATGGCTGGGAAAATCTGGCGCCGCAATATCTTGATTCACGAAAGTGCAACAACAAATATGTGTCAGAAAAAGAGCGCCACTGCAACATGTCAGAAAAGCAGCGTGGAGTCAGCTAGAGCCCACACGGTTTACAAGAAAAGAAAAAAAAAAACGATTCCACACTGATTATACTAGCCCCGACTGTGTAGACCAACAAATGGCTCCGGCTCACCGACGGACGACATTGGGGAATATCTAGAAGTGTAGATCCTTTCAGTTAGGAGGTTGTGGAATATTCGAGGACGCAGGCAGGTGCGCTTCATATTTTACTTCGTCCCCATTGCAATGTTCCAAGCCAGCGGCTGCGAGCCCGAAAAGCAGCAGCTGCGGCAAGGAAAACGTCTGATAGAGGAGGAGGGGGTGTTTCCCATAAGAGTCCACCTGGTGGACGGCCAATCCAGGCCCCCACTGACTGACTGAAACTGAACCAGTGAGAAGGAAACCGGCTGAAAAGGGAGGGGAGGGTGTTGTCCAGTCTTCGCTGTTACAGCTCCAGTCATTCAGCGGCGGCCGAGACGGACTGGTGGAATCTTACAGGATGCACACCCTACATTCCAAACCGACCTGTCCTTAAGCCATCTGATTTAATTGCACTACAACACGTACACATATACCACGCTATACGATGTAACGCTATCTGTTAGCCGGTACAACAGAGGGAACATGTATGTGGCGCCATCTATGTGCTACAAAACCATATATACAACTTGCTGTCACAAGCAAAATATTCAGTGATAAGGCATCACGGAAGCGCATAAAACAGTCAAGAGGCTTTGGACCAGACTTGTGCACGTTAAAGAAAAAAGTTCCAATCGCTTCATTAAGCAATTACGATTAGTCAATAAAAATTTAATTGACTACAGTGATCGAATGCGGCCCCACAAAAATAGTTGAGCAATTACCAAAACGTAATAGATTTCTTTTGACGTTGCTTTCCTTGCAACCTTTACTAACATTGCACAAATATGAAAAATAAAACAATCATGCCCAGTTCTTTCTATCCGTGATCTGCAGCCATTCTTTCGTTCTTCATCTTCCCCTATACCAATTGCATTTCGAAAATTTCGGTCGTCTTCCCTCGTTCTCTTGTAAAGAAAACAGCAGGGACACTGGAAACCCGGTCGATGGGCGCGCCTCTTACAGCGAAAGGCGTCGTCGTTATAACGTACGTACGAACACTTTGAGCACGAGATTGTGGTATTACTCAATGCTTGCGTCTGCACATCAAGAAAAATGCCGGCGAGAACGGAGGTAACTGGACAGTTAGTCCTGAAAAGGGCGCTTTCGTCCCTCAAAGGAATAATTTCAGTAGTGTGCACGCCGCTTGAAAATTTCGGAGAGTAGATGTTTGGTCCCTGGCCCAAAAGAGAGCAACGGGAGGACTAACGGCAACAGTTACTCTCCATGCACTCCGCTGTTTTCGTTCGTGTCGTCTAGTGATGTGGCGAAAAAGGTATTGTCTATAAATCGTGAATAAAAAGTAATAAAAAAAGAGCACCCCCTCCATTCTCATGCTTCCGCCCCCGCGAGACGAAATTGAAAGCGTGCGCTGAAGCAGAAGAAGTAGAAGAAGAAGAAGAAGACGCCTTCCTGTCCTGCCGGTCGGCACAGATAGCTCTCACTTGGATTCATCTTCTGATGCAGTTCGTACAAGTGTCCTCAATCTAAAGAGCAGCATCTCACAACCAGGCGATGGACCTCTTTCTACCACAGCGACTGGCCGGCGTCGATCTCCGAACGAGCGAGTCGTTTGACTGCGAAGAAGGCTTCGGTTACGGGCCCTTCCAGAAGAGGATGCTCCTCCTGATTCTTCTGGGAGCATTCTCGGTTAATTGCCAAACCGTCGTGGTGTCCCTCGTCACCGGCGACGTCGACCATTGGTGCAAGCCGCTCGCCGGGTTCAACATCTCTGCAGCCGATTGGAAGAATGTTGCCATACCGAGAGAGGCCGACGGACGCTTCAGCCGCTGCCGCGTCTACGAACGCTGCAAGCCACCCGCTGGACCTGCCGTGGCCGGCTGGTGGTACAACAGATGCTTCCTCAGCGAACGTGAGCTCCAAGAGACCAACGACACACGCGACGCGCCCTGTGAAGAATGGGACTACGACGTTCGGACGGCCAAGACCAGCGTGGTGAGCTACTGGAACATGGTGTGCCAGCGACGTTTCCTGCCGGCCGCCATTTTCACCTTGCAGAATACCGGTGCTGTCATTTCGCTTATCCTGGTCGGAGCATTTGTGGACTACATCGGCAGGAGAGCCATGCTCGTGGGTTCCGCTGTCGTGGTGGCGACCGGCACGGTATGCACCTTCCTGGCGAGAGGCTACGAGCAGTACGCTGTGGCGCGCTTCCTTACCGTGGCAAGTGTCTCAGTGCATACCGTTTTCGCCAATCTGATACCATTCGAGGTGATGACGCACGCGCACAGGCCGCAGCAACTCCTTTTCCTGGCCGTCATGGGCCTGGCGTTGTGCGAAGTTTGGACCGTAATCATAAAATCCATGGTCGTTAACTGGCGTCTGAAGCAAATTATCTACCTCGCCCCAACGGCTCTCCTGCTCCCTGCTTTGTTTACCGCACGAGAGTCACCCCGTTGGCTCGTGGCGAAAGGAAGACTGGAAGCGGCAGAAGCAGTCATGATGCAGGGGGCCAAGACCAACAACGTCCCGATTTCGGTCACGGCCTGTCTCGTGGAGAAGCTCAGGGAACAGATCGAAAACCAAGTGGGTCGCGAAAGTGCAGACCGAGAAGGCCTCCTCGACTGTCACTCCCTCCGACGTCGAGCCTTGGCCATGTTCGTTGTCTGCTTCTCCATATCGTTTGCCTTTTTCATCGACGCCTTCTCAACGGCCCAATATAACGAATCTTGGATACCGAGCCTCACGGTTGTCGTCACACTGGCGACGTACTTGGCGATGCACTTCCTGATCACCGGCGTTGCCCTGGTCAGAGTACTTACCGCTTGCTTCCTGCTGACGGGCCTCATACAATGCGCAATCAGTATCGCCGCTGGCAGTGATTTCGGTATTATCGCCAAGATCTTACTCGTGATGTCCAAGGGCATCACGAACGTACTTATCGTCCACTGTTTTACGTACGTCCTGGAGCTCTTCCCATCGGCCGTGCGGGCCGGCGTTGCCTGCTGGGGGCTCGCCAGTGGACGTGTTTCGGCCATGTTCGCGGCAGTGATCCTTGTCCTGAAGCCGGCCGGACGCGAGGACGTGGTGTTCGCCTTCGCGGGACTGTTCCTCTTCGCCTCCCTGCTCGTCATCCGCGCCCTTCCACGGGCGACGGTGGTCGAGGAAGCCAGAACCGTGGCCAGGCGCCCTTCGGACTCCATCAGAGTGTCCATGGACCACATGAAGCGTACGCTCGAGCCACGGTGCCTACGCAAAAGGTCCATGACCTCGAGCCTGGAGAGCACCAGGTCCATCAGGAAGAGTCGAAAGAGCGGGAGTGCCAACAGTCCTGGCCGTTCTTCGACGCCCCACCGACCTCAGAGCGAGCGGGCGCCGGAATGTGGCAGCGGAAGCTCAGTGTAGATGTACTGTGCACGGTATCGTGCTCGCGACTTTTGATAGTTTAATCTTATGTGCGTATTACGGAGAACTCGGCTTTATAAACGTTCCCTTACACTGGGCCGACAAAGCAAAAAGATAAAAAAAGTCTCAGTTGTTCCAAGTATTTGTCTGTTTTCAAGCCGCGGCATATTTTGGTACGCATTGTGCTCGTTTTCTGGCCTGGTCAAATCTGGCTTGGCTCTTTGTCGAGTACTCCACCTAACCGGACACACACACGCACACGCACGCACACGCACACACACACAGCTTCCTCCCGTCTCATGATGTTCTTAAGATCGAAAAGGCGTGAAAACACGTGCAGATACCACCATATTCCTTCTTCTACTGGTTTTAAGGTGAAAGCCTTAGATCTCGTATGTTTTTTTGTCGCACTGTGAGGTGCCGGAAATCGGAGCGCTCGTGCCAGTGCTCGCGCTTTCGTCGTCGTCGTTGACATCGCTTCTTCCACATCGCTGTCACATCCATGCCGCTATTCATTGCAGAGTAATTAAGGCGCTCGAATACACGACCTTTGCTGTTAATTCGGCCGAAGTTGATTAGGGTACATTTAATTAAGGTAGCTTTAATTAAGGCACTCGAACCCACGACATTTAGTAGGAAAAAACAAGTAATGAGAAGTAACGACGCGTTCGAATGAGGATGTCAAGTAATTTGATGGATGTCTTTTCAGCGCGCCGGCTCTTAGGCGTACGTTGAATTGACTGTCAATTTTTTGTGGTAGTCATTGCGCACAGCGAAGTCCCGTGACGCTTGCATTTTAGAGGGTGTGTGTGGGCTTTCATGAAACTTTCAGGTCATTTTCGTTGTCCCGTATTGCCAATTATTTTACGGACGCTCGAGACGCGTTCGCGCCGTCGCTGTTGGCGTCGTGTGCCGCCACGTTATCGACGCGAGGCAGCGTTAGAAGGGATGCACATAATGCGCTGTGCCGTCTGGCTCAAAAAAAAAAAAATCGCCGAAACCGAGTGCACGCAACCGTCACGCTGCGCTCCAACGGCACCGCCAAAAACAGGACAGCGTTCTCTGGCTTCCGCTTCTGGCATAAGCGCTGTGGGCATATGCAACATCGATGCTGTGAGTGGAACGCACAGTACAAAAGGTCGAGGCAAACTAATGTAACTATCTCATTAGGTGTCGTCGAGCGTCGGTGATTTCCTGCTGCTGTTAAGATGTTAACTCCTGCATGGCCGTTGGCATTGCTCCTCATCGCGCCAACTTTTCTGGAACGCCTTCGGCTCCGCGCGATACCGTTGTCCTGGCTATTGGGGGAGAGGAGTTACGGCGTCGCCATCTGTCGGAAGCGTGTCCCTTGCGTAGCATGAGGGATCACGGGGCGCGCTCCTCGTAGGTTTGCTTACGGCGCTGAATAAAAACACCACGCGGCAGCCCTCCTGGACGTTTATGCAGGTTCTCTCAAGACGAGGGAAGTTTTTCACTGTCGATATAATAATCTTGATAATGAATACCTTCTTCCGCAAGCGGGACAGCCGAAAGTGGACGTGGAGGAGCCCGAATGGCGAGACTAGAAATGAAATAGACTTCATACTCTGCGCTAACCCTGGCATCATACAAGATGTGGACGTGCTCGGTAAGGTGCGCTGCAGTGACCACAGGATGGTAAGAACTCGAATTAGCCTAGACTTGAGGAGGGAACAGAAGAAACTGGTACATAAGAAGCCGATCAATGAGTTAGCGGTAAGAGGGAAAATAGAGGAATTCCAGATCAAGCTACAGAACAGGTATTCGGCTTTAACTCCGGAAGAGGACCTTAGTGTTGAAGCAATGAACGACAATCTTATGGGAATCATTAAGGAGTGTGCAATAGAAGTCGGCGGTAACTCTGTTAGACAGGATACGAGTAAGCTATCGCAGGAGACGAAAGATCTGATCAAGAAACGCCAATGCATAAAAGCCTCTAACCCTACAGCTAGAATAGAACTGGCAGAACTTTCGAAGTTAATCAACAAGCGTAAGACAGCTGACATAAGGAAGTATAATATGGATAGAATTGAACAAGCTCTCAGGAACGGAGGAAGCCTAAAAGCAGAGAAAAAGAAACTAGGAATTGGCAAGAATCAGATGTATGCGTTAAGAGACAAAGCCGGCAATATCATTACTAATATGGATGAGATAGTTCAAGTGGCTGAGGAGTTCTATAGAGATTTATACAGTACGATTGGAACCCACGATGATAATGGAAGAGAGAATAGTCTAGAGGATTTCGAAATCCCACAAGTAACGCCGGAAGAAGTAAGGAAAGCCTTGGGAGCTATGCAAAGGGGGAAGGCAGCTGGGGAAGATCAGGTAACAGCAGATTTGTTGAAGGATGGTGGGCAGATTGTTCTAGAAAAACTGGCCACCCTGTATACACAATGCCTCATGACCTCGAGCGTACCGGAATCTTGGAAGAACGCTAACATAATCCTAATCTATAAGAAAGGGGACGCCAAAGACTTGAAAAATTATAGACCGATCAGCTTACTGTCCGTTGCCTACAAAGTATTTACTAAGGTAATTGCAAATAGAATCAGGAACACCTTAGACTTCCGTCAACAAAAGGACCAGGCAGGATTCCGTAAAGGCTACTCAACAATAGATCATATTCACACTATCAATCAGGTGATAGAGAAATGTGCGGAATATAACCAACCATTATATATAGCTTTCATTGACTATGAGAAAGCGTTTGATTCAGTCGAAACCTCAGCAGTCATGGAGGCATTGCGGAATCAGGGTGTAGACGAGCCATACGTAAAAATACTGAAGGATATCTATAGCGGCTCCACAGCCACTGTAGTCCTCCATAAAGAAAGCAACAAAATCCCTATAAAGAAAGGCGTCAGGCAGGGAGATACGATCTCTCCAATGCTATTCACAGCATGTTTACAGGAGGTATTCAGAGACCTGGTTTGGGAAGAACTGGGGATAAGAGTAAATGGAGAATACCTTAGTAACTTGCGATTCGCTGATGATATTGCCTTGCTTAGTAACTCAGGCGACCAACTGCAATGCATGCTCACTGACCTGGAGAGGGAAAGCCGAAGGGTGGGTCTAAAAATTAATCTGCAGAAAACTAAAGTAATGTTTAACAGTCTCGGAAGGGAACAGCAGTTTACAATAGGTAGTGAGGCACTAGAAGTGGTAAGGGAATATATCTACTTAGGACAGGTAGTGACTGCTGATCCGGATCATGAGAGTGAAATAATCAGAAGAATAAGAATGGGCTGGGGTGCGTTTGGCAGGCATTCTGAGATCATGAACAGCAGGTTGCCATTATCCCTCAAGAGAAAAGTTTATAACAGCTGTGTCTTACCAGTACTCACGTACGGGGCAGAAACCTGGAGGCTTACGAAAAGGGTCCTACTTAAATTGAGGACGACGCAACGAGCTATGGAAAGAAGAATGATAGGTGTAACATTAAGGGATAAGAAAAGAGCAGATTGGGTGAGGGAACAAATACGCGTTAATGACATCTTAGTTGAAATCAAGAAAAAGAAATGGGCATGGGCAGGACATGTAATGAGGAGGGAAGATAACCGATGGTCATTAAGGGTTACGGACTGGATTCCGAGGGAAGGGAAGCGTAGCAGGGGGCGACAGAAAGTTAGGTGGGCAGATGAGATTAGGAAGTTCGGAGGGTCAACATGGCGACAATTAGTACATGACTGGGGCAGTTGGAGAAGTATGGGAGAGGCCTTTGCCCTGCAGTGGGCGTAACCAGGCTGATGATGATGATGATGATGATGATGATGATGATAATCTTGGGCAAACTTAAAGCACAGAATCGTTTACAGACGCTATCTCTTTACTGAATACGCACAGGGACCGCCACTACACGCGGTCGCCGCGATGGAGTTTCCCGAACCGGCTTCTTGCGTGAAAGGTAGGCAGACGCTGAAAGTAAACTATGTGAAATATGTTCATCTAGTATGCTGTCTGAATAACCAAATGGGGTATAACAGAATGAAACCCCAATGCAGCAATTGCACGGGTTAGCAGCGGCGTCTGTATGCATGTCCGCGCACAATGTTTTGCTTTCGCTGTGAGCAAGTTTTCGCACCGTGGCCTGAGCTTTAGGCCGCTGTATATGAGCATTTGACAGTATACTAAGAGCCATTGTTGCGTGGACGTGATCAGAACTGTCCAAAAATAATTTCGTTAGAGACTTGGACGCCTGCGGCGACTGTGATGTGCCGTCGCGACGATTCAATCTTTCTTTGTCTTCTAAATTCTTGGACATTTCGATATTATTTCTTAAGTTGCGTCGCACTGTATGTTTATCGGTCTTTTCAGCGTACGATTTCCCTTTGCTTCTTTTTTTGTAATCCCGTGCATTAATTCTTAACGCGAACATGACCATATGCCATGCCTTTCTTTAATGTGCGTCTTACCGCTCCCTTTCCATTGCAGTGAACTTGCCAGTAACTAGCACCAACAAATTCATAGACCAAACCGTCCTGACATTAACCGGGCAGCGGGCGCAGGCGAGTGTCTCAGTGCGCGTTTTCTGCTACTCACCGAACATTGCGCAGTCCCGGTGCCGTAGCACAAATCTTCCTCGCATGTGTGCTTGCCGCATACCCGAGTTCTAGCTCATGGCTGTCTGCCGGTTATAAGTTTCTACAGCCAAGCTTCACGCAGCTCCTTGCCCTGCGGCTACGTGTGAATGAGGCTGACAGCGGGCTTCGTTGCGTACATCCTTCACCGCGGCACCGAGCAGTAGCCTACCATGCTGCACGCCTCCAAAGGCAGCCACTACCTATTATAGTAGTTTCAGATGTTGTCAAGTTGACAGCCAAGGCGGTAAAGCCTCACCACTTAATCAGAACCGCGGCGCAGGTGGGGCTTCGAACTTTCGTTTTCAGATCGCAGTGCCCGACGCGGCCGCTGTGTCCACGTGATCCCTCATGCCACGTCACGCCGACGGTGGCGTCAGCTTTTCCAGTGGTGGAGCTTGCTCCCAATACACATTGCTATCGCTTTCAATGCTGCGCCTTCGGGCGAAACTGCTAGATTTGTTTGGGCCATTTACAATTATGCTCATTTTTACTATATACAAATGTATTATTTCTCCCTTCTCGCTGTCTATAACGTAACGTGAACTGTAGTGCAAACGGGAATCCATCGAACCTTGTTTGGTTTTGTTTCGTGGCTATGGGTGTGGCTCAACCACTACGGGTGATCGGACGTGAATCGAGCGGCAACAGGCAAAAGGGAAAGACAACTTGAATGGAATTACCCAATTGAAGGATTACATAAT
The DNA here is from genome assembly GCF_050947875.1 of Dermacentor variabilis. Classification (NCBI taxonomy): domain Eukaryota; kingdom Metazoa; phylum Arthropoda; class Arachnida; order Ixodida; family Ixodidae; genus Dermacentor; species Dermacentor variabilis. The sequence goes on from NC_134578.1 coordinate 55,034,938, forward strand.
AAATCAATGCTAAGCGCTATTATCAATTTTAAGGCTACGGTGATTGACATCAAATTCAAATTTGGTGCTAAACATTTTGTTTTTATGCTGACGATAAAAGCACCTTTCTTGTTGTTGTTGACTTGAGTCTCCGTGGCGCAGGCCCACATTGAATATTGGCCATGAATCAAGTGGCTATGAGAAACTGACAAGAAGAGGGTAACTAACCATTTGTACAGTGAAGCCACTGTTCGCCTCGCCTCTGTGTCCAGGCATACGTTTAACTTCACCGAGACGAGACCTCTTGAAGTGGCCTGGCTCGCATCCAAACCCTCACTACTGAGTGATGATGGTCGCGATATAATAATAATAATAATAATAATAATAATAATAATAATAATAATAATAATAATAATAATAATAATAATAATAATAATAATAATTTGTCTGCACGAAACACAAACAACAAACAGGACGCGACCCTCCAATCGACACTTGCTTGTTGGACTGTGCCCGGCAGAAGACAGGAGCAGAAGCACGCCAATAATACTGTGTTACATCACATCACATGATTATGAGTTAGGGAGTGAGTGAATACACTTTTATTGGGTCCAGCGTAACGCGATGAATCGCGCACCCGGCTAATCCCACGGCGAAGATCAAAGTGTAGTATCTGTTCTTATCAGCTTAATATAACATGATTATGCTGAATCTCAACAAAAATTTCAAAAGACGTCAACAAGAAATGCAACATTAAGAAATCAAGCATTGAAGAAATTACAACGCAGAATTCAAACAATATAGTTACAAACAGCAAATATAATAGAAATTGCTCGGAAATACCGCGTCATTCAGCGGTTAGAACTGAGTGATTAAAGACGCTTGGTAGTGAGTTGAAAGTATCGAAACATAAAAACTTAAGCACCAAAGCGAGTAACGCTTCTAGGGGGTACAAATACACGATTATGTATTTTAACTGGCGCACGAGAATATGACGCACAAGGAAAGCACTAGAGCAGATGCGTGCGCAAATGACAATGTGCATATAACATTTCATACGATCAGCAGGAAATCACTTTCAATCCAGTGAAGACAGGGGCGACTAAAGCAGGTTAGTTGAAGGTAACATGGAAATATTTGTATGTTGTAGCGCCTAGGTAACCTGACTCTTGTCACTATCATCATTGTAGTCGTCATCATCACCAGCCCTTTTACGCACATTACCGGAGAAAGGCCCCCCATCTCCTGCAGATCTCCAAATACTCCTGACCTGCGCCTACCAAACGCACCCTTACCGTGTTCAGAAGTGTCCTAACTTCAACGATCGTCCTGATTCTCTGCATGGTTTAGCCCGCCAAGCCTGCGTTTTTGGTGCGGTGAAGTGAGTTGAGCACTGCCCCGGCCGTGCCGGGCCCTCCCAAGCGTGTTTTAGCGGTTGCGCGCAGTGCTCTAATCGCTACAAGCAACTGATCTACACAGCCAGAAGCGGTGGTCCCGGAATTCGCTTGCACGGATCCCGGATAGAGTGCTTGGTGGCGCGGCCTCGGTGCGGTGTCTGTTTCACGAAAAGCGGTAAAATACCGAGTATGGTCCCCAAGGGAGCAGGGTTGCGCCACTCTTCGATGATGGTGCGGCGACAAATAGTCGCCTAGCTTGTTTGAGCGAATTGAATGATCTGTCAATATTTATCAATCTTATATTTTCCCTAATTCTTCTTAATCTGTTTTTCCCTCTTCTTCAAAACATCTTTATTTGCTTTGTATCGTTACCTATGCCTGCAATGCCTGCTTCCCCCCCTCCCCCCCCCCCCGAATACTCTAAACATCTCCTCCTTAATGGTTGCATCCACCTTAAATACCAGCTCTTCTGCAAGATGCACGTTTCCTATGGGTCTCGCTGGGTTCACATTCGATTAAGTTGTGCTAAGTCGTCACTGGATTTTCTTTGCGAGGATCTGACACCTGCCTCATGCCGATGTGAACATATGATCCGGTATGTATTTCTCCTTAGGGAACCAGCTCGGGCCTCAACTAGCCAGGTATACTGTTCTTTCTATTTCACTACAGAGATTGCTTTCTAATTTCTTCCTTGCCGTTATTTTCAACCTCCATGGTCTTTTCTGTTTCCATTCTCTGTCTACAATTCACCGCCTCTCTTTCTCTCACTTTCTTTTTCTGGAGTCCCATTTGTGTAGTTACAGTTTAAATTACCCTATGCCAGGTTGCAAACTTTCTTGATCTCTTCCTCTATTCAGTGAGCCCGATTTTGAGGTACACCTATTTCGTACATTCTAGCCTGTTCACCAACACGTTCGCCAGTGTTACCAAGTCTTTGTTGAAAACCAATTTTGCTGTCCTTCCCTGACTCCAAAGGAGACCAACCCATGTCTCCCTGCACTGTCTCATTTGTGGTTTTGGTTAACTTTTAGACACCGCTACTCGCCGATCGCCATCGCGTAGTTCAAAACGACGTCAAATGTTCTGCCGTGCTACGGAGAAGCTAACTTTACGGACACAATGCCGACTTTTTTTTCTTCGGTGCCATTAACTTCGCAATGCGGCGCTATTCTTGCGATGCTGTCATTGGTCTAGCAGGGTCCTCCGTTCTAGTATGACCAATAGTAGCGCGGCCGAATATCCAAACCAGGTGGAAGGCGACAAAACATTCTTGTGCAAGATAAAATTGTTTAAGAAGCTGCTGCAGCTCGAACTGTCTGCTCGCAGATTTGCTGCCACTGAAGCGGCACTTTGGCCTGCGCGAGAGGGAATCGTAAAAAGTGTTTTAGATTAAATGCGTCCGTGTCTACAGTTAAAATACTTCTCAGTCTATGCATCTGCACCGCATTGATCGGACAGCACAGCTGCCGTGAACGACGGTTTGCGCTCACTGGCGCTCTGCCAACCGCCGCTAGCATGCATACAGGGTGCAATACGAGTAGTTGCCTTCTGGACGATTTTTCTAGTGCAACTGCCTTCGCGCAACGGGCCTCTCTTACGTCAGGGTACGCAACTACGGAAAGGCCTTCAATTCATCCATGGTGTGTTAGCCGCACTGCAGTAAACCTCACAGTGCCGAGACTTCAGAGAAAGTCGGCCTTGCCGTCATCCGCACTCAAGCAACTAAGTTTACTCCTCTTGTACGAGAAATTGAGCGACTGCACACACGTCTATGCCGACAGCTTAACTACATCAACCAGTTCCAGTGGCGCTGTAAACTGTACAAACAACGTGAACAACAGAATGGTTCAAGACTTCTCGTATCACTACGGCTACAGCTACAGAGCTCGCGGCTCTCCACAGTGCACTTCATGAGATTAAAGGATAGAGTTAGGGTAAATTGAGCGTCTTCTGCGATTCAATGCGCGCCTTACAATCTTTTTAGTCGTTTCTCCGACATGCAACTCACCACCAACTGAGGTGCGAAATTGTGGAACTTATCCATCACTTCAGAGAAAAAGACCATGATAGACAAGGAGACAGAATCTCTCCAGTGCGTGCTTGGAAGAAGTGTTCAAGCTATTAAACTGGGAAGGTTTAGGAGTAAGGATCGACGGCGAATACTTCAGCAACCTTCGGTTTGCCGATGACATTGTTCCATTCAGAAACACTGCGGACGAGTTACAACAAATGATTCAGGACCTTAACAGGGAGAGAGTAAGAGTGGGATTGAAGATTAATATGCAGAAGAACAAAGATAATGATAAATAACTGGGCAAGGGAACAAGACTTCAAGATCGCAAGTGAGTCTCTAGAGTTTGTGAAGAAATCCGTTTACGTTAGTCAACTAATCACAGGGAACCTTGACCATGAGAAGAAGGAAATTCAGAGAAGAATAAAAATGGGTTGGATCGCATACGGCAGGCAGCGTGAGTTCCTGACTGAGAGCTTACCGTTATCAGTGAAAAGGGCGGTACACAATCGGTGCGTTTTACCGGTGCTGACATATGGGGAAGTGACTTCGAGACTAAAAAAGAAGCTTGAGAACAAGTTAAGGACCGCACAAAGAGCGATGGCTTGAAGATTGCTAGGCATATCATTAAGAGACAGAAAGAGAGCGGTTTGGTATAGAGAGCAAGCGAGTATAGACGATATTCTAATAGACATTAAGAGAAAGAAATGGCGCTGGGCAGCTAATGTAATGCGCAGATTAGACAACGGTGGGACGATTAGGGTGACAGAATGGATACCAAGAGAAGCGAAGCGCAGTAGAAGATGTCAGAAAACAAAGTGGTGCGACAAAATTAGAAAATTTGCGGGTGCTAGTTTTGAATCGGTTGGCGGAGGACAGGGGTAATTTGAGATCGCCGGGGGAGAGGCCTTCGTCCTGGCTGTGGACATAAAAGAGGATGATGATGATGATGTTGAGCTCTTTTCAACGAATACCAGGCTATTTCGTTGTCAATGGGAATGACGACGCAGATAACGGAGCTCGGGCGTCAAACCAAGAATACCGCTGCGTCCCCATTCCAATCTGAAGTACAGATCCTGTGCGACACCTTCGCATTCTAGCACGCCCACTCTCGTTAGCTAGGCATAATACCGCACCCACAAGGTGCACCATACTGCACAGATTAAACCATTCGCAGGAACCCGGAGCTACAGCCGGACTGCACCGACGCGAAGCAATTCTTCGGTGTCGCTTGCGCTCAGGAGTGGCCTTCACAAAAGCTTATTCAGCAGTAATTGGAATCACTGACAGTCCTAAAAAAACGAGAAGAAAGGGGGTTAACCGAGGGGCACGACTTTTTTTTGTCATATCATAAAAAGCCAACAAACACTGACACCAAGGACAACATAAGGGAAATTACTTTTGCTTAATAAATGAAATAAAGAAACGATATATTATTGGGAATGAAAGTGGATGAAAAAAGAACTCGCAGCCGGTGGGGAGCGATCCCACAACCTTCGCATTTCGCGTGCGATGCTTTACCAATTGAGTTACCGCGGCGCCGCTTCCCGCCCATGGGTATTTATGTTTCGTTGTAGATCCGTGGAAGTAAAGTCCCTTGATAGTTTGAAACTACCGCCACTCTTTGAACTTTGCCGCCGCCCCTTGGCGGGTCGACACCCCTTGGCGGGTCGACGGGAACGCTGTCGCGTTCCACTCTTGAAGGCGAAGCTTAAGCGTCCTCCAATTTTTGTCCCCTTGTTTGGGCGTCACTCGTGGAGAAAAAGCAAAGAAAATGTCAGCAGAAGCTTCTAAGTCCTGCGTGCCGGGATCACCATTTGAGAACGGGCTACCTCCTTTCGCTTCGGCCAACAAAACTGGGCTGTTTAGAAAATAAATAACAGCGCGCAGTATGTCCACCGTAACTCTGAAGTGCCGCAAACGCAGACGCGCGTTTATGGCGTGCGTATACTCACTGCCGTAAATGGAAGAGTTTCGGCCTGGTGGAGATATGTCATCGCAGCCATATTATACGGTAATACGGTAGACGTTCCCAAAAACGACAGCGCTGGTGGTGTCACCTTGTGATACCGGCACGAACCATAACACGCTAGCAAAATGTTTTCTCCTCTTTATATGACAAAGAGCATGTACAAAACCCTTTGTGGTGATTTCTTCGCACCAGCCGCGTTTATGGACAAGTTACAAGACATTTATCAGCGTTTTTTGCAACGTGACATCACACGATGGCTTCAGTAGCAACGCTATTTACTCCTGCGCCTTTCGATACTCCGGTGCGCAATTAACCTCGACGGGCCGGCCCGACAGGAGCTCCGAGAACACAGCGTTCCCGTCCTCCGATGAGCCTGACAACACTACCGCCGCTTCATCGAGAACAATTACCGCTCTGACAGCGCGAATTTCAGGCTAACATGCCGAGTGTTAGAGAACACGTCACTCTGTTGCTGAGGGCGGCGACTGATGCACTGGTTGGATCAGTCTGTCCTGCATTCTTGGACAACCCTGGCCTAGGTGCCCCTCGCGCTGTTAAGGGCGTCCCAGACCAGCACCATATCCTAAGGGTACGCCATCCCCCTTCCCTCCCCTCTATCTCTATATCCTTCAATTTACATATGTCTACGATATGTCTATAAGTGTCTGAGAAACATCACAGGTTGAACCCTGGACTGAGGGTGGCGACGTTAGTGCGACTAGCAGTCTATCCTATGGTGGGTGTGTAATCTGTTAAATGTTTTATAAGGTATGATGAATAATGATTGATTTCATTCACGATAAATATGTTTCGATTATATATTTTCATCACGCATCTGAATCGCTAAAGCTTTATGCGTTGTGACGATTATTGTGATTATGTTGATGGAAGTAATGCGATAGGGAAAGTTGCGATCAGCAAAAGTACAGAGTGCTTATTGAGTAGATTGACGAGCGTTCTTGCAATTGTTGTTGCAATTGTTGCAATTTGGTTGAAATGACCAATCATTAAGCGGGCGCGCTCGACTTTGATGGGGTGCTATTGCTTTACTATAAGTGTATAATGCTACGCGTTCCTTGCGTCGTCTTCACGCTCTAATTCCGTGAGACTGACCTAGATGAGAGCATGCTGGAATCGTTTACCCAGTGACCAAAGTTGTCTACTAAGCGAGGCACCAGCCATCAGCAAGTTTTCTATTCTGGCATATACCCAGTGGCTCAAGCTTGTAGTCAACTTGGGTCACAGGTATGTGAAAGAAGTTAGATACGAACAGCATACTAATCGCGCTCAGCAAGGACTCCAGAACAGGGGGCAGGGGTAGTCTGGAGTACAGAGTACGAAGCATTCTACACTACGACATGTGAGGCGTAGGGGAAAAGGCGGTTTATGCTGCAGGCACGTGTTAGAAATTAGTAGATCCTGCTCTAAACGTGCTGTCTCGCAGCTTTTTCACTGCGCCTGTAATTCAATGTCTGTCTGTAGTGGTGGTCTCACGGAGAGAGAGAAAGAGAGAAACGGTCTCTTTAAAAAGACTGCATGGCTTTTTATTACGGAGAAGTCTACACGGCACATTTGAAAGCGTGGGCGCATTGGCTATGAATACAAAACTATATATTGCAGGCCATTAAACGAGTAAGATACGTATTAAACATACCGGTCCATCAAAAATATAAAGATAGAGAATATCTGTTAGTTTCTAAAAGCTTCGTTTCAGATCAAGGCTGGCTTAATACAGTTGATTTGAAGCTGATACGGGCATATTAGAGGCAGCTTCGTAAATTTCGAGAACTCGACACCACCAAAGGAGTGCGCGCAATCTGCGTGCTGCTTGTCACTTTTCCATGTGGTCGGTGCAAGAGCCACGGGATCTCTTAGAACTGCCCGTAATGCTGCTGGCACTGCTTTTCCTTCTCTTCCTGCCGGAGGACTTGGAGCTGTCCGCGCTTGTAGTCTTGATCCCCTTATGTTTAGTTTTCCTCACCAGGGTCCGCTTCATGTGGTCCACGGACAGTCTGGTGGATTCCGAAGCTAGCCTGGTCACAATTTTCGCTTCCTCCACCACCGTCGTGCGTGGCAGGGCACGGATGACGCGCAGACAGGCGAACATGAACAGTCTGGTCACGGCAAAGAGCACGTCTTCGTGTGCTTTCGGCTTCAGTATGAAAGTCAAGGACGCGAACGTGGCCGCAACGCGTCCACTGGCGAACGCCCAGCAAATTGCGCCACCCCGTACGGCAGACGGGAACAGCTCCAGCACGTACGTGTGACAGTGGATGAAAATCACAGTTGACGTGCCCTTGGATAACACGAGCAAGACCTTGGTGACGGTGCCGAGTCTGGCGCCGGCGGCGATACTCAGCGCTGATTGGATAATGCCCGTCAGCACGAAGCAACTGGTGAGTACCGTAATAAGGGCGACGCCGGTCACCAGGAAGTGCATCGCCGCGTACGTCAACAGCGTGACGACCACCGTGAGACCCGGGATCCAGAATTCCCCCAAACGCGCCGTCGAAAAAGTGCTGACGTGAAAGACGAACGATATGCAGAAGCAGACAAAGAACATGGCCAACGCTCGACGTCGGAGGGAGTTACAGTCGATCAAGTCGTCTTTTTCTGTGCCTTCCTGACCTTTGCGTTTCTCGACCTGTTCCCTGAGTTTTTGCACGAGACAGGCGGTGGTCGCAAGCGGGAAGTTGTTTGTCTTGGCAGCGTGCATCATGACTGCTTCTGCCGCGTTCAGCCTTTCTTTCGCGACAAGCCAGCGAGGTGACTCTCGTGCTGCAGACAAAGCAGGGAGCAGGAAAGCCGTCGGAGCGAGGAAGATGACCTGCTTCAGGCGCCAGTCGACGACCACAAATTTGACGATCGCTTTCCAAGTCTGGCCTATCGCCGCACTGACAACGGCTAGGAACAGGACCTGGTGTGTCCTGTGCGTGTGCGTCATCACCTCGAATGGGATTAGGAAGGCGAAAATTGTGTATGCGGCGGCGCTGCCCCCGCTAAGGAAACGTGCCACAGCGTAACTGACGTAACTTGTCGCCACAAATGTGCACACCGTGCAGGTCACCGTCGCAACAGCGGAGCCCACGAGCATGGCTCTCCTGCCGACGTAGTCCACGATGGCTCCGAGCAGGGTAAGCGAAACGACAGAACCGGTATTCTGCAGGGTGACAAGGGCTGCCGGCAGCAAACGTCGGTGGCACACCATGTTCCAATAACTCACCGCACTGGTCTCGGCCGTCCGAACGTCGTAGTCCCACTCTTCACAGGGCGCATCGCTTGTGTCGTTGGTGTCGTTGAGCTCACGCTCGCCGAGGAAGCATCTGCTGTACCACCAGCCGGCCTCGGCCTGTCCAGCGCCAATCCTCCCATCTTCAGTGGAACTGCTGGGTTGAACGGGGGGCTTGCAGCGTTCGTAGACGCGGCAGCGGCTGAAGCGTCCGTCGGCCTCTGTGGGTATCGCAGTATTCTTCCAATCGGCTGCCGAGATGTTGAAGCCGGTGAGCGGCTTGCACCAATGGTCGACGTCACCGGTGACGAGGGGCACCACGGCGGTTTGGCTATTAAGCGAAAAGACTCCCAGAAGTATAAGAAGGAGCGCCCTCCTCTGGAAGGGCCCGTGGCCGAAGGCTTCTTCGCAGTCAAACGATTCACTTGTTCGGAGATCAGCGCCGGCCAGTCGTTTCGGGAGCAAGAGGTCCATGGCCTGGTTGTAAGGTGCGGCACTTGGGGTTCAGAAGACTTGAACGAACTATACCTGAAGACTTCAGACGAGAGCTATCTGTACGGACCGAAGAAAGGAAGGCGTTTTTTTCTTCTTCTTGAGCGCGCGCTTTTGACTATGTCTCGTTGTCGCGTGGCCTTAGAAGGGGTCCTCTTCTTTCGTTACCACTTACTGAACAAAAAGTCGTTAGCGTGCTTTAAACCTTATTCCCTGCGTTTATGTGATATATATATATATATATATATATATATATATATATATATATATATATATATATATATATATATATATATATATATTGATAGCTCCAGCTCCCAGGGATGAATGAGGAATCGCAATAATGTCAGTGTTCTTGTCTGTCACAGTGCCTCGCAATCATGACAGGGCTAGTCGAAATCCCGTCATTGCCAATCACCATGTAGGCAGGAAAGAGATAGAAGGGAGTATACCGCAATGTGATTGAATCCAAACTTGGTGGCACAACACGTGAGTGAGTGAAGAAACTTTATTGCAGATCCGGCGAGGACGCGAACTCGTCGCGCACCCGGCTAGTCCCACGTCGGGACCGGCAGGTCTAGCCTACCGGCCCAGTCGCGGGTCGCCTGACGGCCAGGATTTGCTTTTCTAGAGCGGGGCTACGCAGAAGCGAGTCCCACTCCTTCAGATGAACTTGGGGTATGTCGACCCGCACTCCCAGAGCATGTTAGGTAGACTGGAGGTCTGACCGCAGGACGGGCAGGCGTCGTCGCGATACACGTCCGGGTAAGCCTCGTGGAAAACGGACAGACACGGATACGTGCTGGTCTGCAGAAGTCTAAGCGAAACGGCTTGCGCCCTATTCAACTTGGGGTGAGAGGGTGGAAAGACCCTTCTATACATGTAGAAGAATTTAATAATCTCGTGAGTAGCGGGAGCGTTGCTGTGGCCGTAGGGAGGAGGGGAGTAGGTGCTTCTTGCAGAGGAAACTCGGTCGGTGTGGTCACGCGCAACCTCGTGAGCAGACTCATTGAGGTTCGGGGGAGCACCCTCGACCAAGCCCACGTGAGCAGGAAACCAGTGGATTGAATGATGCGTGAGAGCACATCGACTCGAGCTGCTAAGAAGACGAGCAGCTTGCTTGGCGATGCAACCCTTCTGAAAAGCGCTAACTGCCGTTTTGGAGTCGCTACATATCTCGGGCCCACGACCGTCTAGCAGTGCGAGGGCGGTGGCGGCTTGCTCGGCGACTCCGGGGTCTGAAGTGCGAATGGAGACACTATTTTAAATCTGGCCGCTGGAGTCGATGACAACGATAGCAAAGGTCTTCCCATCGCTATACTCTGCGGCGTCGACGAAGCCTGCTCTAATGTCTCGTTGCTTGCTCTCTTTGAAAATGGCTGCTGCTCTGGCCTTGCGTCTGCCCTTGTTATGGACTAGATGGACGTTTTGTGGCACAGGGGCCACTGCGATCGTGTTCCGAATGCACCTAGGGATCGAGGTACTGAACATCGGGAATCCCGCAGGGTGGTAACCCAGCTCTTCGAGGATGTGTTTACCTGCCGCTGTGGTGCTGAGGCGAGTGAGTTGCGCGCGTTTGTGGGCTTCGGCAATCTCCTCGGCAGTGTTATGCACCCCCCAGATTCAGGATATCCTCGGTATGGGTCCTGATGGGTAGCACGAGAGCCCTCTTGACCACTTTGCGGATGAGAGCGTTGAGCTTGTCTCGCTCCGCTCTATGCCAGTTGTGCATAGAAATTGTGTACGTAAAGTAACATAGTACGAAGGAATTGGTAAGCCTGAGGACATTGTTTTCCTTCATTCCTCGGTGCCGGTTTGCCATTCTGCGAACGAGGCGGAAAGCGTTGTCCGTCTTTGCGATTGTCTTGCGGAGAGCCGTTCCGTTCCCGCCGTTGAATTCGACAGACATGCCCAGGACCCGAATAACGTCGACCCTGAGTATACCCCCCCCCCCCCGTCACAAGTGCAAAGACTGATGCTACTTTCGGAGACTGGTTTCCAATCTGTGGGTCTGCCTTCCTTCTCTTTTCTGGAAAGCAGAAGCTCCGACTTGGCGGGGGCGCATCGAAATCCCGTGGGGCGGAGATACTCCTCGATCATGTCGATCGCCTCCTGCATGGATTCTTCGACTCTGCCCTCGCAGCTTCCGGATCACCATAAGGTGATGACGTCGGCTTATATGGTGTGCTTGACGCTCTCTACGCGTGTCAACCTCTCGGAAAGACCAATCATACAGACTTTAAACAGTGTGGGTGAGATGACGGCTCCCTGAGGAGTGCCCGACCCTCTGAGGGGCACATCGTCGGAGCGAAAGTCCCCAATGCGAAGCTTGGCCTTCCCGTCCGTTAGAAAAGAGCTGATGCATCTATGGAGTCTGGAACCGAGACCCAGGTGTGAAATGATCTTTACGATGAAGCTGTGGAGCACGTTGTCGAAAGCTTTCTCGAGGTCCAGACCGAGCAAAGCCTTGACGTCTCTGGACCGGCCATCCACAATCTGATGCTTTATTAGCTTCATTGCATCCTGCGTCGACAGTCCGGTGCGTAAGCCGATCATGTTGTACGTGTAAACCTCGTTGTCTTCGAGGTACCCGTTGACCCTGTTGAAGACGACGCGCTCCATGACCTTGCCGACGCAGAAGGTTAGAGGAATCGGCCTGAGGTTCTCGATGTTCGGGGCTTAGCCGGGCCTGGGAATGAGCACCGTGCAGGCCATCTTCCATTCTGCAGGAACAACGCCGCTATTCCAGGACTCGTTGATTTTGTCGGTCAGAAAGACGATCGACGTGTCCTCGAGGTTTCTCAACATTCTGTTGGCGAGTTCGTCCGGACCCGGCGCAGACTTGCGGTTGAGCGCGAAGATGGCCTGTGTGACCTCGGCAACGGAGAAGTCTTCGTCGAGATCGGGGCGTGGAGGGCCTCGGTAGTCCGGGAGTTGGGTCGCCGGATCTCCGTCGCGACGGACGGGCAAGTACTTCTCTACGAGTTTTGAGACGAGGTTATCGACCGTGTGAGACCAGGTGGCTTTGTGATGGGCCCGGGCCAACGTATGCCTCTGATTTGACTTCGAGCCGCTTCGTCGAGAAGTGGCTTGAGCATACCCCAGGGTTTGCCGTTGCGCATCTGTCCGTCAATGGATTCGCAGAGCTCGTCTCACTGCTGCTGGCATAGCGCTTTGCAGTGGTCATCGATAATTCTTGAGCTCCGAGACTTTTTTCGGAGTCTGCGATTGAGCCTTTCACCCTTCCATCGGCGGAGCAGGGCGTTTTTGGCCTCGATTAGGTGGGCAAGTCTGCTGTCCATCCGCTCGACATCGAGATCGGTTTCTACTTTCTTGGTAGCCGCGGCAGCGTCGTTCCGGACGCCTTCGCACCATTCTTCTAGAATGGCGGGCGCCCTGGCTCTGCAGAGTTCTTCGCGAATCTTGCGAAAGGGTTCCTAATCGATGAACGTGAATTCTATGATCCTACTCTGAGACACCTTGAATGTGGTCTCGAGAATGTAGTGGTCGCTGCCGAACTCCGTGGCGGTGATCTCCCAGCCCACGTCCTCAACGTTCCTTATGAACGCGAGGTCGGGTGTCGAGTCCTGGGTGATGGAGTTGCCGATACGCGTAGGAAAATTATTGTCAGTGACCAGAGTGAGGTCAATCTCGTTAGTGTCTTGCCACAGGTTGCGCCCCTTGGTCGTGTCGTAGACTTACCCCCAGATGCCGTACGGTGCGTTGAAGTCACCGACGACGACCAAGGGTCGAGAGCCAGCCAAGTCGGTCGCTTTCTTGACGATGGTCTTGAACTGCTGGTGCGAGTCCCTGGGGTTGCTGTAGATATTGAGGACGAACACGTTGTTCCTGCGCTGATTCCGCTACGGTACGTGGAGTAGGATCTCAACCATGGCATATTCAATTCTACTACTCGCCAGCTTGATGTCGTGGGTGAGAAGAGTCAGCTTTTTATCATTCAAGGGGCAAATCCGTCGCCCCTCGGGCCGGCCGGACACGGTCCTGTATCCCTGGAGTGAGGCGGCGGAGGCTAATGCTTCCTAGAGAGCAATGACTTTAGGTTTGATAGCGAAAGGCCTGATATACTGCTGCACAGTGGCTTTTTTGTTAGAATACCGCTTGCAGTTCCATTGCCAAATGCGAAAACTCTTTGGACCTGTCCATTATGGCGGACCGGACGGACTACCACCTAACGGGGCAGCTAGGGCTGCGCAAAGACTGGGAAGTCCTGTCGCCGCCTTGGTGGGATACTGAAGTCTAGCTTCTTTTAGCATGGCGGGAACTGTTAGCGGTTGTACGACGGAGGCGGATGAAGCCATTCGCGCCTCAATGGTGCCGATGCGATCAGCGAGAGCTCCGAGACTCCAGTTGGGGTGTCCGAGTGCAACCTGAAGTTGGCGAACGTTATCGGTGAGACAACTGACGCTAGCGGTGACCTGTTTGAGGCCATTGTCCAGCCCAGTGAGAGTTTGCGTATTTTCGCTGACTTCTGCGGACAACGCTCCCGATTCACCTGTTTGTTCTACAGCTTCGCTTCGTTTGGAGGACGTCGCAGTACCGTCTGACGGAGCTTAGATTGGAATTTCTGCGGCCCTGCCTGGCGCACCGTTATCCGACACATTCGGAACGAGTTTCCTGATCTCTGCCATTTTGATAACTAGCCTTTCGATCGTGCTTTTGAGGTCGTCGTTCTCTTTGCCAAAGCGAATGACTTCCGCGTCCCTAGCTTGCTCTGGGTGCGAATCGTTACGAGGTGCCTGAGCAGCTTCTATATGGGCACCGGGCTTGGGACGTGCCAGATCGGCCCAAACGAGGGTCGGCTGCTTCCCGCAACGTGTGGAGGCGGGCTGAGGTCCAGATGCTGGCTGGGTTCTGGAACCCGGGTGGCCCTTGCAAGCGTATCTGGATCTGTATCTAACTCGGTATCTTGACATCGACCTCGGGATCTTGACTCCTGGAGCGGCCACGAGACCTGGATCTCCGCCTGGACCGCTAGCGGCTGCAACCGTATTGGCGCTCCGGCGATGCTTGCCGGGCTTGATTCGCGCCCTCCGTGGGAGGGAAATGTTCGGCGTTGAGGGCGCGGGAGCGTTCCCCCTGTCTGCGCCTGACGCGATACGGCGTCTAAAATCGTCGTTTGCGCTCCTTTGCGGCGGTAAGGTGGTCGGTGGTAAGGTTGTAAGCTTGCATTTGGGATCGCACCTATGCTGAGCGTCGGGGTTTGCTTCTCCGCGTCCTCTGCAGATGGCGTAGTTGGACGAAGGGCAAACGTCGGAGCATTGGCCGAGTTTGCCGCAGCTGTAACACACGTCCATTTGCTTGCGAAATAACGTGCACCTGACGATAGTGCCGCTGTACGAGACAAAATTTGGCACCTGGTACCCCTCGAACAGGACCACCACGGTGCCGGTGTTCTTGATTCTTATGGCGCCCAGCGCCGTCGGATTTCGCGGGTTCACGAGTTTTTTGTCGATTGCCGCAGGGCCGTCGGTAAGGGAGACGCGTCGGATGACGCCCAACAAGTGTAGAGGGGGGGGGGGGCGGCCTCGTAAGCGCTCACCTCGAAACGTTGACCGGTGACGGAGATGCCCTGGATTCCGACGTATCGTGCGGCGTTGTCCCTGACTGGTGTGCTGATCACCATTATGTTTTGTTGAAAGTTGGAACACATCGTGTCGGTGTCGCGCGACGCCGAATCGAGCCCGGCAGCCTGCCGTCGGCGACTGCGGTAGGTCCGCACTTGTTGATACACAGGCCTCCCCTGGGCCGCACGACGACCTTTGCCTCTTCCTTGGGCATCGGAGGCATCCTGGCCCCTCGAATGATCTTGCTTTTAATGCCCGCGCGGTCGGCGCAACGCCGAATGTTGGAACCGGCGTTATGCTGAACGTCGGCCGCACTGGCATTGGCCGCGTTTCTCATTCTCATTGACGAACGTCTAGCGGCAACGAGCTGCCACCCGGAGTCTTTAGTTAAATCCTCGGGGGATAAAAACTCCCCTTCAACCTCACACTCCATCACGAAGTCCGTGGAAAACCCTCCGACGAGAAGAGGTGGGCGAGCGATGCCTCGCCTCACGAACCCTAACACGGTTAGGCTCAGCACACAGTCACGACGTAGTCGAAAGAAAAACGGCAAGAAATGTCACAAAAGTCCACCCACCCTCAAGAGTCGGGTATCGGCGTGTTCCTGTTGACTTCACGGATCCGAAAATGTAGAAAGTTCAGGGGTACACACTCGAAAAACATCCGAACATGTTGGCAAAAAGCAGGAGCCGTGTGAACCACGTCAGATGTGGCTCACACCACATCTGACACATGATTACACCACAAAGTACCTGGTTGCTTTTAGTGTTACTGCCCTGGACACAGGGCCATGGCAGGGAAGCCGAACAAGCAAGCAGCGAATAAAAACTCGTGGCATGGTTACTGGGAACCAAATGTCTCAGCAAATCTTGACTCTTGCTCCGTGACCTAAACGCAAAGGTTTTGTGTTCGCTTGCCAAGGCTGGCTGCGTGACGTAATGCTGCCTCCTATAGTTTTCCTTGCTCCATCCTTCCTCCATTCGCTATGTGGCTCCAGAACGAGAAAGGTAGGTGCACAGACAGGTTATCCATACCTTGCACAGAGGTAAGGAATATGGGTATATAGGCATCAGGAGTAGGAAATATGTGAAAATACAAAAAAGGAAATAATAAGCAATATAAGACTATCTGTCACAGTTCTTACGATCATCTATGATGCTCCATTGGACACACAGAAGAGACGTTATCCTATATGACAAAATTTTGTGAGTACATTTGTTGGAGAGCCGAGCCACGAGAAGAAAGCCGTTTAAACCTTATAGGTCAGCGCATGCAAATATGTTTAATGAAGCCGTAATCAAGGCCTGTTCGGGGAATTTTTTTGAAGAAATAAGTTGTCCGTTTGGTTAGAGACGGTTCAATTGGACAAAGGTCATCCTTGCTGGCGCTATCTGCATGTCATCATATGCTGCTTTTTTAGATATCAAGGTTTGGTCCGCATGGGTGCCACCACGTGACGTATTGACCTTAAACTTTGCGAACTTCCCCGCGATGGCGAAGTGATGACGTCAACGACAACAAAATTAAAGAGTTAGAAGCTATTCCTGCGGCCCGAACTCCGCCCGAATGCTTGTACCACAGGCGTTATCTCTTTCCTGATAAAGAGTAGCCGACTGTCGGCTCGAAATGACTTACCCTTTATGTATTTAGTCCCGACTCGGAAAACAGAGTGAGGACTATTTCCGAGCTTTTCAGAGGCTTCCCGAAAGACGGCCACGGTTCTGTTCTTTTTAGTCTGCGAAATCAGCTTGCTAGGATAATCGTCGGCAGCGCTCCGTGGCACCTTTTCTTCACTGCGAACGTATTCACTGTGAACACTGGGCCGACAAAACAAAAAGATAAAAAAGTCCCAGTTCCAAGTATTTGTCTGTTTGCAAGCCGTAGCATATTTTGGTACGCGTTGTGCTCGTTTTCTGGCCTGGTCAAATCCGGCTTGACTCTTTGTCGACTCCACCTAACCGGACACACACACACACACACACACACACACACACACACACACACACACACACACACACACACACACACACACACACACACACACACACACACACACACACACACACACACACACACACACACACACACACACACACACACACACACACACACACACACACACACACACACACACACACACACACACACACACACACACACACACGCCCAAAGCCTTAGATCTCGTATGTTTTTTTGTCACATTGTGAGGTGCCGGAAATCGCAGCGCTCGTGCCAGTGCTCGCGCTTTCGTCGTCGTCGTTGACATCGCTTCTTCCACATCGCTGTCACATCGATGCCGCTATTCATTGCAGAGTAATTAAGGCGCTCGAATACACGACCTTTGCTGTTAATTCGGCCGAAGTTGATTAGGGTACATTTGATTAAGGTAGCTTTAATTAAGGCACTCGAACCCACGACATTCAGTAGGAAAAAACAAGTAATGAGAAGTGACGGCGCGTTCGAATGAGGATGTCAAGTAATTTAATGGATGTCTTTTCAGCGCGCAGGCTCTTAGGCATACGTTAAATTGGCTGTCAATTTTTGTGGTAGTCATTGCGCGCAGCAAATTCACGTGACGCTTGCATTTTAGAGGGTGTGGGTGGGATTTCATGAAACTTTCAGGTCATTTTCGTTGTCCCGTATTGCCAATTATTTTATGGACGCTCGAGACGCGTTCGCGCCGTCGCCATTGGCGTCGTGTGCGGTCACGGTATCGACGGGAGGCAGGGTTAGAAGGCATGCAGATAATGCGCTGTGCTGTCTGGCTGAAAAAAAAATCGCCGAAACCGAGTCCACGCAACCGTCACGCTGTGCTCCAATGGCACCGCCAAAAACAGGACAGCGTTCTCTGGCTTCCGCTGCTGGCATAAGCACTGTGCGCATATGCAACGTGGATGCTCTGAGTGGAACGCACAGTACGATAGGTCGTGGTAAACTAATGTAACCATCTCTTTAGGTGTCATCGAGCGTCGGTGATTTCCTCCTGCTGTCTCGTATCATGACCCGTCGAGATGTTAACTCCTGCAAGGCCGTTGGCATTGCTCCTCATAGCGCCAGATTTTCTGGAACGCCTTCGGCTCCACGCGATACCGTTGTCCTGGCTATTGGGGGCGAGGAGTTACGGAGTCGCCATCTGTCGGAAGCGTCACCCTTGCGCAGTATGAGGGATCACGCGGCGCGCTCCTCATAGGTTTCGCTTACGTCGCTCAATAAAAACACCACGCGGCAGCCATCCTGCACGTTTATGCAGGTACTATCAAGAAGAGGGAAGTTTTTGACTGTCGATATAATAATCTTGGGCAAACTTAAAGCACATAATCGTTTACAGACGCTATCTCTTTACTGAATACGCACAGGGACCGCCACTACACGCGGTCGCCGCGATGCAGTTTCCCGAACCGGCTTCTTGCGTGAAAGGTAGGCAGACGCTGAAAGTAAACTATGTGAAATATGTTCATATAGTATGCTGTCTGTATAACCAAATGGGGCATAACAGAATGAAACCCCAATGCAGCGATCTCACGGGTTAGCAGCGGCGTCTGTATACATACCCGCGCACAATGCTTTGCTTTCGCTGTGAGCAAGTTTTCGCACCATGGCCTGAGCTTTAGGCCGCTGTATATGAGCATATGACAGTATACTAAGAGCCAGTGTTGCGTGGACGCGATCTGAACTGTTCGAAAATAATTTCATTAGAGACTTCGACGCCTGCAGCGACTGTGATGTGCCGTCGCGACGATTCAATCTTTGTTTGTCTTCTAAATTCTGGGACATTTCAATATTATTTCTCAAGTTGTGTCGCAATGTATGTTTATCGGTCTTCTCAGCGTACGATTTCGCTTTGCTTTTTTTTTTGGTAATCCAGTGCATTAATTCTTAACTCGAATGACCATATGCGAATGACCATATGCGATGCCTTTCTTTAATGTGCGTCTTACCGCTCCCTTTCCATTGCAGTTAACTTGCCAGTATCTAGCATCGACAAGTTCATAGACCAAACCGTCCTGACATTAGCCGGGCAGCGGGCGCAGGCGAGTTTCACAGTGCGCGTTTTCTGCTACTCACCGAACATTGCGCAGTCCCGGCGCCGTAGCACAAATCTTCCTCGCATGTCTGCTTGCCGCATACCTGAGTTCTAGCTCGTGGCTGTCTGCCGGTTCTAAGTTTGCACAGCCAAGCTTCACGCAGCTCCTTGCCCTGCGGCTACGTGTCAATAAGGCTGACACCGGGCTCTGTTGCGTACATCCGGCACTGCGGCACCGAGCTGTAGCCTACCATGCCGCACGCCTCCAAAGGCAGCCACTACCTATTATAGTAGTTTCAGATGTTGTCAAGTTGACCGCCAAGGCGGTAAAGCCTCACCCCTTAATCAGAACCGCGGCACAAGTGGGGCTTCGAACTTTCGTTTTACCCGCCGTGGTTGCTCAGTGGCTATGATGTTAGGCTGCTGAGCGCGAGGTCGCGGGATCGAATCCCGGCCACGGCGGCCGCATTCCGATGGGGGCGAAATGGGAAAACAGCCGTGTACTTAGATTTAGGTGCACGTTAAAGAGCCCCAGGTGGTCGAAATCTCCGCAGTCCCCCACTATGGCGTGCCTCATAATCAGAAAGTGGTTTTGGCACGTAAAACCCCATAATTTAATTTTAACTTTAGTTTTCAGATCGCTTCGGCGCTTCCGAAGCAGCCGACGCTGCCGCTGTGTCCACGTGATCCCTCATTACACGTCACGCCGACGGTGGCGCCAGCTTTTCCAGTGGTGGAGCTCGCCCCCAATACACATTGATATCGCTTTTAATGCTGCGCCTTCGGGCGAAACTGGTAAATTTGTTTGGGCCATGTAGAATTATGCTCATTTTTACTATATACAAATGTACTCAACCGCCCTTCTCGCTGTGTATAACGTAACGTGAACTGTAGCGCAAACGGGAATCCACCTAACCTTGGTTGGTTTCGTTTAGTGGCTATGGGTGGGGCTCAACCACCACTGGGGATCGGCCGTGAATCGGGCGGCAACAGGCAAAAGGGAAAGACAACTTGAATGGAATCATCTAATTTAAGGATTACATAATGAATCAATGTTAAGCGTTATTATCAATTGTAAGGCTACGGTGATTGACATCAAATTCAAATTTGATGCTAAACATTTTGTTTTTATGCTGACGATAAAAGCACCTTTCTTGTTGTTGTTGACTTGAGTCTCCGTGGCGCAGGCCCACATTGAATATTGGCCATGAATCAAGTGGCTATGAGAAACTGACAAGAAGAGGGTAACTAACCATTTGTACAGTGAAGCCACTGTTCGCCTCGCCTCTGTGTCCAGACACACGTTTAACCTCACCGAGACGAGACCTCTTGAAGTGGCCTGGCTCGCATCCAAACCCTCACTACTGAGTGATGAAGATCGCTATATAATAATAATAATAATAATAATAATAATAATAATAATAATAATAATAATAATAATAATAATAATTTGTCTGCACGAAACACAAACAACAAACAGGACGCGACCCTCCAATCGACACTTGCTTGTTGGACTGTGCCCGGCAGAAGACACAAGCAGAAGCACACCAATAATACTGTGTTACATCACATCACATGATTATGAGTTAGGGAGTGAGTGAATACACTTTTATTGGGTCCAGCGTAACGCGATGAATCGCGCACCCGGCTAATCCCATGGCCAAGGTTAAAGTGTAGTATCTGTTCTTATCAGCTTAATATAACATGATTATGCTGAATCTCAACAAAAATTTCAAAAGACGTCAACAAGAAATGCAACATTAAGAAATCAAGCATTGAAGAAATTACAACGCAGAATTCAAACAATATAGTTACAAACAGCAAATATAATAGAAATTGCTCGGAAATACCGCGTCATTCAGCGGTTAGAACTGAGTGATTAAAGACGCTTGGTAGTGAGTTGAAAGTATCGAAACATAAAAACTTAAGCACCAAAGCGAGTAACGCTTCTAGGGGGTACAAATACACGATTATGTATTTTAACTGGCGCACGAGAATATGACGCACAAGGAAAGCACTAGAGCAGATGCGTGCGCAAATGAAAATGTGCATATAACATTTCATGCGACGAGCAGGAAATCACTTTCAATCCAGTGAAGACAGGGGCGACTATAGCAGGTTAGCTGAAGGTAACATGGAAATATTTGTATGTTGTAGCGCCTAGGTAACCTGACTCTTGTCACTATCATCATTGTAGTCGTCATCATCACCAGCCCTTTTACGCACATTACCGGAGAAAGGCCCCCCATCTCCTGCAGATCTCTAAATACTCCTGACCTGCGCCTACCAAACGCACCCTTACCGTGTTCAGAAGTGTCCTAATTTCAACGATCGTCCTGATTCTCTGCATGGTTTAGCCCGCCAAGCCTGCGTTTTTGGTGCGGTGAAGTGAGTTGAGCACTGCCCCGGCCGTGCCGGGCCCTCCCAAGTGTGTTTTAGCGGTTGCGCGCAGTGCTCTAATCGCTACAAGCAACTGATCTACACAGCCAGAGGCGGTGGTTCCGGAATTCGCTTGCACGAATCCCGGATAGAGTGCTTCGTGGCGCGGCCTGGGGGCGTTGTCTGTTTCACGAAAAGCGGTAAAATACCGAGTATGGTCCCCAAGGGAGCAGGGTTGCGCCACCCTTCGATGATGATTAAATTTGAAGCGGTGCGGCGACAAATAGTCGCCTAGCCTGCTGGAGCAAATTGAATAACTTGTCGAAATTTATCAATATTGTATTTTCCCTAATTCTTCTTAATCTTTTTTTCTCTCTTCCTTAAAACATCTTTATTTACTTTGTATCGTTAACTATGCCTGCAATGCCTGCTTCCCCTTCCCCCCCCCCCCCCGAATACTCTAAACATCTCCTCCTTAATGGTTGCATCCACCTGAAATACCAGCTCTTCTGCAAGATGCACGTTTCCTATGGGTCTCGCTGGGTTCACATTCGATTAAGTTGTGCTAAGTCGTCACCGGATTTTCTTTGCGAGGATCTGACACCTGCCTCATGCCGATGTGAACATATGATCCGGTATGTATTTCTCCTTAGGGAACCAGCTCCTGTCTAAACTAGCCAGGTATACTGTTCTTTGTATTACACTACAGAGATTGCTTTCTAATTCCTTCCTTGCCATTATTTTCAACCTCCATGGTCTTTTCTGTTTCCATTCTTTGTCTACAATTCATCGCCTCTCTTTCTCTCACTTTCTTTTTCTGGAGTCCCATTTGTGTAGTTACAGTTTAAATTACCCTATGCCAGGTTGCCGACTTTCTTGATCTCTTCCTCTATTCAGTGAGCCCGATTTTGAGGTACACCTATTTTGTACATTCTAGCCTGTTCACCAACACGTTCGCCAGTGTTACCAAGTCTTTGTTGAAAACCAATTTTGCTGTCCTTCCCTGACTCCAAAGGAGACCAACCCATGTCTCCCTGCACTGTCTCATTTGTGGTTTTGGTTAACTTTTAGACACCGCTACTCGCCGATCGCCATCGCGTAGTTCAAAACGACGTCAAATGTTCTGCCGTGCTACGGAGAAGCTAACTTTACGGACACAATGCCGACTTTTTTTTTTCTTCGGTGCCATTAACTTCGCAATGCGGCGCTATTTTTGCGATGCTGTCATTGGTCTAGCAGGGTCCTCCGTTCTAGTATGACCAATAGTAGCGCGGCCGAATATCCAAACCAGGTGGAAGGCGACAAACCATTTTCGTACAAGATAAAATTGTTTGAGAAGCTCCTGCAGCTCGAACTGTCTGCTCGCAGATTTGCTGCCACTGAAGCGGCACTTTGTCCTGCGCGAGAGGGAATCGTAAAAAGTGCTTTAGATTAAATGCGTCCGTGTCTACAGTTTAAATACTTTTCAGTCTATGCATCTGCACCGCATTGATCGTACAGCACAGCTGCCGTGAACGACGGTTTGCGATCACTGGCGCTCTGCCAACCGCCGCTGGCGTGCCTACAGGGTGCAATACCAGTAGTTGCCTTCTGGACGATTGTTCTAGTGCAATTGCCTTCGCACAACGGGCCTCTCTTACGTCAGGGTACGCAACTACGGAAAGGCCTTCAATTCCTCCATGGTGTGTTAGCCGCACTGCAGTAAACCTCACAATGCCGAGACTTCAGAGAAAGTCTGACTTGCCGTCATCCGCACTCAAGCAACTAAGTTTACTCCTCTTGTACGAGAAATTCGGCGACTGCACACACGTCTATATCGACAGCTTAACTACATCAACCAGTTCCAGTGGCGCTGTAAACTATACAAACAAGGTGAACAACAGAATGGTTCAAGACTTCTCGTATCACTACGATTACAGCTACAGAGCTCGCGGCTCTCCACAGTGCACTTCATGAGATTAAAAGATAGAGTTATGGAAAATTGAGCGTCTTCTGCGATTCAATGCCCGCCTTACAATCGTTTGAGTCGTTTCTCCGACGTGCAACTCACGACCAACTGAGGGGCGAAATTGTGGAACTTATCCATCACTTCAGAGAAAAAGACCATGATAGACAAGGAGACAGAATCTCTCCAGTGCGTGCTTGGAAGAAGTGTTCAAGCTATTAAACTGGGGAGGTTTAGGAGTAAGGATCGACGGCGAATACTTCAGCAACCTTCGGTTTGCCGATGACATTGTTCCATTCAGAAACACTGCGGACGAGTTACAACAAATGATTCAGGACCTTAACAGGGAGAGAGTAAGGGTGGGATTGAAGATTAATATGCAGAAGAACAAAGATAATGATAAATAACCGGGCAAGGGAACAAGACTTCAAGATCGCAAGTGAGCCTCTAGAGTTTGTGAAGAAATCCGTTTACGTTAGTCAACTAATCACAGGGAACCCTGACCATGAGAAGGAAATTCAGAGAAGAATAAAAATGGGTTGGATCGCATACGGCAGGCAGCGTGAGTTCCTGACTGAGAGCTTACCGTTATCAGTGAAAAGGGCGGTAAACAATCGGTGCATTTTACCGGTGCTGACATATGAGGAAGTGACTTCGAGACTAAAAAAGAAGCTTGAGAACAAGTTAAGGACCGCACAAAGAGCGATGGCTTGAAGATTGCTAGGCATATCATTAAGAGCCAGAAAGATAGCGGTTTGGAATAGAGAGCAAGCTAGTATAGACGATATTCTAATAGACATTAAGAGAAAGAAATGGCGCTCGGCAGCTAATGTAATGCGCAGATTAGACAACGGTGGGACGATTAGGGTGTCAGAATGAATACCAAGAGAAGGGAAGCGCAGTAGAAGACGGCAGCAAACAAAGTGGTGCGACAAAATGAGAAAATTTGCGGGTGCTAGTTTTGAATCGGTTGGCGGAGGACAGGGGTAATTTGAGATAGCCGGGAGAGACCTTCGTCCTGGCTGTGGACATAAAATGGGATGATGATGATCATGATCATGAGCTCTTTTAGACGAATACCAGTCCATTTCGTTGTCAATGGGAATGACCACGCAGATAACGGAGCTCGGGCGTCAAACCAAGTATACCTCTGCGTCCCCATTCCAATCTGAAGTACCGATCCTGTGCGACACCTTCGCATTCTAGCACGCACACTCTCGTTAGCTAGGCATAATACCGCACACACAAAGTGCACCATACTGCACAGATTAAACGATTCGCAGGAACCCGGAGCTACAGCCGGACTGCACCGACGCGAAGCAACTCTTCGGTGTCGCTTGCGCTCAGAAGTGGCCTTCACAAAAGCTTATTCAGCAGTAATTGGAATGGCTGACAGTCCTAAAAAAAAACGAGAAGAAAGGGGGTTAACCGAGGGGCCCGACTTTATTTTTTTGTCATATCATAAAAAGCCAACAAACACTGACACCAAGGACAAGATAAGGGAAATTAGTTTTGCTTAGTAAATGAAATAAAGAAATGATAAATTATTGGGAATGAAAGTGGATGAAAAAACAACTTGCAGCTGGTGGGGAGCGATCCCACAACCTTCGCATTTCGCGTGCGATGCTCTATCAATTGAGCTACCGCGGCGCCGCTTCCCGCCCATGGGTATTTATGTTTCGTTGTAGATCCGTGGGAGTAAAGTCCCTTGATAGTTTGAAAGTACCGCCACTTTTCGAACTTTGCCGCCACCACGTGCCTCCCCCCCCCCCCCCCCGCGTGAACTAGTTATGCCCCCGTTTTTCTGCACGATGGTTGGTCTCCCTGCTCTTTCCCTTGGAAACGCGCGGACCTTGCGTTTTGCTTGTGTTTTTTTTTTCGGTCGCGCCCTTTTTCTCCTCAGCTCGAGTGGCTCGGCGCCTCAGCGCGGCGTAGCGAGCGTCGTACGCTGTTTCCTGCTCTCTGTGCTAGTGCTTTGTCGTGCTGTTGCTCATATAACTGCAGCAAGAAGCCTCAAGATGGTTATGCCGTTTTGGTGTGTTTTCGGTCGGCGAGCGCGTTCGGTCTGCACTGCAGCGTTTTGGCGGCGCTGTGTTTCGTGCTCGCAAATTCACAGCGGGAGAACGCAATGTTCCCGCGATTTGGTTGCTGTTTTTTCTCCTTGTTTGGGCGTCACTCGTGGAGAAAAAGCAAAGAAAAATTGGAGGACGCTTAAGCTTCGCCTTCAAAAGTGGAACGCGACAGCGTTCCCGTCGACCCGCCAAGGGGTGTAAGACAATGGGCTACGGCGCAGCGACTGCGCGCCCCGCATCGGACGCGGTGAGCGTCGAGCAACGCAGCGTTCGGCGCGACAACGAAATGTGCGCCTGCGCAAGCGACGCACGCCTGAGCCTTAGAAACAGCTCGTTTCTAAGGCAACACCGCGTTCACTAGAGGCGCTTTTGTACCGTTTCGAAGCATCGAACTCGTGGCTCAGAGGTAACGTCTCCGTCTCACACTCCGGAGACCCTGGTTCGATTCCCACCCAGCCCATCTTGGAAGTTGCTTTTTATTTATGAAGTGCCTGCCGTGATTTATCGCTCACGGCCAACGCCGCGGATGCCGACACCGACGTCTGCGACACGAGCTCCTTAACGCTATCGCGTTAAAATGTCAGCAGAAGCTTCTAAGTCCTGCGTGCCGGGATCACTATTTGAGAACGGGCTACCTCCTTTCGCTTCGGCCAACAAAACTGGGCTGTTTAGTAAATAGGTAACAGCGCGCAGTATGTCCACCGTAACTTGAAGTACCGCAAACGCAGACGCGCGTTTATGGCGTGCGTATACTCACTGCCGTAAATGGAAGAGTTTCGGCCTGGCGGAGATATGTCATCGCAGCCATATTATACGGTAATACGGTAGACGTTCCCAAAAACGACAGCGCTGGTGGTGTCACCTTGTGACACCGGCACGAACCATAACACGCTAGCAAAATGTTTTCTCCTCTTTATGACAAAGAGCATGTACAAAACCCTTCGTTGTGATTACTTCGCACCAGCCGCGTTTATGGACAAGTTACAAGACATTTATCAGCGTTTTTTGCAACGTGACATCATACGTTGGCCCCAGTAGCAACGCTATTTACTCCTGCAGCTTTCGATACTCCGGTGCGCAATTAACCTCGACGGGCCGGCCCGACAGGAGCTCCAAGAACACAGCGTTCCCGTCCTCCGATGAGCCTGACAACACTACCGCCGCTTCATCGAGAACAATTACCGCTCTGACAGCGCGAATTTCAGGCTAACATGCCGAGTGTTAGAGAACACGTCACTCTGTTGCTGAGGGCGGCGACTGATGCACTGGTTGGATCAGTCTGTCCTGCATTCTTGGACAACCTTGGCCTAGGTGCCCCTCGCGCTGTTAAGGGCGTCCCAGACCAGCACCATATCCTAAGGGTACGCCATCCCCCTTCCCTCCCCTCTATCTCTATATCCTTCAATTTACATATGTCTACGATATGTCTAGAAGTGTCTGAGAAACATCACAGGTTGAACCCTGGACTGAGGGTGGCGACGTTAGTGCGACTAGCAGTCTATCCTATGGTGGGTGTGTAATCTGTTAAATGTTTTATAAGGTATGATGAATAATGATTGATTTCATTCACGATAAATATGTTTCGATTATATATTTTATTCACGCATCTGAATCGCTAAAGCTTTATGCGTTGTGACGATTATTGTGATTATGTTGATGGAAGTAATGCGATAGGGAAAGTTGCGATCAGCAAAAGTACAGAGTGTTTATTGAGTAGATTGACGAGCGTTCTTGCAATTGTTGTTGCAATTGTTGCAACTTGTTGCAACTTGTTGCAATTTTGTTGAAATGGCCAATCATTAAGCGGGCACGCTCGACTTTGATGGAATGCTATCGCTTTACTATAAGTGTATTATGCTACGCGTTCCTTGCGTCGTCTTCACGCTCTAATTCCGGCAGATTGACCTAGATGAGAGCATGCCGGTATCGTATACCCAGTGACCGAAGTTGTCTACTAAGCGAGGCACCAGCCATCAGCAAGTTTTCTATTCTGGCATATACCCAGTGGTTCAAGCTAGTAGTCGACTTGGGTCACAGCTATGTGAAAGAAGTTAGATACGAACAGCATACTAATCGCGCTCAGCAAGGACTCCAGAACAGGGGGGCAGGGGTAGTCTGGAGTACAGAGTACGAAGCATTCTACACTACGACATGTGAGGCGTAGGGGAAAAGGCGGTTTATGCTGCAGGCACGTGTTAGAAATTAGTAGATCCTGCTCTAAACGTGCTGGCTCGCAGCTTTTTCACTGCGCCTGTAATTCAAAGTCTGTCTGTAGTGGTGGTCTCACGGAGAGAGAGAAAGAGAGAAACGGTCTCTTTAAAAAGACTGCATGGCTTTTTATTACGGAGAAGTCTACACGGCACATTTGAAAGCGTGGGCGCATTGGCTATGAATACAAAACTATATATTGCAGGCCATTAAACGAGTAAGATACGTATTAGACATACCGGTCCATCAAAAATATAAATATAGAGAATATAGAGAATAGAGAATAGAGTTTCTAAAAGCTTCGTTTCAGATCAAGGCTGGCTTAATACAGTTGATTTGAAGCTGATACGGGCATATTAGAGGCAGCTTCGTAAATTTCGAGAACTCGACACCACCAAAGGAGTGCGCGCAATCTGCGCGCTGCTTGTCACTTTTCCATGTGGTCGGTGCAAGAGCCACGGGATCTCTTAGAACTGCCCGTAATGCTGCTGGCACTGCTTTTCCTTCTCTTCCTGCCGGAGGACTTGGAGCTGTCCGCGCTTGTAGTCTTGAGCCCCTTATGTTTAGTTTTCCTCACCAGGGTCCGCTTCATGTGGTCCACGGACAGTCTGGTGGATTCCGAAGCTAGCCTGGTCACAATTTTCGCATCCTCCACCACCGTCGTGCGTGGCAGGGCACGGATGACGCGCAGACAGGCGAACATGAACAGTCCGGTCACGGCAAAGAGCACGTCTTCGTGTCCGTTCGGCTTCAGTATGAAAGTCAAGGACGCGAACGTGGCCGCAACGCGTCCACTGGCGAACGCCCAGCAAATTGCGCCACCCCGTACGGCAGACGGGAACAGCTCCAGCACGTACGTGTGACAGTGGATGAAAATCACAGTTGACGTGCCCGTGGATAACACGAGCAAGACCTTGGTGACGGTGCCGAGTCTGGCGCCGGCGGCGATACTCAGCGCGGATTGGATAATGCCCGTCAGCACGAAGCAACTGGTGAGTACCGTAATAAGGGCGACACCGGTCACCAGGAAGTGCATCGCCGCGTACGTCAACAGCGTGACGACCACCGTGAGACCCGGGATCCAGAATTCCCCCAAACGCGCCGTCGAAAAAGTGCTGACGTGAAAGACGAACGATATGCAGAAGCAGACAAAGAACATGGCCAACGCTCGACGTCGGAGGGAGTTACAGTCGATCAAGTCGTCTTTTTCTGCGCCTTCCTGACCTTTGCGTTTCTCGACCTGTTCCCTGAGTTTTTGCACGAGACAGGCGGTGGTCGCAAGCGGGAAGTTGTTTGTCTTGGCAGCATGCATCATGACTGCTTCTGCCGCGTTCAGCCTTTCTTTCGCGACAAGCCAGCGAGGTGACTCTCGTGCTGCAGACAAAGCAGGGAGCAGGAAAGCCGTCGGAGCGAGGAAGATGACCTGCTTCAGGCGCCAGTCGACGACCACAAATTTGACGATCGCTTTCCAAATCTGGCCTATCGCCGCACTGACAACGGCTAGGAACAGGACCTGGTGTGTCCTGTGCGTGTGCGTCATCACCTCGAATGGGATTAGGAAGGCGAAAATTGTGTATGCGGCGGCGCTGCCCCCGCTAAGGAAACGTGCCACAGCGTAACTGACGTAACTTGTCGCCACAAATGTGCACACCGTGCAGGTCACCGTCGCAACAGCGGAGCCCACGAGCATGGCTCTCCTGCCGACGTAGTCCACGATGGCTCCGAGCAGGGTAAGCGAAACGACAGAACCGGTATTCTGCAGGGTGACAAGGGCTGCCGGCAGCAAACGTCGGTGGCACACCATGTTCCAATAACTCACCGCACTGGTCTCGGCCGTCCGAACGTCGTAGTCCCACTCTTCACAGGGCGCATCGCTTGTGTCGTTGAGCTCACGCTTGCCGAGGAAGCATCTGCTGTACCACCAGCCGGCCTCGGCCTGTCCAGCGCCAATCCTCCCATCTTCAGTGGAACTGCTGGGTTGAACGGGAGGCTTGCAGCGTTCGTAGACGCGGCAGCGGCTGAAGCGTCCGTCGGCCTCTGTGGGTATCGCAGTATTCTTCCAATCGGCTGCCGAGATGTTGAAGCCGGCGAGCGGCTTGCACCAATGGTCGACGTCACCGGTGACGAGGGGCACCACGGCGGTTTGGCTATTAAGCGAGAAGACTCCCAGAAGTATCAGAAGGAGCGCCCTCTTCTGGAAGGGCCCGTGGCCGAAGGCTTCTTCGCAGTCAAACGATTCACTTGTTCGGAGATCAGCGCCGGCCAGTCGTTTCGGGAGCAAGAGGTCCATGGCCTGGTTGTAAGGTGCGGCACTTGGGGTTCAGAAGGCTTGAACGAACTATACCTGAAGACTTCAGATGAGAGCTTTCTGTACGGACCGAAGGAAGGAAGGCGTTTTTTTCTTCTTCTTGAGCGCGCGCTTTTGACTATGTCTCGTTGTCGCGTGCCCTTAGAAGGGGTCCTCTTCTTTCGTTACCCCTTATAAACAAAAAGTCGTTATAATGATTTAAACTTTGTTGTCCTGCGCTGTCACATTGAAAAATGTATATATTGATGACTGCAGCACTCAGAAATGAATAATGAATCTCATCAATGTCTATGTTTTTGTCTTGCACAGTGCTTCGCAATCATGAAAGGGCTAGTCGTAAGCCCGTTGTAGGTAATCACCATGTAGGAAGGAAAGAAATAGAAGGGAGCACACCGCAACGCGATTGAATCCAAACTTGATGGCCTAACACCTGAGTGAGTGAGTGAGCGAAGAAACTTTATTGCAGGTCCGGCGAGGACGCTAACTCGTCGCGCACCCGGCTAGTCCCACGTCGGGACCGGCAGGGCTAGCCTACCGGCCCAGTCGCGGGTCGCCGGACGGCCAGGATTTGCTTTTCTAGAGCGGGGCTACGCAGAAGCGAGTCCCACTCCTTCAGATGAACTTGGGGTATGTCGACCCGCACTCCCAGAGCATGTTAGGTAGAGTGGAGGTCTGACCGCAGGACGGGCAGGCGTCGTCGCGATACACGTCCGGGTAAGCCTCGTGGAAAACGGACAGACACGGATACGGGCTGGTCTGCAGAAGTCTAAGCGAAACGGCTTGCGCCCTATTCAACTTGGGGTGAGAGGGTGGAAAGACCCTTCTATACATGTAGAAGAATTTAATAATCTCGTGAGTAGCGGGAGCGTTCCTGTGGCCGTAGGGAGGAGGGGAGTAGGTGCTTCTTGCAGAGGAAACGCGGTCGGTGTGGTCACGCGCAACCTCGTGAGCAGGCTCATTGAGGTTCGGGGGAGCACCCTCGACCGAGCCCACGTGAGCGGGAAACCAGTGGATTGAATGATGCGTGAGAGCACATCGACTCGAGCTGCTAAGAAGACGAGCAGCTTGCTTGGCGATGCAACCCTTCTGAAAAGCCCTAACTGCCGTTTTGGAGTCGCTACATATCTCGGTCCCACGACCGTCTAGCAGTGCGAGGGCGGTGGCGGCTTGCTCGGCGACTGCGGGGTCTGAAGTGCGAATGGAGACGCTATTTTAAATCTGGCCGCTGGAGTCGATGACAACGATAGCAAAGGTCTTCCCATCGCTATACTCCGCGGCGTCGACGAAGCCTGCTCTAATGTCTCGTTGCTTGATCTGTTTGAAAATGGCTGCTGCTCTGGCCTCGCGTCTGCCCTTGTTATGGACTAGATGGACGTTTTGTGGCACAGGGGCCACTGCGATCGTGTCCCGAATGCACCTAGGGATCGAGGTACTGACCATCGGGAATCCCGCAGGGTGGTAACCCAGCTCTTCGAGGATGTGTTTACCTGCCGCTGTGGTGCTGAGGCGAGTGAGTTGCGCGCGTTTTTGGGCTTCGGCAATCTCCTCGGCAGTGTTATGCACCCCCCCAGATTCAGGATATCCTCGGTATGGGTCCTGATGGGTAGCACGAGAGCCCTCTTGACCACTTTGCGGATGAGAGCGTTGAGCTTGTCTCGCTCCGCTCTATGCCAGTTGTGCATAGAAATTGTGTACGTAAAGTGACATAGTACGAAGGAATTGGTGAGCCTGAGGACATTGTTTTCCTTCATTCCTCGGTGCCGGTTTGCCATTCTGCGAACGAGGCGGAAAGCGTTGTCCGTCTTTGCGATTGTCTTGCGGAGAGCCGTTCCGTTCCCGCCGTTGAATTCGACAGACATGCCCAGGACCCGAATAACGTCGACCCTGAGTATACCTCCCCCCCCCGTCACAAGTGCAAAGACTGATGCTACTTTCGGAGACTGGTTTCCAATCTGTGGGTCTGGCTCCCTTCTCTTTTCTGGAAAGCAGAAGCTCCGACTTGGCGGGGGCGCATCGAAATCCCGTGGGGCGGAGATACTCCTCGATCATGTCGATCGCCTCCTGCATGGATTCTTCGACTCTGCCCTCGCAGCTTCCGGATCACCATAAGGTGATGACGTCGGCGTATATGGTGTGCTTGACGCTCTCTACGCGTGTCAACCTCTCGGAAAGACCAATCATACAGACTTTAAACAGTGTGGGTGAGATGACGGCTCCCTGAGGAGTGCCCGACCCTCTGAGGGGCACATCGTCGGAGCGAAAGTCCCCAATGCGAAGCTTGGCCTTCCTGCCCGTTAGAAAAGAGCTGATGCATCTATGGAGTCTGGAACCGAGACCCAGGTCTGAAATGGTCTTTACCATGAAGCTGTGGAGCACGTTGTCGAAAGCGTTCTCGAGGTCCAGACCGAGCAAAGCCTTGACGTCTCTGGACCGGCCATCCACAATCTGATGCTTTATTAGCTTCATTGCATCCTGCGTCGAGAGTCCGGTGCGGAAGCCGATCATGTTGTACGTCTAAACCTCGTTGTCTTCGAGGTACCCGTTGACCCTGTTGAGGACGACGCGCTCCATGACCTTGCCGACGCAGAAGGTTAGAGGAATCGGCCTGAGGTTCTGGATGTTCGGGGCTTTGCCGGGCCTGGGAATGAGCACCGTGCAGGCCATCTTCCATTCTGCAGGAACAACGCCGCTATTCCAGGACTCGTTGATTTTGTCGGTCAGAAAGACGATCGACGTGTCCTCGAGGTTTCTCAACATTCTGTTGGCGAGTTCGTCCGGACCCGGCGCAGACTTGCGGTTGAGCGCGAAGATGGCCTGTGTGACCTCAGCAACGGAGAAGTCTTCGTCGAGATCGGGGCGTGGAGGGCCTCGGTAGTCCGGGAGTTGGGTCGCCGGATCTCCGTCGCGACGGACGGGCAAGTACTTCTCTACGAGTTTTGAGACGAGGTTATCGACCGTGTGAGACCAGGTGGCTTTGTGATGGGCCCGGGCCAACGTATGCCTCTGATTTGACTTCGAGCCGCTTCGTCGAGAAGTGGCTTGAGCATACCCCAGGATTTGCTGTTGCGCATCTGTCCGTCAATGGATTCGCAGAGGTCGTCTCACTGCTGCTGGCATAGCGCTTTGCAGTGGTCATCGATAATTCTTGAGCTCCGAGACTTTTTTCGGAGTCTGTGATTGAGCCTTTCACCCTTCCATCGGCGGAGCAGGGCGTTTTTGGCCTCGACTAGGTGGGCAAGTCTGCTGTCCATCCGCTCGACATCGAGATCGGTCTCTACTTTCTTGGTAGCCGCGGCAGCGTCGTTCCGGACGCCTTCGCACCATTCTTCTAGAGTGGCGGGCGCCCTGCTCTGCCGAGTTTTTCGCGATTCTTGTGAATGGGTTCCTAATCGATGAACGTGAATTCTATGATCCTACTCTGAGACACCTTGAATGTGGTCTCGAGAATGTAGTGGTCGCTGCTGAACTCCGTGGCGGTGATCTCCCAGCGCACGTCCTCAACGTTCCTCATGAACGCGAGGTCGGGTGTCGAGTCCTGGGTGATGGAGTTGCCGATGCGCGTAGGAAAATTATTGTCAGTGACCAGAGTGAGGTCAATCTCGTTAGCGTCTTGCCACAGGTTGCGCCCCTTGGTCGTGTCGTAGACGTAACCCCAGATGCCGTACGGTGCGTTGAAGTCACCGACGACGACCAAGGGTCGAGAGCCGGCCATGTCGGTCGCTTTCTTGACGATGGTCTTGAACTGCTGGTGCGAGTCCCTGGGGTTGCTGTAGATATTGAGGACGAACACGTTGTTCCTGCGCTGATTCCGCTACGGTACGTGGAGCAGGATCTCACCCATGGCATATTCAATTCTACTGCTCGCCAGCTTGAGGTCGTGGGTGAGAAGAGTCAGCTTTTTATTATTCAAGGGGCAAATCCGTCGCCCCTCGGGCCGGCCGGACACGGTCCTGTATCCCTGGAGTGAGGCGGCGGAGGCTAATGCTTCCTAGAGAGCAATGACTTGAGGTTTGATAGCGAAAGGCCTGAAATACTGCTGCAGAGTGGCTTTTTTGTTAGAATACCCCCTGCAGTTCCATTGCCAAATGCGAAAACTCTTTGGACCTATCCATTATGGCGGACCGGACGGACTACCACCTAACGGGGCAGCTAGGGCTGTGCAAAGACTGGGAAGTCCTGTCGCCGCCTTGGTGGGATACTGAAGTCTAGCTTCTTTTAGCATGGCGGGAACGGTTAGCGGTTGTACGACGGAGGCGGATGAAGCCATTCGCGCCTCAATGGTGCCGATGCGATCAGCGAGAGCTCCGAGACCCCAGTTGGGGTCTCCGAGTGCAACCTGAAGTTGGCGAACGTTATCGGTGAGACAACTGACGCTAGCGGTGACCTGTTTGAGGCCATTGTCCAGCCCAGTGAGAGTTTGCTTATTCTCGCTGACTTCTGCGGACAACGCTCCCGATTCACCTGTTTGTTCTACAGCTTCGCTTCGTTTGGAGGACGTCGCAGTACCGTCTGACGGAGCTTAGATTGGAATTTCTGCGGCCCTGCCTGGCGCACCGTTATCCGACACATTCGGAACGAGTTTCCTGATCTCTGCCATTTTGATAACTAGCCTTTCGATCGTGCTTTTGAGGTCGTCGTTATCTTTGCCAAAGCGAATGACTTCCGCGTCCCTAGCTTGCTCTGGGTGCGAGTCGTTACGAGGTGCCTGAGCAGCTTCTATATGGGCACCGGGCTTGGGACGTGCCAGATCGGCCCAAACGAGGGTCGGCTGCTTCCCGCAACGTGTGGAGGCGGGCTGAGGTCCAGATGCTGGCTGGGTTCTGGAACCCGGGTGGCCCTTGCAAGCGTATCTGGATCTGTATCTAACTCGGTATCTTGACATCGACCTCGGGATCTTGACTCCTGGAGCGGCCACGAGACCTGGATCTCCGCCTGGACCGCT
The DNA here is from genome assembly GCF_050947875.1 of Dermacentor variabilis. Taxonomy (NCBI): domain Eukaryota; kingdom Metazoa; phylum Arthropoda; class Arachnida; order Ixodida; family Ixodidae; genus Dermacentor; species Dermacentor variabilis. Next base: position 55,069,481 of record NC_134578.1, read on the forward strand.
AGCGGCTGCAACCGTATTGGCGCTCCGGCGATGCTTGCCGGGCTTGATTCGCGCCCTCCATGGGAGGAAAATATTCGGCGTTGAGGGCGTGGGAGCGTTCCCCCCTTCTGCGCCTGACGCGATACGGCGTCTAAAATCGTCGTTTGCGCTCCTTTGCGGCGGTAAGGTGGTCGGTGGTAAGGTTGTAAGCTTGCATTTGGGATCGCACCTATGCTGAGCGTCGGGGTTCGCTTCTCCGCATCCTCTGCAGATGGCGTCGTTGGGCGAAGGGCAGATGTCGTAGCGTTGCCCGAGCTTGCCGCAGCTGTAACACACGTCCATTTGCTTGCGAAATAACGTGCACCTGACGATAGTGCCGCTGTACGAGACAAAATTTGGCACCTGGTACCCCTCGAACAGGACCACCATGGTGCCACTGTTCTTGATTCTGTTGGCGCCCAGCGCCGTCGGATTTCGCGGGTTGACGAGTTTTTTGTCGATCGCCGCAGGCCCGTCGGTAAGGGAGACGCGTCGGATAACGCCCAACAAGGGTAGGGGGGAGGCGGCCTCGTAAGCGTTCACCTCGAAACGTTGACCGGCGACGGAGATGCCCTCGATTCCGACGTAGCGTGCAGCGTTGTCCCTGTCTGGTGTGCTGATCACCATTATGTTTTATTGAAAGTTGGAACATGTGTCGGTGTCCTGCGACGCCAAATCGAGCGCGGCAGCCTGCCATATGGCGTCGGCGACTGCTGTAGGTCCGCACTTGCTGACACACAGGCCTCCCCTGGGCCGCACGACGACCTTTGCCTCTTCCTTGGGCATCGGAGGCATCCTGGCCCCTCGAATTATCTTGCTTTTAATGCCCGCGCGGTCGGCGCGACGCCGAACGTTGGAACCGGCGTTATGCTTAACGTCGGCCGCACTGGCATTAGCCGCGTTTCTCATTATCATTGACGAACGTCTAGCGGCAACGAGGTGCCACCCGGAGTCTTTAGTTAAATCCCCGGGGGATGAAAACTCCCCTTCAACCTCACACTCCATCACGAAGTCCATGGAAAACCCTCCGACGAGAAGAGGTGGGCGAGCGATGCCTCGCCTCACGAACCCTAACACGGTTAGGCTCAGCACACAGTCACGACGTAGTCGAAGGAAAAACGGCAAGAAATGTCACAAAAGTCCACCCACCCACAAAAGTCGGGTATCGGCGGGTTCCTGCTGACTTCACGGATCCGAAAATGTAGGAAGTTCAGGGGTACACACTCGAAAAACATCCGAAAATGTTGGCAAAAAGCAGGAGCCGTGTGAACCACGTCAGATGTGGCTCAAACCACATCTGACACATGATTACGCCACAAAGTACCTGGTTGCTTTTAGTGTTACTGCCTTGGACTCAGAGCCATGGCAGGGAAGCCGAACAAGCAAGCAGCGAATAAAAACTTGTGGCATAGTTACTGGGAACCAAACGTCTCAGCAAATCTTGACTCTTGCTCCGTGATATAAACGCAAAGGTTTTGTGTTCGCTTGCCAAAGCTGGTTGCGTGACGTAATGCTCCTTCCTATAGTTTTTCTTCCTCCATCCTTTCTTCATTCGCTATGTGGCTCCAGAATGAGAAATGTAGGTGCACAGACAGGTTATCCATACCTTGCACAGGGGTAAGGAATATGGGTATATAGTCATCAGGAGTAGGAAATATGTGAAAATACAAAAAAGGAAATAATGAGCAATATAAGACTATCTGTCACAGTTCTTACGATCATCTATGATGCTCCATTGGACACACAGAAGAGATGTTATCCTTTATGACAAGATTTTCTGAGTAGATTTTTTGGAGAGCCGAGCCACGAGAAGAAAGCCGTTTAAACCTTATTGGTCAGCGCATGCAAAGATGTTTAATGAAGTCGTAATCAAGGTCTGTTCGGGGAATTTTTTTGAAGAAATTCTTTGTCCGTGTGGTTAGAGACGCTTCAATTGGACGAAGGTCATCCTTGCTGCCGCTATCTGCATGTCATCATATGCTGCTTTTTTAGATATCAGGGTTTGGTCCGCATGGGTGCCACCACGTGACGTATTGACCTTAAACTTTGCGAACTTCCCCGCGATGGCGAAGTGATGACGTCAACGACACCAAAATTAAAGAGTTAGAAGCTATTCCTTCGGCCCGAACTTCGCCTGAATGCTTGTACCACAGGCGTTATCTCAGTTCCTGATAAAGAGTAGCCGACTGTCGGCTCGAAATGACTTGCCCTTTAAGTATTTAGTCCCGACTCGGAAAACAGAGTGATGACTATTTCCGAGCTTTTCAGAGGCTTCCCGAAAGACAGCCACGGTTTTGTTCCTTTTAGCCTGCGAAGTCAGCTTGCTAGGATAATCGTCGGCAGCGCTCCGTGGCACCTTTTCTTCACTGGGAACGTATTCCGTATTTGTTGCTAAGACTTACCATCCGAATGTCGCACATAAGCTTTGAGAGACGCCGTTGTGGACGGCTCTTGATTTTGACCTATCGGTTTCGTTAAGGTGCCTCAAATTATTTCCTAGTAAATTTTCCCATCCGAACTCATGGGCTACCGCAGCCGCTGCCAACCGACAAAGGATGTGATTAAGTATTAAGATAGAGACATGAACAAGTCGGTTTTCTAGCTTGACGCACAAGGCACGACAAAAGAATAGTGCAAACTGTTTCGTCATCCGGTAGCACGCTATGGCCGAAGCTGCTCACAATAGTACGTGACATTTACTGGCCAGCGGGTCAGTTACGCCTTTGGGTATGATACATTCCATGCAGGTCTCAGACTACTGGAACGTCATTGTTATCCAGGTACGGTAAAGAAGAGGACTATGTAAGATGATTGGGCTGTAATTCGTGGGATCTATCCGTTCTCCACATCGTCTGCCGTGCTTCCGTTCGACCTTTACAATGCAGCCGCAGTGTAGATTTGCATATATCGAAAACCAAAAAGCTTGCCCACATACCCAAAGGCAACGTGCACAACTCGTCACATTTACTTGCACTCGCAAGTTGAGCGAGTGTCAAGAATAAAACTAACGAATGTTGGCAGTTGGAGGAAGGTGACAGTCGGCACATGAGACAATTTGTTCGCATCCTTATCGCGCGAAGATCAGTATCAGCCGCTGAAGAATGGACCATGAAGTTCACCGTCTCTCGTGTGATAGAGGGCATGTCCCTAATTTCAGCACCGACTCACCATGTAACTGAGGACCAGGCATTTCGCTCATATTGGTAGTTGCCTGTTACTGTACAGTTGTCCTGCCCTAGCGTCGCCTACAAGACCCACGGTGCCTCTGTTCAATGCCTGCCGACATTCTCACCCGATGTAGCACATAAGGCTTCAGCTGAACTCCTTCCGCAGTCAACTTTTTTTATCCGGAAATTCGGTCACCCTATCAACGTTGAGTTTTTATCTTTAACCCGACAAATTTTGTTGTCCTGAGATGTGGAGCGGTTTCAATTTTGCCATGATGCCCGCATTTTTGTTGGTCTCCGTTCATAATTGTGGAGATTTTAAATGCGTGGGCACTTATGTGCCTCTTTACCTAACGAGGAAACCCGTCCGTCACTCCGTCGCTCCGTCCATCCGTCACGTAAGACGTTCGATTTCAAAACAGCGCCCGCAGCAGCGAATGAATTCGCCTTCGTGCTGCCTCTCGCTTCTACGCAAACTAAGCGACGAGAACGCAGCGCGAACGAAGCTATCAACACTCGGTGTACCGGGTCCCCATCACAGATCGCTTACAATAAGGGCCCACGCGGCCGCGCCATATGCAGCCGCCACCGAAGTACGGCAGAACACGGTTGATTATGGTCCCTGTCGCTGCAGCGCTGCCGTTTATAGTGTTTGGGTCAATATTCACGACATTGATAATGACACCAGGCTGCGTAGAGATGAGCAAGTTGCACAATGCCAACGCACACTTACCCCTGTATTAAGAAATGCATCTTAACTTGAAGCCCATGCTTGACTTGATTTTAATGACGCCTGTCGCGAACGCACCGTAAGAAAAGCAATGAGCATCTTTGGGGCGTTCGCAACAGGCGTCGTATATATCAAGTCAAGCATGGGTTTCAAGTCAAAATGCATTTCTGAATGCGGTAGTTAGACAACTCCAAGAGGGGTTTTTGCGTAAATTTTTTATAGGCGTTGTAACCATAGCAAGCCCCGGGACAGCGCTACTCAAAAATTCATTTTCCTGAGGCCTTCTGCAACCTTCTACCTTCTTTCTCTTCATCACCTTACTGAATCAACCATCGAGTCTAGCCTATTTTGACGGCCACACTCCCATGTAAGTCAATGATCCGACGGCTATGGGACTGAAGCCGTTTAAAGTCAAGTTTACCGGGGACACGACAGCAATTTTTTCCACTTTGAATTAAATTACTGCATTGAAGAGCGGAATTCCGAACCGTATCATTTTCAAAAATATCGTCGTTATTTGCTGGCAAGCAGTCGCGCGTTGTCATGCGTTTTTACGTCCTTTCGGGATTTCCTCACTGCGAGACTCAAATGGTCGACTGAGCCAGTATGATTTGTGTCTTCAGGAGTAACCTTAACCGGTTTCCAAAACGCTTATGCTCTATCCAGTTTTCCACAGACCTACAACACTGTTTTTTTTTTCAGCCTGTTCATTCTTTGTGCCATCAACAACTATACTGTGAAGGTGCTTCTTCTTTTACTACACTTTACTAATTCTGTTTAATTCTGTTTAATTTAATAATTCTGTAATAATTCTGTTTATTTCATAACGTGGTATTCTAGAAATATTTGTCGTATGTAATGCACACAGGGTACTAGGGCCTCGTCACATATAATGTTCTCACTTTTGGCGTGAGCACGCGCGTTTATGATGCAAATAAACATGCTAACTTGAACTAATTTCCTCAGCACTAAACACTGAATAAAAACGCTGTCGTTTTTTTCAACAACATCAACAAGGGCCGTAGTACTCAAGATTCTGACGCCTTCGTTTGCAGGCCTCCTTTTTTGCAGTGTGTGATCTTGTACCGTAGAAACGTCCTCCTGATGTCTACGATATGAAGTTGTTATCGCCGAGCACCTAAGATAAACTGTCATCACACAACTCCATGATGGGTTGGTGACAGGTGACCACGGCGTGTCATGCACGCGTATACGGCCAAGCTGATTCTTATGGCTTGGTACATGCTATTCTGTGCGTCGTTATGTCGCCTCATACGAACTCCGCCAGAACTTGAAAAAATCGTACATCTAAGCTGATCGTCTTCTTTAGTTTGTTGACATACAATGGGAGCGCATTCTGTAAGATATTTTTTAAATTCACATGGCCATTTCCCTGTGTTCATTTTCGCAACGTGTGTCTCTTGTCTGTGTGGTCGCCAAATACGGCCAATGGTAAGCTACCACTCAAGCCTCCGCGGTTACCCGCGCTGCTGATGTCGCAGGTTATCCTAAACACGGCGCGCATGTTCAACGTGGCGATGCTCGACTATCGCGGACTGAGCTCGCGGCTATCCCTCCAATGCCATCGCAGAGACTGCTCACTTGTGCTAGACACAACGCAAAGAGGCAGCGGCCTTAATGAAGTCCCAGTCATTCACCTGTCCACATGCTGTCGATGTACATTTTCGCTGATCACTGGGATAGGAACGTGGCCCGGTCTTTGGTGACATTCGCGTGTAACTCCTGGTTTCACCGCTTGTTAGTCATCAATTTTTCTTTTGTCGACAGGAACATACGACTTTTCCTCCGAATATACTTGCGGCTTTAGATGCGACCTCTGATAGGACATTAGGTGCTCGTGGCGGCGTTGCCCTGAGTGATCGCGCAAAGGGACTCGCTTGTGTCCACTTCCGCCTAATAGCAGTACCAAAAATCTTTATGCGACAGTCACGATCGCCCGCTCATCTCCAGAACTGTTTTGCTTGCCAGTTGTCTTCGTTGCGCCCTTCTCCGTGTTGTGATTCTGGGATATTACCATACGTAAGGGGCCTTATTGAGGCCTTACTATACGTTGATCCTTACATAGAACCAATACAGTACGCAACTTCCTTGTGTCTTCGTCGCTTAGCACCTTTCAATCGCAGACAACTAAAGATATTTCATCAAATAGATAGAAATCCAAATTTCAAGCTTATAGAGGGATGGGCAATGTCACACCCAGTTATCCGTCTGTTATTGCTTTTTTTGAACGCCTTTTTGCCAAAGTAAATGGTTCGAGTGTAACTTAGAGATTTTCTGATGTCATACGCGTAGTTCTTCCAGAAGCCTCCCGTTCGAGTAGCAACGGCACTTTTGCAGTATACTGAAGCAAGACAATATACAGCTCATAAGGAGTAAACTAGTAAGGGCTGTTAAAGATCCTCCGAAATAATACATAATAGCATCATTTAAAATCGTAAAGTTGGTGCGTCGGCAAAGGACTGATTTTAGGACGCCGACTAAAATACTATACCTAATGACTTATTTATAAGAACCATAATTTTGCTCAAATTATTCCCTCAGTTCCAACATGCATCAAATGCTCAAAAAATGGCAGTTCCTTGTGTCCCAGTTTCAACGCCAGTCTCTCCTGTGTAACGTTGGCGATGCTACATGTGCTCGTAGACTTTTTTATGACAGCAGAAACTGCAGAAAACGGGCTAGACATAAAATATTGTGCAAACTGCATTGATTCTTGCCGGACTTCAAACACACTGATCGCCGCAGTGATTTAGAGTGGCAACAGTTTAGTTGCTAAATGCTTGGTTGACCGTGCCCGTCCGCTTATTACGTTGGGCCAACGACAACTGTTGTCGTCAGGCCGCCGCCTCTTTCTGAGCTTCACCATGGCCGGAGTGCACAGGACGCTTTCTTCACAAGCAGCGCCACTGGGACTGGAACCCATGCCACTGACGCAATGTGCAATTGTGAACTCGGGAGGCTGACCACTAAGCTACCATCTCCCCACGCCACCTTTGATTTACCTGCCTTCCTGGTTCATGTTTTCGTCTCAGACGCAGACAAGTAAAAATAAAAGATTGCTAAACATTGCGCAACTGAGCGGCTGACTGACACTTGTCATTCAATTGGTTAGGCTACTCCCATCGGAGCGGATGCAAGCTTGTGGCTGCGCGCAGATCGCCGCCGCAGCTTTATTGGAAATTTGCTTTCACTTAGTCTTTTCGGTTAAAAGGGAATGGCTGGTCAAAAAAGAGATATACTGTTTCATTTTTTCTTGTTTTCTCGCTTTAAGGCGAAAACACTCATGCATAACGTTAAAGTAGCCACAGCCTCGACATCGGCGACTTAAACGCTCATTTACACATATAGCGAATTAAAAAAAATGGCACGAGGGTACCATATATGGAGGTCATGTCATTGCGAATACAGACCGACTCCACGTGTCGAAGAAAAGGCCCCACACTGCCGATACACGCCGCAAGTTACTGAATGATGGTTACACAAAATATGAAGGTTCTACAGTTCTCGCAACTATCTACACTGACCGCAAGACAAGTGCTCCATGACACACAATGAAACGGAAACAGAGCATGGTGCACCAAGATTACATGATGTTCAAATAATAAGAAGTAGGATTTCACCAAACGAAAAAAAATTATAAGCCTTGGCCGACTAGCTGAAAACACAGTTATATCAAACTCTATATGCACTTGAACAAAACAAAATTATTCTAACCAGATGTGGGCAGCATGCGAAGATTAAAATCTATGCGTGCATTTCGCATTTCTTAACATGCATTGTACAAAAAAGAAAGGAACATTCGTACGGCTTCCTTTACTTAATGCCCTCCTCCATTTCGGCATCTGCCACGGTTGCTGGGTGAATCGGTGCCTTGCCGCACACTGCAGAGTTGTTATAAACATGCAGTCCCTGTAAGGGTCACTCATGTTCGAAGTAAACCATATATCACCACATAAGATATGTACTTAAATTTGCCCCTAGGTATCCTAAAGACACGCGACTTTCTTAATGAAATGGAGTGTGGTATTCCATAGTTACTATGAGTTTCTGTAACTTCTCATATTTGGGCCACGCTACTCTTGGACCACTGGATGTGGGTCGCTGCATGGTTGTGTGGCCGGCCAATCCTCCGGAATGACTATGTGCCACAGGGACATAAGGGATTTAAAAGCGCAAATGTGCTTAAATAATGTGTCGTAATTCTCTGCGCTTGCACTTATCCTCGCCTTCATTCTCTTGACAAGCATCACGCATCGCTGCTTCCGCGCTTCACTGTGCGAATTCACCTTAGTTCGTGTTAGCATTTCCGCATAGCCTGTGACCAGTGTAATGACTACCGGGAAGCGATGCACGAAGTTAAGGATGTGAACAGTGTGGCGCTTAAATGTAGGAATTTCTTGGGCTTACACGGTGCATAAGACAAAATCATGCACAAATGTAGGCACGGCATCTGTGTGAAAAGAATTTAATTGAACACTTCACTCAAATTCGCCACACGCCACAGCGAAACAAAATCAAAAGCGCGCGCTGAAGCAGAAGAAAAAGAAGAAGAAGAAGTCGCCTTCCACTCTTACGGTCCGCATCCAGATTGCGGTCACCTGGAATTTCATCTTCTGATGCAGTTCGTACAAGTTTCCTCAATCTTAAGAGCAGCATCTCACGACCAGGCCATGGACCTCTTTCTACCACAGCGACTGGCCGGCTTCGATGACCGAACAAGCGAGCCGTTCGACTGCGAAGAAGACTTCGGTTACGGGCCCTTCCAGAAGAGAATGCTCCTCCTGATTCTTCTGGGAGCATTCTCGGTTAATTGCCAAACCGTCGTGGTGTCCCTCGTCACCGGTGACGTCGACCATTGGTGCAAGCCGCTCGCCGGGTTCAACATCTCTGCAGCCGATTGGAAGAATATTGCTATACCGACAGAGGCTGATGGACGCTTCAGCCGCTGCCGCGTCTACGAACGCTGCAAGCCACCCGCTGGACCTGCCATGGCTGGCTGGTGGTGCAACAGATGCTTCCTCAGCGAGCGTGAACTCCAAGACACCAACGACACACGCGACGTGCCCTGTGAAGAGTGGGACTACGACGTTTGGATGGCCGAGACCAGCGCGGTGAGCTACTGGAACATGGTGTGCCAGCGACGTTTGCTGCCGGCCGCCATTTCACCCTGCAGAATACCGGTGCTGTCGTTTCTCTTATCCTGGTCGGAGCATTCGTGGACTACGTCGGCAGGAGAGCCATGCTCGTGCGCTCGCTGTCGTGGTGGCGACCGGCACGGTATGCACCTTCCTGGCGAGAGGCTACGAGCAGTACGCTGTGGCGCGCTTCCTTACCGTGGCAAGTGTCTCAGTGCATACCGTTTTCGCCGCTGATACCATTCGAGGTGATGACGCACGCGCACAGGCCGCAGCAACTCCTTTTCCTGGCGGTCATGGGCCTGGGGTTGTGCGAAGCATGGACCGTAATCATCAAATCCATGGTCGTTGACTGGGGTCTGAAGCAAATCATGTACCTCGCCCCAACGCTCTCCTGCTCCCTGCTTTGTTCACCGCACGAGAGTCACCCCATTGGCTCGTGGCGAACGGAAGACTGGAGGCGGCAGAAGCAGTCATGATGCAGGGGGGCAAGACCAACAACGTTCCGATTGCGGTCACGGCCTGTCTCGCGGAGAAGCTCAGAGAACAGATCAAGAACCAAGTGGGTCGCGAAAGTGCAGACCGAGAAGGCCTCCTCGACTGTCACTCCCTCCGACGTCGAGCCTTGGCCATGTTTGTTGTCTGCTTTTCTATATCCTTTGCCTTTCTCATCGACGCCTTATCAACGGCCCAATACACCGAATCTTGAATACCAAGCCTCATGGTTGTCGTTACACTGGCGACGTACTTGGTGATGCACTTCCTGATCACCGACGTTGCCCTCGGCAGAGTACTTACCGCTTGCTTCCTGCTGACAGGCGTCATACAATGCGCAATCAGTATCGCCGCTGGCAGCGATTTCGGTATGATCGCCAAGACCTTGCTCGTGATGTCCAAGGGCATCACGAACGTACTTATCGCCCACTGTTTTACGTACCTCCTGGAGCTCTTCCCATCAGCCGTGCGGGCAGGCGTTGCCTGCTGGGGGCTCGCCAGTGGACGTGTTTCGGCCATGTTCGCTACATTGATCCTCGTCCTGAAGCCGGCCGGACGCGAGGACGTGGTGTTCACCTTCGCGGGACCGTTGCTCTTCGCCTCTCTGCTCGTCATCCGCTCCCTTCTACGTGCTACGGTGGTCGAGGAAGCCAGAATCATGGCCAGGTGCCCTTCGAACTCCATCAGAATGTCTATGGACCACATGAAGCGTACGCTCGAGCAGCGGTGCCTACGCAAGAAGTCCAAGACGTAGAGCGTGGAGAGCTCCAGGTCCAGCAGGAAGAGTCGAAAGAGCCGGAGCATCAACAGTCCTGGCAGTTCTTCGATGGCCCGGATGACCTGAGACTGAGCGAGCGCCGCAATGAGGCAGCGGAAGCTTAGTGTTGATTGACTGTGCACGGTGTCGTGCTTGCGACTTCTGATAGTTTAATCTTATGTGCGTATTAGGGAGAACTCGGCTTTATACACGTTCCCTTACACTGGGCCGACAAAGCAAGAAGATAGAAAAAGTCTCAGTTGTTCCAAGTATTTGTCTGTTTTCAAGCCGCGGCATATTTTGGTACGCATTGTGCTCGTTTTCTGGCCTGGTCAAATCTGGCTTGGCTCTTTGTCGAGTACTCCACCTAACCGGACACACACACGCACACGCACGCACACACGCACACACACACACGCACACGCACACGCACGCACGCGCACGCACGCACGCACACACACACACACGCACACACACACACACACACACACACACACACACACACACACACACACACACACACACACACACACACACACACACACACACACACACACACACACACACACACACACACACACACACACACACACACACACACACACACACGCACGCACGCACGCACGCACGCACGCACACACGCACGCACGCACGCACACACAGCTACCTCCCGTTTCATGATGTTCTTAAGGATGTTCTTAAGGATTTAATGGATATCATTTCAGCGCGCAGGCTCTTAGGCATACGTTAAATTGGCTGTCAATTTTTGTGGTAGTCATCGCGCGCAGCAAATTCACGTGACGCTTGCATTTTAGAGGGTGTGTGTGGGCTTTCATGAAACTTTCAGATCATTTTCGTTGTCCCGTATTGCCAATTATTTTGCGGACGCTCGAGACGCGTTCGCGCCGTCGCCATTGGAGCGTGTGCCGTCACGGTATCGAAGGGAGGCAGAGTTAGAAGGCATGCAGATAATGCGCTGTGCTGTCTGGCTGAAAAAAAAATCGCCGAAACCGAGTCCACGCAACCGTCACACTGCGCTCCAACGGCACCGCCAAAAACTGGACAGCGTTCTCTGGCTTCCGCTGCTGGCATAAGCGCTGTGGGCATATGCAACATCGATGCTGTTAGTGGAACGCACAGTACGATAGGTCGTGGTAAACTAATGTTACCATCTCTTTAGGTGTCATCGAGCGTCGGTGATTTCCTCCTGCTGTCTCGTATCATGACCCGTCGAGATGTTAACTCCTGCAAGGCCGTTGGCATTGCTCCTCATAGCGCCAGATTTTCTGGAACGCCTTCGGCTCCACGCGATACCGTTGTCCTGGCTATTGGGGGCGAGGAGTTACGGAGTCGCCATCTGTCGGAAGCGTCACCCTTGCGCAGTATGAGGGATCACGCGGCGCGCTCCTCATAGGTTTCGCTTACGTCGCTCAATAAAAACACCACGCGGCAGCCATCCTGCACGTTTATGCAGGTACTATCAAGAAGAGGGAAGTTTTTGACTGTCGATATAATAATCTTGGGCAAACTTAAAGCACATAATCGTTTACAGACGCTATCTCTTTACTGAATACGCACAGGGACCGCCACTACACGCGGTCGCCGCGATGGAGTTTCCCGAACCGGCTTCTTGCGTGAAAGGTAGGCAGACGCTGAAAGTAAACTATGTGAAATATGTTCATATAGTATGCTGTCTGTATAACCAAATGGGGCATAACAGAATGAAACCCCAATGCAGCGATCTCACGGGTTAGCAGCGGCGTCTGTATACATACCCGCGCACAATGCTTTGCTTTCGCTGTGAGCAAGTTTTCGCACCATGGCCTGAGCTTTAGGCCGCTGTATATGAGCATATGACAGTATACTAAGAGCCAGTGTTGCGTGGACGCGATCTGAACTGTTCGAAAATAATTTCATTAGAGACTTCGACGCCTGCAGCGACTGTGATGTGCCGTCGCGACGATTCAATCTTTGTTTGTCTTCTAAATTCTGGGACATTTCAATATTATTTCTCAAGTTGTGTCGCAATGTATGTTTATCGGTCTTCTCAGCGTACGATTTCGCTTTGCTTTTTTTTTTTTGGTAATCCAGTGCATTAATTCTTAACTCGAATGACCATATGCGAATGACCATATGCGATGCCTTTCTTTAATGTGCGTCTTACCGCTCCCTTTCCATTGCAGTTAACTTGCCAGTATCTAGCATCGACAAGTTCATAGACCAAACCGTCCTGACATTAGCCGGGCAGCGGGCGCAGGCGAGTTTCACAGTGCGCGTTTTCTGCTACTCACCGAACATTGCGCAGTCCCGGCGCCGTAGCACAAATCTTCCTCGCATGTCTGCTTGCCGCATACCTGAGTTCTAGCTCGTGGCTGTCTGCCGGTTCTAAGTTTGCACAGCCAAGCTTCACGCAGCTCCTTGCCCTGCGGCTACGTGTCAATAAGGCTGACACCGGGCTCTGTTGCGTACATCCGGCACTGCAGCACCGAGCTGTAGCCTACCATGCCGCACGCCTCCAAAGGCAGCCACTACCTATTATAGTAGTTTCAGATGTTGTCAAGTTGACCGCCAAGGCGGTAAAGCCTCACCCCTTAATCAGAACCGCGGCACAAGTGGGGCTTCGAACTTTCGTTTTACCCGCCGTGGTTGCTCAGTGGCTATGATGTTAGGCTGCTGAGCGCGAGGTCGCGGGATCGAATCCCGGCCACGGCGGCCGCATTCCGATGGGGGGAAATGGGAAAACACCCGTGTACTTAGATTTAGGTGCACGTTAAAGAGCCCCAGGTGGTCGAAATCTCCGCAGTCCCCCACTATGGCGTGCCTCATAATCAGAAAGTGGTTTTGGCACGTAAAACCCCATAATTTAATTTTAACTTTCGTTTTCAGATCGCTTCGGCGCTTCCGAAGCAGCCGACGCTGCCGCTGTGTCCACGTGATCCCTCATTACACGTCACGCCGACGGTGGCGCCAGCTTTTCCAGTGGTGGAGCTCGCCCCCAATACACATTGATATCGCTTTTAATGCTGCGCCTTCGGGCGAAACTGGTAAATTTGTTTGGGCCATGTAGAATTATGCTCATTTTTACTATATACAAATGTACTCAACCGCCCTTCTCGCTGTGTATAACGTAACGTGAACTGTAGCGCAAACGGGAATCCACCTAACCTTGGTTGGTTTCGTTTAGTGGCTATGGGTGGGGCTCAACCACCACTGGGGATCGGCCGTGAATCGGGCGGCAACAGGCAAAAGGGAAAGACAACTTGAATGGAATTACCTAATTTAAGGATTACATAATAAATCAATGCTAAGCGCTATTATCAATTTTAAGGCTACGGTGATTGACATCAAATTCAAATTCGATGCTAAAGATTTTGTTTTTATGCTGACGATAAAAGCACCTTTCTTGTTGTTGTTGACTTGAGTCTCCGTGGCGCAGGCCCACATTGAATATTGGCCATGAATCAAGTGGGTATAAGAAACTGACAACAAGAGGGTAACTAACCATTTGTACAGTGAAGCTACTGTTCGCCTCGCCTCTGTGTCCAGGCACACGTTTACCCTCACCGAGACGAGACCTCTTGAAGTGGCCTGGCTCGCATCCAAACCCTCACTACTGAGTGATGATGATCGCGATATAATAATAATAATAATAATAATAATAATAATAATAATAATAATAATAATAATAATAATAATAATAATAATTTGTCTGCACGAAACACAAACAACAAACAGGACGCGACCCTCCAATCGACACTTGCTTGTTGGACTGTGCCCGGCAGAAGACACAAGCAGAAGCACACCAATAATACTGTGTTACATCACGTCACATGATTATGAGTTAGGGAGTGAGTGAATACACTTTTATTGGGTCCAGCGTAACGCGATGAATCGCGCACCCTGCTAATCCCACGGCGAAGATCAAAGTGTCAGTTTTTTTAGTCATTTGTTTGCCTGTTTTAGATTATACACCTTTTATCCGTTTTTTCCTTGGTTTCGTAACAAATATTTATGATGTGATGTGTAACTAGCATAATAAAAAACTCTGTTCTTATCAGCTTAATATAACATGATTATGCTGAATCTCAACAAAAATTTGAAAAGACGTCAACAAGAAATGCAACATTAAGAAATCAAGCATTGAAGAAATTACAACGCAGAATTCAAACAATATAGTTACAAACAGCAAATATAATAGAAATTGCTCGGAAATACCGCGTCATTCAGCGGTTAGAACTGAGTGATTAAAGACGCTTGGTAGTGAGTTGAAAGTATCGAAACATAAAAACTTAAGCACCAAAGCGAGTAACGCTTCTAGGGGGTACAAATACACGATTATGTATTTTAACTGGCGCACGAGAATATGACGCACAAGGAAATCACTAGGCCAGATCTTTCTGCAATTGACAATGTGCATATAACATTTCATACGATGAGCAGGAAATCACTTTCAATCCAGTGAAGACAGGGGCGACTAAAGCAGGTTAGTTGAAGGTAACATGGAAATATTTGTATGTTGTAGCGCCTAGGTAACCTGACTCTTGTCACTATCATCATTGTAGTCGTCATCATCACCAGCCCTTTTACGCACATTACCGGAGAAAGGCCCCCCATCTCCTGCAGATCTGTAAATACTCCTGACCTGCGCCTACCAAACGCACCCTTACCGTGTTCAGAAGTGTCCTAACTTCAACGATCGTCCTAATTCTCTGCATGGTTTAGCCCGCCAAGCCTGCGTTTTTGGTGCGGTGAAGTGAGTTGAGCACTGCCCCGGCCGTGCCGGGCCCTCCCAAGTGTGTTTTAGCGGTTGCGCGCAGTGCTCTAATCGCTACAAGCAACTGATCTACACAGCCAGAGGCGGTAGTTCCGGAATTCGCTTGCACGAATCCCGGATAGAGTGCTTCGTGGCGCGGCCTGGGGGCGTTGTCTGTTTCACGAAAACCGGTAAAATACCGAGTATGGTCCCCAAGGGAGGAGGGTTGCGCCACTCTTCGATGATGATTAAATTTGAAGCGGTGCGGCGACAAATAGTCGCCTAGCCTGCTTGAGCAAATTGAATAACTTGTCGAAATTTATCAATATTGTATTTTCCCTAATTCTTCTTAATCTTTTTTTCTCTCTTCCTTAAAACATCTTTATTTACTTTGTATCGTTAACTATGCATGCAATGCCTGCTTCCACCTCCCCCCTCCCCCCAGATACTCTAAACGTCTCCTCCTTAATGGGTGCATCCACCTTAAATACCAGCTCTTCTGAAAGATGCACGTTTTCTACGGGTGTCGCTGGGTTCACATTAGATTAAGTTGTCACCGGATTTTCTTTGCGAGGATCTGACACATGCCTCATCCCGGTGTGAACATATGATCCGGTATGTATTTCTCCTTAGGGAACCAGCTCGTGCCTAAACTACCCAGGTATACTGTTCTTTGTATTACACTACAGAGATTGTTTTCTAATTTCTTCCTTGGCATTATTTTCAACCTCCATGGTCTTTTCTGTTTCCATTCTTTGTCCACAATTCACCGCCTCTCTTTCTCTCACTTTCTTTTTGTGGAATCCCATTTGTCTAGTTACACTTTCATTCATCCTATGACAGGTTGCCAACTTTCTTGACCTCTTCCTCTATTCAGTGAGCCCACTTTTGAGGTACACTTATTTTGTACATTCTAGCCTGTTCACCAACATGTTCGCCAGTGTTACCAAGTCTTTCTTGAAAACCAATTTTGCTCTGCCCTTCCCTGACTCCAAAGGAGACGGGAAGGGCAGAGATATCGCGGTTATGTAAACAGCAACCATTAGATAATTCAAAGCGGACAAGTTCTCTATGTCAATTTATATCTTACGCGAATTTGTTACGTTGTGTATGAGGGTTCTGCAAGATCTGTATTTCCATATTACGGCATTTTGTGAGATTCGTGTGTAACATATGAATTTTGTCTGCTTTATATCTACTATTAGATTCAATTCACAGAATTGTTTCATTGCTGAGTTACGGAGTTGTAAATTGACAACCGTGTTTTCTTTAAATTCTCGATATTTGCCAATTTTTATTAAAATATTGACGACATCACTCAAAAATTTGAAACAACCAGTCACTAGATATTAAGTCTTTCTTTTAAATGCAACAGGCTTCGTCAAGTTTGACGCAGTGGTTGCTGAGAAAAACGAATTCTGCTTTTACATGTATTTAGATAGGAGCATCCGAGCTAAAGTTTCCTCTTAAGCACATGTGCCCAACCATGCACTTCTGCCTTTACAATGGGCTATTCTCAGTGCTAAGGTACATCACACACCAAGGTACATCACATAACCAAAACCACATTTGTGGTTTTGGTTAACTTCTAGACACCGCTACACGCCAATCGCCATCGCGTAGTCCAAAACGACGTCAAATGTTCTGCCGCGCTACGGAGAAGCTAATATTACGGACGCAATGCCGACTTTTTTTTTCTTCGGTGCCACTAACATCGTTATGCGGCGCTAGTGAGAAGCAAGCGTGCGTTTCATCAATCGGCTACGTAATCGGAGGATATCGGTAGTGTCCTCTCGTATTACGTGGTGGTGTGCCAAGAGCCACCACGTGGTGTGCCAAGAGCCACCAATGGCACAACTTTTGTGCTAGCAGAGTCCTATGTTCTAGCATGACCAGTCGTAGCGCGGCCGAATATGCGAACCGCGTGCAAAGCGACAAAACCTTTGTGTACAAGTTAAAATTGTTCGAGAAGCTGCTGCAGCTTGAATTAATGTGGGCTCGCGGATTTGCTTCCTCTGAAGCGGTGCTTTGGTTTGCGCGAGAGGGAATTGTAAAATTCGTTTTATATAAAACGCGCGTGCCTAAAGTTGAAATACTTTTCAGTCTATATATCTCTACCGCATTGATCGGACAGCGCAGTTGCCATGAACGACGGTTTGCGATCACTGACGCTTTGCCAACGGTCGCTAGCGTGCCCACAGGGCGCAATAGAAGGAGTTCCCTTCTAGACGATTGTTCTATATAGCGCCACTGTCTTCGCGCAACGTGCCTCTCTTACGTCAGGGTGCGTAACTGCGGCAAGGCTTTCAATTCCTCCATGGTGTGTGAGTCGCACTGCAGTAAACCTCAAAATGCCAAGACTTCAGGGATAGTCGGACTTGCCGTCATCCGCACTCAAGCAACTAAGGTTACTCCTCTTGTACGAGAAATTCGGCGACTGCACACACGTCTATACCGACAGCTTAACTACATCAAGCAGTTCCAGTGGCGCTGTAATCTGTACCAACAAGGGGAACTACAAAACGGTTCAAGACTTCTCGTATCACTACGTCTTCCGCTACAGAGCTCGCGGCTCTTCACAGTGCACGTCATGCGATTAATACAGAGAGTTATGCTAAATTGCCAGTCTTCTGCGATTCAAGGCCCGCTTTACAATGTTTGGAGTCGTTTCTCCGACATGGAACTCATGACCAACTGAGGTGCGAAATTGTGGAACTCATCCATCACTTGAGAGAAAAAGACCATGATACGCATGAAGAAACAATCTCTCCAATGATATTCAATGCGTGCTTGGAAGAAGTATTCAAGCTATTAAACTGGGAAGGTTTAGGAGTAAGGATCGATGGCAAATACCTGAGCAACCTTCGGTTTGCGATGAGATCGTACTATTCAGCAACACTGCCGACGAGTTGCAACAAATGATTGAGGACCTTAACAGGAAGAGTGCAACAGTGTGGTTGAAGATTAATATGCAGAAGAACAAAGATAATGATGAATAAACGGGCAAGGAAACAAGAGTTCAAGATCGCAAGTCAGGCTATAGAGCCTGGGAAGGAGTACGTTTACGTTGGTAAACTGATCACAGGGGACCCTGACCATGTGAAGCAAATTCAGAGAAGAATTTAAATGGGTTGGATCGCATACGGCAGACATTGTCAGCTCCTGACTGGGAGCTTACCGTTATCATTGAAAAGGAAGGTATACAATGAGTGCATTTTACCGGTTCTGACGTATGGGGAAGAGACTTGGAGACTGACGAAGAAGCTTGAGAACAAGTTAAGGACCGCTTAAAGAGAGATGGCACAAAGAATGCTAGGCCTAACATTAAGACACAGAAAGAGAGCGGTTTGGATCAGAGAGCAAACGGGTTAGATAACCGTTGGACCATTAGGGTGAAAAAATGGATACCAAGAGAAGGGAAGCGCAGTAGAGGACGGCTGAAGACTTGGTGGTGCAGTGAAATTAAGAAACTTGCAGGTGCTAGTTGGAAACGGTTGGCGGAAGACAGGGGTAATTGGAGATCGCAGGGAGTGGCCTTTGTCCTGGCAATGGACATAAAATAGGATGATGATGATGATGATGATGATGATGATGATGAGCTCTTTTCAACGAATAGCAGTTCATTTCGTTATCATTGGGAATGACGACGCTGATAACGGAGATCGGGCGTCAACCAATAATACCGCTGCGTCTCCATACCTATCTCAAGCACAGATCCTGTGCGACACCTTCGCATTCTAGCACGCAGACTCTCGTTAGCTGTGTATAATACCGCACATACAAGGTGCACCATACTGCACAGATGAGACCATCCTCTGCAAATCGGAGCTACAGCCGGACTGCACCGACGCGAAGCATCTCTTCTGTGTCGGTTGCGCTTGGTTGTGTCCTTCACAAAAGCTTATTCAGCACAAATTGGAATGGCTGACAGTCCTGCGTAATCTAGAACAAAGGGGGTTAACCGAGGGGCCCAATTTTTATTAGTCATATCATAAAATGCCAACAAACACTGGCACCAAGGACATAATAGAGGAAAAACTTGTGCTTAAGAAATGAAATAAAGAGAGAGAGAGAGAGAGGGAACTTTAATGAGCACCAGCAGTTCAGTCGGCTGGGCCTAGGCCTCCCATGATGGGAAGTCAAGGTCTTGCCTCTTCGCCGCGTCCTAGGTCTGCTGCGCCAGGCGCGTGCCCTCTCGACGAGAGGGTCACGGGATTAAGGTCTGGGTATGGATGTTTGCACTACCATAGCATGTGGGGGAGTGTTGCTGATTCAGTTTTACAGACCTTGCACGTCTGGGTCGGGCAGATGTCGGGGTATATGGTGTGATAGCGTGTGAGGGAGGGGTATGTATTCGTCTGTAACCGGCGAAGGGTGGTTGCCTGTGATCTGTATAACTTGCGGTGAGGGGTGGGGAAGGCTCTCCTTGCGAGGTAAAATGACTTCACAAGGTCATTGTATCTTGTAAGGCGGTCGCGTACTGCGGGTGCACCTGCACCGTCTTGGCACGGTTGACTAGTCTTCGTGCTACGGAGTGTGTAACCTCGTTGAGGTTGGTGAGGTGCGGGAGGACAACGCCGGCGTGTGCTGGAATCGAGACGAGGGTGATTTGATTTTCAGGCGAATGCGGGACTTGTTGTAAGATACGGAGTGATTGCTGAGAAATACGACCCTTGTTGTAGTTGTTGATTGCTGCGCGAGAATCGGTCAGTATGGTTTGACAGGCTGGGTCAAGAGAAAAGATAAATTAATGAAAATGAAAGTGGATGAAAAAACAACTTGCCGCAGGTGGGAAACGATCCCACAACCTTCGCATTTCGCGTGCGATGGTCTACCAATTGAGCTACCGCGGTGCCGTTTTTCGTCCACTTTCTTGTGTACTTATGTTTCTTTGTAGAACCCTGGGCGTAAAGTCCCTTGATAATTTGAAAGTACCGCCACGCTTCGAACTCTGCCGCCGCCACGCGTACGCCCTCCCCCCCCCCCCCCCCCCGCGTGAACTAGTTATGCCCCCGTTTTTCTGCACGATGGTTGGTATCCCTGCTCTTTCCCTTGGAAACGCGCGGACCTTGCGTTTTGCTTGTGTTTTTGTTTTTCGGTCGCGCCATTTTTCTCCTCAGCTCGAGTGGCTCGGCGCCTCAGCTCGGCGTAGCGAGCGTTGTACGTTGTTTCCTGCTCTCTGTGCTAGCGCAATGTCATGCAGTTGCGCGTATAACTGCAGCAAGAAGCCTGAAGATCAGCGTTTTTACAACGTGACAATACACGGTGGCTCTAGTAGCACCGCTATTTACTCCTACGCCTTTCGATACTCCGGTGCGCAATGAACCTGGACGGACCGGCCCGAGAGGATCTCCAAGCTCCCAGTGTGCTCGTCCTCAGTTGAACCTGACAACACTACCGCCGCTTCACCGAGAACAATTACAGCTCTGACAGCGCGAAATTCAGGTTCACGTGCCGAGTGTTAGAGAAGATTTCACTCTCTTGTTGGATCAGTCTGTGCTGCATTCGTGTACAGCTGACCCGAGTGCCCCTCGCGCAATTAACGGCATCACAGACCAGCACCATATTGACACGTGTACTTATAGTAGGTGCATCGGCGGCGTAGAGGTAGAACACCCGCCTCGCGTGCAAGAGCTCCGTGGTTCGAATCCCGGTGCCGGCAATTTTCCACCGGATAAAAAAAAATCCGCGTGTTGATAAAATTGCATAAACAGGCCTGGAGTGTGGCCTGATCCCGGTGACCAGAACCGGTAACGTACTCCCTCACCAGAGCAGGATTGGCCACCCTGGTGCAGTACTTGGCCACAACCTCCTATATGAACACAACAATCGAACCCCGGCCCTCAGTCCCCAGCAGCTGCAAAGCAACTGACCACGGCGGCGGTCCGACCTGCGACGCAGCAGAGGGTGCTAAGAATCACTGGCTCCGGACAGGCCGCCATTGGAATATGAACCTGGCAACGTTTAACGCTAGAACGTTATCTAGTGAGGCGAGTCTAGCAGTGCTATTGGAGGAATTAGAGGGCAGTAAATGGGATATAATAGGGCTCAGTGAAGTTAGGAGGCCAAAAGAAGCATATACAGTGCTAAAAAGCGGGCACGTCCTGTGTTACCGGGGCTTAGCGGAGAGAACTAGGAGTCGGATTCCTGATTAATAAGAATATAGCTGGTAACATACAGGAATACTATAGCATTAAAGAGAGGGTGGTAGGTCTAATAATAATAATATTTGGGGTTTTACGTGGCAAAACCACTTCCTGATTATGAGGCACGCCGTAGTGGAGGACTCCGGAAATTTTGACCACCTGGGGTTCTTTAACGTGCACCTAAATCTAAGCACACGGGTGTTTTTCGCATTTCGCCCTCATCGAAATGCGGCCGCCGTGGCCGGGATTCGATCCCGCGACCTCGTGCTCAGCAGCCCAACACCATAGCCACTGAGCAACCACGGCGGGTAGGTGGTAGGTCTTGTCGTGAAACTTAATAAGGGGTACAAAATGAAGATTGTACAGGTCTACGCCCCTACATCCAGTCATGATGACCAGGCAGTCGAAAGCTTCTATGAAGACGTGGAATCGGCGATGGGTAGAGTGAAAACTAAATGCACTATACTATTGGGCGACTTTAATGCCAAGGTAGGCAAGAAGCAGGCTGGAGACAAGGCAGTGGGGGAATATGGCATAGACATTAGGAACAGCAGGGGAGAGTTATTAGTACAGTTTGCGGAATAGGATAATATGAGGATAATAAATACCTTTTTCCGCAAGGGGGATAGCCGAAAGTGGACGTGGAGGAGCCCGAACGGCGAGACTAGAAATGAAATAGACTTCATACTCTGCGCTAACCCTGGCATCATACAAAATGTGGACGTGCTCGGCAAGGTGCGCTGCAGTGACCACAGGATGGTAAGAACTCGAATTAGCCTAGACCTGAGGAGGGAACGGAAGAAACTGGTACATAAGAAGCCGATCAATGAGTTAGCGGTAAGAGGGAAAATAGAGGAATTCCAGATCAAGCTACAGAACAGGCATTCGGCTTTAACTCAGGAAGAGGACCTTAGTGTTACAGCAATGGACGACAGTCTTGTGGGCATTATTAAGGAGCGTGCAATGGAAGTCGGTGGTAACTCCGTTAGGCAGCATACCAGTAAACTATCGCAGGAGATGAAAGATCTGATCAAGAAACGCCAATATATGAAAGCCTCTAACCCTACAGCTAAAATAGAACTGGCAGAACTTTCGAAGTTAATCAACAAGCGTAAGACAGCTGACATAAGGAAGTACAATATGGATAGAATTGAACATGCTCTCAGGAACGGAGGAAGCCTAAAAACAGTAAAGAAGAAACTAGGAATAGGCAAGAATCAGATGTATGCGTTAAGAGACAAAGCCGGCAATATCATTACTAATATGGATGAGATAGTTCAAGTGGCTGAGGAGTTCTATAGAGATTTATACAGTACCAGAGGCACCCATGACGATAATCGAAGAGAAAATAGTCTAGAGGAATTCAAAATCCCACAGGTAACGCCGGGAGAAGTAAAGAAAGCCTTGGGAGATATGCAAAGGGGGAAGGCAGCTGGGGAGGATCAGGTAACAGCAGATTTGTTGAAGGATGGTGGGCAGATTGTTCTAGAGAAACTGGCCACCCTGTATACGCAATGCCTCATGACCTCATCCAATGCCTCATCTTGGAAGAATGCTAACATAATCCTAATCCATAAGAAAGGGGACGCCAAAGACTTGAAAAATTATAGACCGATTAGCTTACTGTCCGTTCCCTACAAACTACTTACTAAGGTAATCGCAAATAGAATCAGGAACACCTTAGACTTCTGTCAAGCAAAGGACCAGGCAGGATTCCGTAAAGGCTACTGAACAATAGATCATATTCACACTATCAATCAGGTGATAGAGAAATGTGCGGAGTATAACTAACCCTTATATATAGCTTTCATTGATTACGAGAAAGCGTTTGATTCTGTCGAAACCTCAGCAGCCATTGAGCCATTACGGAATCAGGGTGTAAACGAGCCGTATGTAAAAATACTGAAAGGTATCTATAGCGGCTCCACAGCCACCGTAGTCCTCCGTAAGAAAAGCACCAAAATCCCAATAAAGAAAGGCGTCAGGCAGGGAGATACAATCTCTCCAATGCTATTCACAGCGTGTTTACAGGAGGTATTCAGAGACCTGGATTGGGAAGAATTGGGGATAAAAGTTAATGGAGAATACCTTAGTAACTTGTGATTCGCTGATGATATTGCCTTGCTTAGTAACTCAGGTGACCAATTGCAATGCATGCTCACTGACCTGGAGAGGCAAAGCAGAAGAGTGGGTCTAAAATTAATCTGGAGAAAACTAAAGTAATGTTTAACAGTCTCGGAAGAGAACAGCAATTTACAATAGGCAGCGAGGCACTGGAAGTCGTAAGGGAATACATCTACTTAGGGCAGGTAGTGACGGCGGATCCGGATCATGAGACGGAAATAATCAGAAGAATAAGAATGGGCTGGGGTGCGTTTGGCAGGCATTCTCAGATCATGAACAGCAGGTTGCCACTATCCCTCAAGTGAAAAGTGTATAATAGCTGTGTCTTACCAGTACTCACCTACGGGGCAGAAACCTGGAGGCTTACGAAAAGGGTTCTACTCAAATTGAGGACGACGCAACGAGCTATGGAAAGAAGAATGATAGGTGTAACGTTAAGGGATAAGAAAAGAGCAGATTGGGTGAGGGAAGAAACGCGAGTTAATGACATCTTAGTTGAAATCAAGAAAAAGAAATGGGCATGGGCAGGACATGTAATGAGGAGGGAAGATTACCGATGGTCATTAAGGGTTACGGACTGGATTCCAAGGGAAGGGAAGCGTAGCAGGGGGCGGTAGAAAGTTAGGTGGGCGGATGAGATTAAGAAGTTTGCAGGGACGGCATGGCCACAATTAGTACATGACCGGGGTTGTTGGAGAAGTATGGGAGAGGCCTTTGCCCTGCAGTGGGCGTAACCAGGCTGATGATGATGATGACTTATCTTTATCGGGCGACCACGTTTTGCCGCCTAACAAATGTTATCGCACAGCGCGGGACGAGCCTACATGTATCCGAAGTTTCTGGAAAGTTATCGATCTTGTCGCCGAACCTTGTGTTATCTGATTTCATCGCCTGACGCGAATGGTGTAGAACGTTGAGGAAGGCACGCGGATCCCAAAGATTAGTATGGAACATTCGACAACTGCAGTATAAAACCCGACGCCCTTGACCCGCTGAGCAGATTTTCGACGATCGCCGAGTGTGTTCGCTGCTGTCGCCGTTCTTTGAGTGTAGCCTGTTTTTGAGGGCACAAGTTCGCTTAATAAAACGCTAGTTTCGTCTTTCCCAGTTTGGCTGCTTTCTTTGCCGTCACTACCACGTGACAATATCATAAGGGTACGCCATCCTCGTTCCCTTCCACTTGCCTCTAGCCTTCGATTACCCCCTACATAGGATTCTGCTACCAGGTGCCCATACATCTAGAAGTGTCTGTGAAACATCACAAGTAAAACCCTGGACTGAAGGTGGCGACGATAGTGCGACTATAGCAGTCTATCTTACGATTGTGTGTGTAATTGGTGAAGTGTGTTATAAGATATGATGAATAATGATTGATTGGTTTTATTCAGGACAAACATGTTTCGATAATATATTTTATTCACGCATCTGAATCGCTATAGCTTCATCCATTATGAAGATTATTGTTATTATGATGACGGAAGAATTGCGATAGGGAAAGTTGGGATCAGGAAAAGTGCATAGTGTTTATTGAGTAGATTGACGAGCTGTATTTTATTGCTCTATATACATTTCTTCGCATACATTTTCTTTATATATACATATGTACACAAAGATACATATTAAGAAGGGTCTTGTTGGTACTCCGCCACCAGCACTGGTCGAAGGCGCGGCATCGCCATGAGCGGCATAGCCATTGAATGAATTGCCTCAATGAACAGCCATTGCAACTTGGTTGGAATGGCCAATCATTATGCGGGCGCGCTCGACTTTGATGGGGTGCTATCGCTTTACTATAAGGATATAATGCTACATGGTCCTTCTGTCGTCTGGACGCACTAATTCTGGGAGATTGGCCAAGGATCAGCGAATCCCACTATCGTATACCCAGTGGCCGAAGTTCTCTACTAAGCGAGGCAGCTGTCATCAGCAAGTATATTCTGGCATATAACCAGTGGCTCAAGCTAGTAGTTAACTTGGGTCAGAGGTATGTGAAAGAGGTTAGATACGAACAGCATATTAATAGCGCTAAGGAAGGACTCCAGAACAGGGGGGCAAGGGGAGTCTGGAGTACGGAGTACGACGCAGTCTACACTAGATGTGAGGCGTAGGGAAAAAAGCGGTTTATGTTGCAGACACATGTTAGAAATTCGTCATACCGGTGCATGAAAAATACAAAAATAGAGAATAACTTCTACTTTCTGAAAACTTAGATTCAAGGCAAGGCTACCCTAAAAAAGCTGATTTAAAACTGATACGAGCATATTAGAGGTAGCTTCGTAAAGTTCGAGAAGACGACAGCACCAATGGGGTGCGCACAATCTTCGTGCTGCTTGTCACTTCTGCACGTGGTCGGTGCAAAAGCTACGGGATGTCTTAGAACTGCCAGGAATTCTGCTGGCACCGCGTTTTCGTCTCTTCCTGCCGGAGGACTTGGAGCTCTCCGAGCTTGGAGTCTTGAGAGCCTTTTCTTCAATTTGCCGCACCAGGGTCTGCTTCATGTGGTCCACGGTCATTCTAGTGGAGTCCGAAGCTCGCCTGGTCACGATTTTCGCTTCCTCCACCACCGTAGTGCGTGGCAGGACACGGATGACACGCAGACAGACGAACATGAACAGTCCGGTCACGGCAAAGAGCACGTCTTCGTGTCCCGTCGGCTTCAGTACGAAAGTCATGGACGCGCACGTGGCCGCGACGCGTCCACTGGCGAGCGCCCAGCAGATTGCACCACCCCGTACGGCCGACGGGAACAGCTCGAGCACGTATGTGCAACAGTGGATGAAAATCACAATTGACGAGCCCTGGGATAGAACGAGCAAGACCTTAATGATAGTGCCGAGTCTAGCGCAGGCGGCGATACTCAGCGCGCATTGGATGATGCCCATCAGCACGAAGCAACTGGTGAGTACCGTAATAAGGGCGACGCCGGTTATCAGGAAGTGCATGGCGGCGTATGACAACAGCGTGACGACCGCCGTGAAGCCCGGGATCCAGAATGCCCCCAAACGTGCCGTCGACAAAGTGCTGACGTAATAGACGAATGATATGCAGAAGCAGACAAAGAACATGGCCAACGCTCGACGTCGGAGGGAGTGACAGTCGATCAAGTCGTCTTTGTCTGCGCCTTCCAGACCCTTGCGTTTCTCGACCTGTTCCCTGAGTTTTCGCACGAGACAGGCGGTGGTCGCAATCGGGAAGTTGTTCGTATTGGCAGCCTGCATCATGACTGCTTCTGCCGCGTCCAGCCTTCCTTTCGCGACAAGCCATCGGGGTGACTCTCGTGCTACAGACAAAGCAGGGAGCAGGAAAGCCATCGGAGCGAGGAAGATGGCCTGCTTAAGACGCCAGTCGACGACCATAGATTTGACGATGGCTTTCCATACCTCGCCTGTCGCAGAACTGACAACCGCCAGGAACAGGCCCTGTTGTGGCCGGTTCGTGTGCGTCATCACCTCGAATGGGATTAGGAAGGCGAAAACGGCGAATGCGGAGACGCTGCCCCCGTTAAAGAAACGTGCCACAGCGTAACACACGTAACTTGTCGACACCATGGTGCACACCGTGCAGGTCACCACCGCCACGGCGGAGCCCACGAGCATCGCTCTCCTGCCGACGTAGTCCACGAACACTCCGAGCAGGGTAAGCAAAACGACAGAACCGGTATTCTGCAGGGTGACAAGGGCTGCCGGAAGTGAACGTCGGTGGCACACCATGTTCCAATAACTCACCGCACTGGTCTCGGCCGTCCGAATGTCGTAGTCCCACTCGTCACAGGGCGCGTCGCTTGTGTCGTTGGTGTCGTTGAGCTCACGCTCGCCGAGGAAGCATCTGCTGTACCACCAGCCGGCCTCGGCCTGTCCAGCGCCAATCCTCCCATCTTCAGTGGAACTGCTGGGTTGAACGGGCGGCTTGCAGCGTTCGTAGATGCGGCAGCGGCTGAAGCGTCCGTCGGCCTCTGTCGGAATGGCAATATTCTTCCAGTCGGCTGCAGAGATGTTGAAGCCGGCGAGCGGCTTGCACCAATGGTCGACGTCACCGGTGACGAGGGGCACAACAGCGGCTTGGGTATTAAATGAAAAGAATCCCAGAAGTATCAGAAGGAGCGTCCTCTTTTGGAAGGGCCCGTAGCCGAAGCCATCTTCGCAGTCAAACGATTCACTTGTTCGGAGATCAACGCCGGCCAGTCGTTGCGGGAGCAAGAGGTCCATGGCCTGGTTGTAAGGTGCGGCACTTGGGGTTCAGAAGGCTTGAGCGAACTATACCTGAAGACTTCAGACGAGAGCTATCTGTACGGGCGGACAGAAAGGATGGCGTTTTTTTCTTCTTCCTGAGCGAGCGCTTTTGACTGTGTCTCGTTGTCGCGTGCCCTTAGAAGGGGTCCTCTTCTTTGGCTACTACTTACTGAACAAAAAGTCGTTAATGTGCTTTAAACTTTGTTGTGCTTCGCTGTCACACAGAAAAATATATATATTGAGAACTCCAGCACCCAGAAATGAATAATGAATCTCATCAATGTGCATGTTTTTTGTCTTTCACAGAGCTTCGCAAACATGAAAGGGCTAGCCTTAAGCCCGCTGTCGGTAATCACCGTAAAAGAAGGAAATAGATAGAAGGGAGCATACCGCAACGCGATTGAATCCAAACTTGACGGGCCAACACGTGATCGCACGTCAAAGTACCTGCTCGCTTTTAGTGTTACTGCTCGGCGCGCAAAGCCACGACAAACCAGCGGAACAAGCACGCACCGAATAAAAACCACTGGCATAGCTGCTGGGAACCAAACGTCTCAGGAAATCTTGATTCCTTGCTCCGTGATCTAAAGGCAAAGGTCGGGTGTTCGCTCTCCAAGGCTGGTTGCGTGACGTAATGCTGCCTCCTATAGTTTTGCTTCCTCCATGGTGATAACTGTGTGTCTCCAGAACGAGAAAGGTAGATGCAAAGACATGTTATCCATACCTTGCACAGGAGTAAGAAACATGTGTATATAGGTATCAGGTGTAGGAAATCTGTTAAATACAAAAAGAAGGAGACAATGAGCATTATAAGACTGTCACAGTTCTTGCGATCATCTCTGATGCTCCGTTGGACACAGAAAAGGTGTTATCCTTTATGACGAGATTTTCTGAGTAGATTTTTTGGGGAACCGAGCCATGAGACCAAAAGCCGTTCAAACCTAATGGGTCATGGCATGCAAAGATGCTTAATGAAGCCGTAATCAAGGTATATTCGGGGAAGTTTTTGAAGAAATTCTTTGTCGTTATGCTTGCAGACCGTTCAATTTGACGAAGGTCATTCTTGCTGCCGCTTTTGCATGTCATCATATGCAGCTTTTCTCGATATCAGGGTTCAGTTCGCATGGGCGCCACCAGGTGGTGTATTGACCTTAAACTTTCCGAACTTGCCTGCGATGACGTAGTGATGACGTCAACGACAAAAATTAAACAATTTGAAGCTATTCCTGCGGCCTGAACTTCGCCCCGAAGCTTGTACCACAGACATTATCTCTGTTTCTGATAAGGAGTAGCCGCCTGCCGGCTCGAAAACACAGTGATTACTTTCAGAGCCTTTCAGAGCCTTTCAGAGGCGTCCCGAAAGACAACCACGGTTATGTTCCTTTTAGTCTGCCAAGTGAGCTTGCTAAGATAATCGTCGGCAGCGGTCCATGGCACCTTTTCTTTAGTGGGAACGTATTCCGTATTTGTTGGTAAGACTTACCATCCGAATGTTGCACATAGGCTATGAGAGACGCCCTTGTGGATGGCTCTTAATTTTGTCCCATGGGATTCGTTAAGGTGCCCCAAATTGTTTACTAGTAAATTTGCCTAACCGAACTCATGGGCTACCGCAGCAGCTGCCAACCGAGAAAGCATGTGCTTGAGTATTAAGATAGTCACATGAACAAAGCGGTTTTCCTGCTTGAGGCATAACGCACGACAAATTAATAGTGCGAACTGTGTTGTCATCCGTTAGCACGCTATGGGCAAGGCTGCTCACAATAGTGCGTGACATTTGCTGGCCAGCGGGTCAGTTACACCTTTGGGTATGATACATTACATGTAGTTAGTTCTCAGACTACTGGAATGTCATTGTTATCCAGGTATGTTAAAGAAGACGGCTATTTAAGATGATTGGGCTGTAATTCGTGGGATCTGTCGGTTCTCCATATTGCAGGCCATGCTTCCTTTCAACCTTTACAATGTAGCCGCAGTGTAGATTTGCATATATCGAAAACCAAAAAGCTTGCCCACATACCCAAAGGCAACGTGCACAACTCGTCACATTTACTTGCACTCGCGAGTTGAGTGACTGTCATGAATAAAACTAAGGCATTTGGTAGTTGGAGCAAGGTGAGAGTCGGCAAATGACATAATTTGTTCGCATCCTTATCGCGCGAAGATCAGTATCAGCCGACGAAGAACGGATCGTGGAGTTCACCGTCTCTCATGTGATAGATTGCATGTCCCAGATTTCAGCACACCATGTAACGGAGGACCAGGCATCTCGCTCATATGGGGAGTTTGCCAGTTACTCTACAGTTGTTGGGCACTAGCGTCGGCTACAAGACCTACTGTGCCTCTGTTCAACGCCTGCCGACATTCTCACCTTATTTTGCACATATGGCTTCAGCTGAACTCCTTGCGCAATCAACTTATTTGTCCCCAAATTCGGCCACCCTGTCAACGTTGAGTTTTTATCTTTCACCCTACAAATTTAGTCGTCCTGAGATGTCCACCGGGTTCAACTTTACCATGATGCCCGCATTTTTGTTGGCCTCCGCTTATAATTTTTGAGATTTTGAATGCGCAAGCATTTATATGCCTCTTTACCTAACTGGGAGACCTGTCTGTCGCTCCGTCCGTCATTCACGTAGGACGTTCGCTTTCAAAATAGCACCCGTAGCAGCGAACGAATTGACCTTTGTGCTGCCTCTCGCTTCAACGCGAACTAAGCGGCGAGAACACAGCGCGAACGAAGCTATCAACACTCTGTGTGCCGTGTGCCCATCACAGACCGCTTAAAATATAGGGCCCACGCGGCCGCGCCATATGCGGCCGCCACTGAAGTGCAGCTGAACACGGTTGATAGTGGTCCCTGTCGCTGCAGCGCTGTCGTTTACGCTGTTCGGATGAATTTTCATAACATTGATAATGAAACCAGGCTGCGTGGAGATGAGCAAGTGGCACAATGCTCACGCACACTTAGAGAACTCCCAGAGGGGCTTCTGCGTAAATTTTTCATAGGCGTTGTAACCATAGCACGCCCCCGGACCACGCTGCTGAACAATTCATTTTCCTGAGGTCTGTTGCAACTTTGTGCCTTCTTTCGCTTCATCACCTTACTGAATTAATCATTCAGTCTAACTCATTTTGATGGACACACGCCCACTAAGTCCTCAATGATCGGACGGCTATGAGACTGAAGTAGTTTAAAGTCAAGTTTACCGTGGACACCACAGCATTTTTTTCCAGTTTGAATAAAACAACTCCATTAAAGAGCGCGATTCTGAACCGTATCATTTTCTAAAAAATCGTTGTCATTTGCTTTCAAACAGTAGTCGCACGTAGTCATGCGTCATTACGTCCTTTCGGGTATTCATCACTGCGAGACTCAAATGGGGGAATGAGCCAGTCTGCGTTGTGCCTTCAGGAGTAACCTTAACGGGTTTCCAAAGCACTAATACCTACCTACAAGAATGTTTTTGTTTCGAGCCTATTCATTCTTTGCGCCCTCAACAACTATGCTGTGAAGGAGCTTCTTTTATGCGAAGCATATTAACGTAGGTTTCGGGCCTTCGCGCGACGCCCGGCGGTGGCCACCATTGACCCTGAAGTGGGGTCACGTGACATGACGTCACGTGATGACGTCACACAGGCTGCAGATGGGGCCTCATATCGCGCCGTCGGTCGCCTCCCGGCGGTGGCCACATTGACCTTCAAGTGACCTTCAAGTAGGTCACGTGACAAGACGTCACGTGATGACGTCACACCGGCTACAGATGGGGCCTCATATCGCGCCGTCGGTCGCCTCCCGGCGGTGGCCACCAATGACCCTGAAGTGAGATCACATGATGTGACGTCACGTGATGACGTCACACCGGCTGCAGATGGGGCCTCATATCGCGCCGTCGGACGTCCTCCGGCGGAGGCCTCCACGCTTCGGTTCGCGCCGTCGGCGCCACCATCGCTGCATCACGTGATATGTGACGTCACGCCAGGGATGAAGCGGCGCGCGCCCGCCGTCGCGTCAGTCTCTGTGCCCGCAGCCTCGCCAGCGTCTTTGCGCCGGGCGTGTATGCGGTCAAGATGCCTCCAAACGCTAAGGATACGCTAAGGTTAAGCCCAGTGGATGCGAAGCATCCACTGGGCTTAACCTTCATAAGCCTCCAATTTTTTTTTTACTACACTCTACTAAGAGGCGAACTCGTTTTCGAATTCTGTTTATTTCGTAATGCCATATTCTTGCAATCGTATGCAATGTACACAGGGTATTAGGGCACCCTCAAATGTAATGATTTAGTTTTTCGCCTGATCGCGCTCTCATTCTGGTGCAAGTAATAAATATAACTTGAAGTCATTTCCTCAGCACTACGCAATGAATAAAAACGCTGTCGTTTTTTTCAACAACATCAACAAGGGCCGCAGTACTGAACTTTCTGAAGCCTTTATTCGCAAGCCTCCTTTATAGCAGTGTGAGATCTAGTACTGTAGAAACGTCCTCCTGATGCCTCTGATGTGAAGTTGTTATTCGAGAGCACCCAAAATAAACGGTCATCACAGAACTCCATGATGGTTTGGCGACAGGCGACCGCGGCGTGTCACGCACGCGTACAACCAAGCTTATTCTTATGGCTTAATACATGCTATTCTCTGCGTCGCTATGTCGCCTCAGACGAACTCCTCCAGAGCTTGAAAAAGTCATGCATTTAAGCTGATTGTCTTCTTCAGTTTGTTGAGATACTATAGGAGCGCTTTCATTAAGACAGCTTTTAACTCACTCGGCCCTTTTCCTATGTTCGTTTTCGCAACGATTGTGTCTGTCTGGGTGGCTACCAAATACGACCAATCGTAAGCTACCACTCAAGCCTACACGGCTACACGCGCTGCTGATGTCGCAGGCTTTCTTGAGCACAGCGCGTATGTTCAATATGGCGATGCTCGACCTCCTATCGCGGACTTTGCTCGCTGCTATATCTCCAATGCCATCGCACAGACTACTCACTCGTGCTAGACTCAACACAAGCAGGCAACGCTCCTCATGAAGTCTCAGTCACGCACTGGTCCACATGCTGTTGATGTACATTTCCGCTGATCACTGGGATGGAATCGTGGCAATGGCTTTGGTGACATTCGCGTGTAACTCCTGGCTATACGACAAAACTTGTTTCTAATCAATTTTTCTTTTTCTCGACATGAACATACAACTTTCCCGCCGAAAATATTTTTCTCTTTAGGTACGACCTCGAATTATACTTTACGTCCTCGAGGCGGCGTTTCCCTGACTAATCACACTAAGGAACTCACTTATTCCCACTTATGCGCTTAACAGCAATACCAAAAATCTTTATGCGATAGCCACACTAGGATCGCCCGCTAATCACCAGAAACATTTGTGCTTGCTTGCCAGTTGCCCTCGTTGCGCCCTGAATCCGTGTTGTGCGCCTGGGACCTTACCATACGTAAGGGGCCTTATTGAGGGCTTACTATAAAACCAATGCAGTACACGTTTTCCTTGTGTTTTCTTCGCTTAGCACCTTCTCAGTTGCCGATGCATTTAAAGATATTTCAACAAATAGATATGAATTCAAATATCAAGCGTGTAGAATGATGGGCACTGTAACACCCAGTTACATGTCTGTTATTGCTTTTTTGAACGCTTTTTTACCAATGTAAATCAGTCGAGTGTAACTTAGAGATTATCTGATGTCTTACTTAGTGTAGTTCATCCACAAGCCTCTCGTTCGAGTAGAAACGGCACTTTTGCAGTATACTGAAGCAATATAAGACACAGCTCATACGGAGTAAACTAGTAAGGGATTTTAAAATTCCCCCGAAATAGTATATAATAGCATGATAATAGCAAAGTTGGCGCGCGAGCAAAGGACTGATTTGAGGACGCCGACAAAAAATGCTAAACTGATGGCTTATTTATGAGACCCAAAACTTTGCACAAATGATTCCCTCAGTTCCAACATGCATCAAATGCTCAAAAAAATAGCAGTGCCCTGTGTGCCCGTTTCAATCCCAGTCTCTCCTGTGTAACATTGGCGATGGTACATTTGTTTGTAGACTTCTTTTTATGAGAACAGAAACTATGGGAAACGGGGTAGACATGAAATATAGTGCAAACTGCATTGCGAATTGAACCTTGCTGGACTTCATTCATGATCCTGGGCTGCATTTGTAGTTATGGGGTTTTCTTGTCTTTCTTATGCGCCGTAATCCGCCCTCCTATTATAAAGAAAAAGTACACATTGGGAAGATTCCATAGATGTAATTATTATTTACTTTCACGTTGCTGAACGTGATCGGCATTGTAGTCCAATCTTATTAACAGATTATGTTTCTCTCCAAGTGCAGACGAGCCTTCCACACAACCGTTTTATCCAAATGACTTGCATACCTTCAGAAAAACGGAGACAGACTCCAGAAAATTCTGATATCGACAGAGATTTATAGGTTTTTTTTTCATGATTGCGATAATAACAGGTATTCTTAAGCCCTTGTTGCCTATCGTAGTCTCGGTTAGCAGCGGGAAGCACACCGGTTGATGGTGTCCAACCAGGCGCACTAGTCACCGGAGTGATTTAATGGGGCAACAGTAAAGCTCTAGAAGTTTGGTTTGCCGTGCCCATCTGTTATGTTGCACCGTCGACAACCGTTGTCGTCAGGCCGCCGCCTCATTCTGAGCTTCACCATCACCAAAGTGCATATATGCATATACAGCTTTCTTCACAAGGAGTTCCACCGGGATTCGAACCCGTGCACTGATACAATGTGCACTTGCGAGCTTGGTAGGCTGACAACTAAGCAACCGCCTCCCCACGCCACCTTCGATTTACCTGCCTTTCTGGTTCACGTTTTCGTCTCCGACGCAGACAGGTAAGAAGTAAAGGTTGCTGAAGATGGCGTGAGTGGCTGACTGACACTTGACATTCACTCGGTCAGGCTATTCTCATCGGAGCGCAGGCAGGCTTGCGGCTGCGTGCAGATCGGCGTCTCACATTTTTGTAAATTTGCGTTCGCTGACTCGCTGGTCAAAAAAGTGATATACTGTATCATTTTTTTCTTGTTTTCTCTCTTTAAAGCGAAGAAACTCATCCATAACTTTAAGGTAGACCAGCGTCAACACCTGCGACCTAAACACTCCATTTACACAAATAGCGAATAAAAGAAATGGCATAAAGGTACCATATTTTGAGGTCATGTCAATGCCAAAACGGACCGACGCCACACGTATCGACGAAAAGATACCACACTGTTGATACACGTGGCAGTTCACAGAAAGCATGGCGGTTCTACACTTCTGGCAACTATTTAAACTAAACACAAGACAACTGCTCCATGATACACAATGAAACAGAAACAGAGCATGGTGCGCCAACATTACATGATTTTCAAATAAGAAGTAGGACTACACCTAACGAAAAGAAGTTATGATAAGCCTTTGGCCAACCGGTTTAAAACAAAGTTATATCAATCTGTATATACATTTGAAGTAACTAATATTATTCTACCCAGATGTGGGTACTGTGAGAGGATTAAAGTCTTTGAGCATTTCGCCTTTCTTAACATGCATTACTATGAAAGAAAAAGGAACATTCGTACGGCTTCCTTTGCTGATAAAGTCCTCGAGCATTTCGCATTTCTTAACAAGGATTACTATGAAAGAGAAAGGAACATTCGTATGGCTTAATTTGCTTAATCCCCCACTCCCTTCCGGCATCTGCCATGGTTGCTGGGTAGATCGATGTCCTGCCGGACACTGCAGAGTTGTTATAAATATGCAGTGCCTTTAAGCGTCCCTCATGTTGCAAGTAAACTATATATCACGACATAATGTGTGTGATTAAAATGTACTCCTAGGTATCTTAAAGACACACGACTTTCTTAATGAAATGGAGTGTAGTATTCCATAGTTGCTATGAATTTCTGTAACTTCTTATATTTGGGCTACGCCACTCTTGGGCCACTGGATGTGGGTGGCTGCATGGTTGTGTGGCCGGCCAATCCTCCGAAATGACTATGTGCCACGGTGACATAAGGTGTTTAAAAGCGCAAATGTGCTGAAATAATGTGTTGTAATTCTCTGCACTTGTACCTATCCTCGCCTTCATTCTCTTGACAAGCATCAGGCATCGCTGCTTCCGCGCTTCACAGTGCGAATTCACTTTTGTTCCTGTGAGCATTTCCGCATAGCCTGTGACCAGTGTGATGTAGCCTCTGACCAGTGTAAATGTAGGCAAAGCATTTAAAAAAGAACTTTTCGTGCGCAGAACAAACAGGGACGAAGAAAAGGAGCTCCTTTTCTTCGTCCCTGTTTGTTTTGCGCAAGAAGAAGAAGCTTTATTAAAGAATAGTCCAGCAGTTTTTGTTGTTTTGTCCTCAGGTGGTGGCTCGAAGTCTTTGGACTTGAACATTTCATTGAACACTTCATTGAACACTTCGTTGAACACTTAATTGAACACTACACTAAAATTCGCCACACGCCACAAGGAGACAAGATCAAAAGTGCGCGCTTAAGCATAAGAAGAAGAAGTCGCCTTCCTCCATGCCGGTCTGCACCCAGATTGCCGTCACCTGGAATTTCGTCTTTTGATGCAGTTGGTACAAGTGTCCTCAATCTGAAGAGCAGCATCTCACAACCAGGCGATGGACCTCTTTCTACCACAGCGACTGACCGGCGTCGATCTCCGAACAAGCGAGTCGTTTGACTGCGAAGAAGGCTTCGGTTACGGGCCCTTCCAGAAGAGGATGCTCCTCCTGATTCTTCTGGGAGCATTCTCGGTTAATTGCCAAACCGTCGTGGTGTCCCTCGTCACCGGTGACGTCGACCATTGGTGCAAGCCGCTCGCCGGGTTCAACATCTCTGCAGCCGATTGGAAGAATATTGCCATAGCGAGAGAGGCCGACGGGCGCTTCAGCCGCTGCCGCGTCTACGAACGCTGCAAGCCACCCGCTGGACCTGCCGTGGCCGGCTGGTGGTACAACAGATGCTTCCTCAGCGAGCGTGAACTACAAGATACCAACGACACACGCGACGCGCCCTGTGAAGAGTGGGACTACGACGTTCGGACGGCCGAGACCAGCGCGGTGAGCTACTGGAGCATGGTGTGCCAGCGACGTTTGCTGCCGGCCGCCATTTCGACCCTGCAGAATACCGGTGCTGTCATTTCGCTTATCCTGATCGGAGCTTTCGTGGGCTCCGCAGTCGTTATGGCGACCGGCACGGTATGCACCTTCGTTGCGACAGGCTACGCGCAGTACGCTGTGGCGCTCTTTCTTACCGTGGCAAGTGTCGCGGTGCATGCCGCTTTCACCGCTCTGATACCATTCGAGGTGATGACGCACGCGCACAGGCCGCAACAACTCCTCCTAATGGCGGTCATGGGCCTGACGTTGAGCGAAGTTTGGATCGTAATCGTCAAATCCATGGTCGTCGACTGGCGTCTGAAGCAAATCATCTACCTCGCCCCGACGGCTCTCCTGCTCCCTGCTTTGTTTACCGCACGAGAGTCACCCCGTTGGCTCGTGGCGAAAGGAAGACTGGAAGCGGCAGAAGCAGTCATGATGCAGGGGGCCAAGACCAACAACGTCCCGATTGCGGTCACGGCCTGTCTCGTGGAGAAGCTCAGAAAACAGATCAAGAACCAAGTGCGTCGTGAAAGCGCAGACAGAGAAGGCCTGCTGGACTGTCACTCGCTCCGACGTCGAGCCTTGGCGATGTTCGTTGTCTGCTTCTCCATATCGTTTGTCTTTTTCATTGACGCCTTCTCAACGGCCCCATACAACGAATTTTGGATACCGAGCCTCACGGTTGTCGTCACACTGGCGATGTACTTGGCGATGCACATCCTCATTACCGGCGTTGCCCTCGTCAGGGTACTTACCGCTTGCTTTCTGCTGACGGGCGCCATACAATGGGCAATCAGTATCGCCGCTGTCAGTGATTTCGGTATTCTCGCCAAGAACTTGCTCGTGCTGTCCAAGGGCATCACGAAAGTACTGATTGTCCGCTGTTTTGCGTACGTCCTGGAGCTCTTCCCATCGGCCGTGCAGGCAGGCGTTGCCTGCTGGGGGCTCGCCAGTGGACGCGTTTCGGCCATGTTCGCGGCAGTGATCCTTGTCCTGAAGCCGGCCGGCCGCGAAGACGTGGTGTTCGGCTTTGCGGGACTGTTCCTCTTTGCGTCCCTGCTCGTCATCCGCGCCCTTCCACGCGCGATGGAGTCGAGGAAGCCAGAATCGTGGCCAGGCGCCCTTCGGACTCCAGCAGAATGTCTGTGGACCACATGAAGCGTACGCTCGAGCAGCGGTGCCTACGCAAGAAGTCCAAGATCTCGAGCCTAGAGAGCTCCAGGTCCAGCAGGAAGAGTCGAAAGAGCGGGAGCGTCAACTGTTCTGGCAGTTCTTCGAGGCCCCGCCGACCTCAGACCGAGCGGGTGCCGGAATGAGGCAGCGGAAGCTTAGTGTACATTGACTGTGCACGGTGTCGTGCTCGTGACTTCTGATAGTTTATTCTTATGCGCGTAATAGCTAGAACTCGGTTTTTAAACGGTCCCTTACGCTAGGCCGACAAAACAAAAAGATAGAAAAACTTGCAGATGTTCCAAGTTTTTCTGTTTTCAAGCAGCAGCACATTATGGTACGCATTGTACTCGTTTTCTGATCTGGCCGAATCCGGTTTGGATCCAGACTAGATTTGGAATAGATCGCCTGAGCTTTTGCGAGCTTCCGCCACGGTGCTCGCTTTGTCGAGTACTACACCAACCGGACACTAGCAGTAACATACATACATACATACATACATACATACATACATACATACATACATACATACATACATACATACATACATACATACATACATACATACATACATACATACATACATACATACATACATACATACATACATACATACATACATACATACACAGCAACTCCCGTCTCATGTTCTTACGACAGAAAAGACGTGAAAACACGTGCAAATGCCACCACATAGGAAGGAGCGTTTGCTGACGTTTTTTCCTGTCATGTCGTTTCTTCACATTCTTTCTCGCCGGTTCCACCACAGGAAATGTGAACCAACTAGCCCATTAACAAGCAGTGATACGGTGCATATTCCGCCTCCTGTTGGCTTTAGGGCGAAAGCCTTAGATCTCATATGTTTCAAGGTCGCGTTGTGAGGCGCCGAATATCGGAATGCTCGTGCCACTGCTCCCGCGTTCGTCGTCGTCTTCGACATCGCTTCTTGCATATCGCTGCCAAATTGATGTCGTTGATCATGACAAAAAAGGCCCAGTTAATATAGAGTAATTAAGGCACTCGAACCCACGACTTTTGTTGTTAATTATGACTAAGTTGGTTTAGGTACAGTTAACTTAGGTGGCTTTAAGGCACTCGAACCCACCACATTTAGCAGGAGAAAACAAGAAATGAGAAGTAACGACGCATTCGAATGAGAATGCCAATTAATTTAATGGATGTCTTTTCAGCGCGCAGGTTCTTAGGCGTACGCTAAATTGACTCTCAGTTCTTCTCGTAGTCGTGGCCCGCAGCAAAATCACGCGACACTTGCTTGCATAATAGAGGGTGTGGGCTTTCATGGAACTTTCGGGTAATTTTCGTTGTCCCGTGTTTTGTTGCCAGTGATTTTGCGGACGCCCGAGACGCGTTTGCGCCTTCGCCGTTGGCGTTGTCGTGCTGTCACGATTTCGACGCGGGGCAGGGTTTGAAGGCATCCAGATAACGCGCTGTGCCGTCTGGCTGACGAAAAAAAGTAATCGCCGAAACCGAGTCTACGCAACCGTCACGGTGTGCTCCAGCGGCGCCGCCGAATCCAGGACAGTGTTCCCTGGATTTCGCTGCTGGCGTGAGCGCTGTGGGCATATACAGCTATGCTATGAGTGGAACGCACAGTATGAATGGTCGAGGTAAACTAATTTAAGCATCTGTTTAGGCGCCATCGATCGGAAGGGATTTCCTCCTTCTGGCTTGTATCGTGCCCTGTCGAGATGTGACTCATGGAAGGCCGTTGGCATTGCTCGTCATCGCGCCAGCTTTACTGGAATACCTTCGGCTCCGTGCTATTGCGTTGTCCTCACTATGCACCTTGCTATCGCTTTCAATGCTGCGCCTTCGGGTGAAACTGGCGAACTCTTTGGGGGCATTTACAATTGTGCTAATTTTTGCCTCTCCATAAATGTTCTCTTCGTCCCTTCTCTCTGTGTGTAACGTAACGTGAACTGTAGCGCAAACGGGAATCCATCGAGCCTTGTTTGGTTTGGTTTGGTGGCCATGGTTGAGGCGCAACCAATACGGGGGATCAGCCGTGAATCGGGCGGCAGCAGGAAAAGGGGAAGACAACTTAAGTAGAATTTTGTAATTTAAGGATGATATAATCAATAAATACTAATCGTTATTATCAATTTTAGGGCTACGGTGATTGTCATCAAATTCAAATTTGATGTTAACTTTTTTGTTTTCATGCTGAGATAAAAAGTTAGCTTTGTTGCTGTTCTTGTCTTGAGTCGCTGTGGTGCATGCCCACATTGAGGATTGGCCATGAAGCAAGTGGTCAAGGGAAACTGACTAGAAGAGGGGAACCATTTGTACAGTGAAACCACTGTTCGCGTCGCCTCTGTGTCCAGGCACATGTTCAACCTCACCGAGGCGAGACCTCTTGAAGTGGCCTCGCTCGGATCCAAACCCTCGCTACTGAGTGATGATGCTCGTGATACAACAACAACAACAACAACAACAACGATAATAATAATAATAATAATAATAATAATAATAATAATAATAATAATAATAATAATAATAATAATAATAATAATAATAATAATGTGTCTGCATGTAACACACATAAGAAACAGGCCATGACACTCCAAGCCACACCGGCTTGTTGGACTGTGCCCGACAGATGACAGATGCACAAGCACACTAATAATAATGTGTTACATCACATGATTATGCTAAATCCCAACAAAGATTTGAATAGCCGTCAACAAGGAATGCAAAATGAACAAATCAAGCATTGAAGGAAATACAACGCTGAACTCAAATAATAGAGTTAAAAATAGAGAGAGAGAAGGGAAGACGGAAAGGCAGGGAGGTTAACCAGACTGAGTCCAGTTGCAGAAAATATTAATAGAAATCGCTCTAAAATACTGGTCAGTCAGCGCTTAGAACTGAGTGATGAAAAGATGCTTGGCCGAGACAGTTGAAAATATCCAGGCATAAGAAGTTAAGCGATCAAATCAGAGTAACATTCTACGCGTTACAAAATGCAGTATTATGTATTTGAACTGGCACACCAGAATATGACGGCCAAGGAAATCGGTAGACCAGATGTGTCTGCAAATGACAATGTGCATATATCATTTAATTCGCCGAGCAGGAAATTCTTTGTGATCCAGGGAAGGCAGGGGCGACTAGAGGAGGTTAGCTGACGGTAACGGTGGAAGCACTTGAAGCTTGTGGCGCTTAGGTAATCTGCCTCTTGTCCCTATCATCATTGTAGTCGTCATCATCACCAGCCCGTTTACGTACACTGCCGGAGAAAAGAACTTCCTGCATATCTCCAGATACTCCTGAACTATGCCTACCACACGCACCTTTACAGTGTTCAGAAGTGTGCTAATTATCAACGATCGACCCGAGT
Source organism: Dermacentor variabilis (assembly GCF_050947875.1). Taxonomy (NCBI): domain Eukaryota; kingdom Metazoa; phylum Arthropoda; class Arachnida; order Ixodida; family Ixodidae; genus Dermacentor; species Dermacentor variabilis. The sequence continues at coordinate 55,110,707 of NC_134578.1, forward strand.
CTCTGCATGGTTACGCCCGCCAAGCCTGCGTTTTTGGTGCGGTGAACTGAGTAGAGCACTGCACCTGTCCTAGCCGACCTGAAAGCCCAGGCCCAGCCCGGTCGGCAGGCTGGGCCGGGCCCTCCGAAGCGAGCTTTAGCGGGCGCGCCCAGCGCTCTAATCGCGACAAGCAACTGATTTACACAGCCAGACGCGCTGGTTTCGGGATTCGCTTGCACGGATCCAGGATAGAGTGCTTCGTGGCGCAACCTCGGTGCGGTGTCTGTTTAACGAAAACCAGTAAAATAGCCAGTATGGTTCCCAAGGGAGCAGGGTTGCGCCACTCTTCGATCATGACTCGCTTCTAAGCAGTGTGGTGACAAATAGTCGCCTAGCTTGCTTGAGCAAATTGAATGATCTGTCAATATTTATCAGTCTTGTATTTTCCATAAGTCTTCTTTTTTTTCTCTTCCTTAAAACATAGTCTAAACGTCTCCTCCTTATCTCGACTGACCGGTTAATGGTTGCAACCGCCTTTATTACCAGCTCTTCTGCAAGATGGACTTTTCCTACGGGTCTCGCTGGGTTCGCATTCGATTAGCTTGTGCTAAGTTGTCTCCGGATTTTCGCTGAAAGGATCTGAGACTTGTCTCATCCTGATGTGAACATATGCTCTGGTATGTTTTTCTCCTTAGGGAACCAGCTCGGGCCTCAAGTAGCGAGGTACTGTTCTTTGTATTGCCCTACAGATATTGCTTTCTAATTTCTTCCTTGCCATTTTTTTCAGACTGCGTGGTCTTTTTTGTTTCCATTCTTTGTCTCCAATTTACCGTATCTCTCTCTCTCACTTTGTTTTTGTGGAATTATATATTAGTCTATTACACTTTCAATTCCCCTACGCCAGATTGCCAACTTTCTTGACCTCTTCCTCCATTCAGGGCGCTTACTTTTGAGGTACACATATTTTGTGCACTTTAGCCGCCGATTTCTGTTCGCCGATGCTCCCGGGTCTTTCCTGAATACAAATTATTCCCTGCGCTTCCCTGACTCCAAAGGAGACCCAACCCATGTCTCCCTGCGCTGCCTCATTTGTGGTTTTGGTTAACTCCTAGACACAGCTACACGCCGATCGTCATCGCGTAGTCCAAAATGACGTCAAATGCTCTACCATGCTGCGGAGAAGCTAACTTTACGAACGCCATGCAGCCTTTTTTTCCTCGGTGCCATTATCATCGCAATGCGGCGCTAGTGTTAAGCGAGCGCGTGTTTCATCCATCGGCTGCGGAATCGAAGGATATCGTTGGTGTCCTCTCGTCTTACGTGGTGATGTGCTATGAGCCACGTCATCATGACGCAACTTTTGTTCTGGCAGGGTCCTCTGTTATGGTATGACCAATAGTAGCGCGGCCGAATATCCAAACCAGGTGGAAGGCGACAAAACATTTTTGTGCAAGATAAAATTGTTTGAGAAGCTGCTGCAGCTCGAACTGTCTGCTCGCAGATTTGCTGCCACTGAAGCGGCACTTTGGCCTGCGCGAGAGGGAATCGTAAAAAGTGTTTTAGATAAAATGCGTCCGTGTCTACAGTTAAAATACTTCTTAGTCTATGCATCTGCAACGCATTGATCGGAAAGCACAGCTGCCGTAAACGACGGTTTGCGATCACTGGCGCTCTGCCAACCGCCGCTAGCATGCATACAGGGTGCAATACCAGTAGTTGCCTTCTCGACGATTGTTCTAGTGCAATTGTCTTCGCGCAACGGGCCTCTCTTACGTCAGGGTACGCAACTACGGAAAGCCCTTCAATTCATCCATGGTGTGTTAGCCGCACTGCAGTAAACCTCACAATGCCGAGACTTCAGAGAAAGTCGGATTTACCGTCATCCGCACTGAAGCAACTCAGCTTACTCGTCCCGTACGATAAATACAGCGACTGCGCACACGTATATACCAACAGCTTAAATACAGCAAGCAGTTCCAGGGGCGCTGGAACTGTTTCCAGGGGCAACGGTTCAAGACTTCTCGTATCACTACGTCTACAGCTGCAGAGCTCGCGGCTCTCCGCAGTGCACTTCATGTGAATAATGCAGAGCGTTATGGTAAATTGACAGTCTTCTGCGATTCAAGGCCCACCTTACAATGTTTGGAGTCGTTTCTCCGACATGGAACTCATGACCAATTGAGGTGCGAAAATATGGAACTTATCCATCACTTGAGAGAAAAAGACCATGATAGACATGGAGACACAATCTCTCCAATGCTATTCACTGCATGCTTGGAAGAAGTATTCAAGCTATAAAACTCGACGGTGAATACTTCAGCAACCTTCGGTTTGCCGATGACTTTGTTCTGTTCAGCAACACTGCGGATGATTTGCAACAAATGACTGAGGACCTTAACAGGGAGAGTGTAGAGTGAGGTTGAAGATTAATATGCAAAAGAACAAAGATAATGATAAATAACCTGGTAAGGGAACAAGAGTTCAAGATCGCAAGTCAGCCTCTAGGGTCTGTGAAGAAATCCGTTTACGTTAGTCAACTAATCACAGGGAACCCTGACCATGAGAAGGAAATTCAGAGAAGAATAAAAATGGGTTGCATCGCATACGGCAGGCAGCGTGAGTTCCTGACTGAGAGCTTACCGTTATCAGTGAAAAGGGCGGTACACAATCAGTGCATTATACCGGTGCTGTCATATGGGGAAGTGACTTCGAGACTAAAAAAGAAGCTTGAGAACAAGTTAAGGACCGCACAAAGAGCGATGGCTTGAAGATTGCTAGGCATATCATTAAGAGACAGAAAGAGAGCGGTTTGAATCAGAGAGCAAACGAATATAGACGATATTCTAATAGACATTAAGGGAAAGAAATGGCGCTGGGGAGGTCATGTAATGCACAGATTAGATAACCGTTGGACCATTAGGGTGACAGAATGGATACCAAGAGAAGGGAAGCGCAGTAGAGGACGGCAGGAGACTAGGTGGTGCGACGAAATTGGGAAATTTGCAGGTGCTAGTTGGAATCTGTTGGCGGAGGACAGCGGTAATTGGAGATCGCAGGGAGAGGCCTTCGTCCTGGTACTGGACATAAAATAGGATGATGATGATGATGTTGGGCTCTTTTCAACGAATACCCGTCTATTTCGTTATCATTGGGAATGACGACGCAGATAACGGAGGTCGGGCGTCAATTAAACCTAGAATACCGCAGCATCCCCATTGATCTCTCAAGCACAGATCCTGTGCGACACCTTCGCATTCTAGCACGCACACTCTCGCGTTAGCTGTGTATAATACCGCACATACAAGGGGCACCATACAGCACAGATTAAACCATTCGCTCCTACTCGGAGCTACAGCCGGAATGTACCGACGCGAAGCATCTCTTCTTTGGCGGTTGTTCTTGGGAGTAACCTTCACAAAAGCTTATTCAACACTAATTGGAATGACTGACACTCCTACATAAACGAGAGGAAAAGGATTTTTATTAGTCATATCACAAAAAGCCAACAAACGCTGGCACCAAGGACAACATAGAGGAAATTACTTGTACTTAATAAATCAAAATGAGAAACAATAAATGAATGCAAATAAAAGTGGATGAAGAAACAACTTGCCGCAGCTGGGGAACGATCGCACAACCTTCGCATTTCGCGTGCGACTCTCCACCAATTGAGCTACCGCGGCGCCATTTGCCGTCCACTTCCTTGGGTATTTATGTTTCGTTGTAGAACCCTCGGCGTAAAGTCCCTTCATAATTTGAAAGTACCGCCACGTTTTGAACTCTGCCGCCGCCACGCGTCCCCCCCGCGTGAACTAGTTATGCCGCCATTTTTCTGCACCACGGTTGGTTTCCCTGCCGTTTCCCCTGGAAACGCGCGGATCTTGCGTTTTGCTTGTGTTTTTTCTTTTTCGGTCGCGACGTTTTTCTCCTCAGCTCGGCGTAGCGAGCGTTGTACGCTGTTTCCTGCTCTCTGTGCTAGCGCTATGGCGTGCTGTTGCTCGTATAACTGCAGCAAGAAGCCTGAAGATGGTTATGCCGTTTTGGTGTGAAGGCAAAGAAAATGTCAGCAGCAGCTTCCAAGTCCTTCGTGCCGGGATCACCATTTCCGAACAGGCTACGTGCTTTCGCTTCGGCCAACCAAACTGGGCTGTTTAGTAAATAGGTAACAGCGCGCAGTATGTTCGCCGTAACTTTGAAGTGCCGCAAACGCAGGACGCGCGTTTATGGCGTGCGTATACTCACTGCGGTAAATGGAAGAGTTTCGACCTGGCGGAGATATGTCATCACAGCCATATTATACGGTAATACGGTAGACGTACCAAAAACGACAGCGCTGGTGGTGTCACCTTGTGACACCGGCACGAACCATAACACGCTAGCAAAATGCTTTTTCCTCTTTATATGAAAAAAGCATGTACAAAACCTTTTGTGGTGATTACTTTGCACCAATCGCCTTTATGGAGAACTTGCAGGACATTTATCACAGCTTTTACAACGTGACATCATACGTGGCTCCAGCAGCAACGCTATTTACTCCTACGCCTTTCAGTACTCCGATTTGCAATTAACCTCGGCGGGCCGGCCCGAGAGGACTTCCAAGCACGCAGCGTTCCGATCCTCAGATGAACCTGACAACACTACCGCTGCTTCAACGAGAACAATTACTGCTCTGGCAGCGCGAAATTCAGGTTCACGTGCCGAGGGTTAGAGAAGACGTCACTCTCTTGTTGAGGGCGGCGACTGATGCACTGGTTGGATCCGTCTCTGCTGCATTCATGGAGAATTTTGGCCTGAGTGCCCCTCGCGTAATGGAAGGCAGAGGAATGGTCATCCTGCTACCATGTGCCCATACGTCTAGAAGTGTCTGAGAAACAACACAAGTGGAACCCTGGACTGAGGGGGGCGACGTTAGTGCGACTATAGCAATCTATCTTACGATTGGTGTGTAATTGATGAAATGTTTTATATGGTACGATGAATATTGATTGACTGATTTTATTGGCAAGAAATATGTTTCCATGATATATTTTATTCACGCATCTCAATCGCTATAGCTTCATTTGTTGTGACGATTATTGTGATTATGATGATGGAAGTAATGCTATAGGGAAAGATGTGTTAAGCAAACTTGCGCAGTGTTTGTTGAGTTGATTGACGAGCTGTCTTTAATTGCTCTATATACATTTCGTGGCATACATTTTCTTTATATATACATATGTACACAAAGATACATTTTAAGAAGGGTCTTGTTGGTACTCCGCCACCAACACTGGTCGAAGGCACGGCATCGCCAGGTGCGACATAGCCATTGAATGAATTGCCTTAATGAATAGCCGTTGCAACTTGGTTGGAATGGCCAGTTATTAAGCGGACGCGCTCGACTTTGATGGGGTGCTATCGCTTTACTATAAGGATATAATGCTACACGTTCCTTGTGTCGTCTTGACGCACTAATGCTGGGAGATTGTCCAAGAATGAACGTATGCCACTATCGTACACCCTGTGCGCCAAGTTGTCTACTAAGCGAGGCAGCAGCCATCAGCAAGTTTTATATTCTGGCATATACCCAGTGGTTGAAGCTAGTAGTTAACTTGGGTCACAGGTATGTGAAAAAGGTTAGATACGAACAGCATACTAATAGGGCTAAGGAAGGACTCCAGAACAGGGGGGAAGCGGGAGTATGGAGTGCGGAGTACGACGCAGTATACACTACATGTGAGGCGTAGGGAAAAAGGCGGTTTATGTTGCGGACATGTGTTAGAAATTGGTAGAGCCTGCTCGAAACGTGCTGTGTCGTAGCTTTCGCACTGCGCCTGTAATTCAGAGTCAATTTGTAAGGGTAGCCTCACGGAGAGAGAGGAAGAAACGGTCTCTTTAAAAAGACTGCATGGCTTTTTATTACGGAGAAGTCTATACACGGCATCTTTGACAGTGTGGGCGCATTGGCTATGAATACAAAACGTTATATTGCATACATTTAAACGAATAAGATACGTGTTAAACATACCGGTACATGAAAAATACAAAAATAGAGAATAACTGCTACTTTCTGAAAACTTAGATTCAAGGCAAGGTTACTTGAATACAGCTGCTTTAAAACTGATACGAGCATATTAGAGGTAGCTTCGTAATGTTCGAGAAGACGACACCACCAATGGGGTGCGCACAATCCTCGTGCTGCTTGTCACTTCTGCACATGGTCGCTGCAAGAGCCGCGGGATGTCTTAGTGCTGCCAAGAATGCTGCTGGCACGGCTTTTTCGGCTCTTCCTGCCGGATGTCTTGGAGCTCTCCGAGCTTGAACTCCTAAGCGCCTTTTCCTGAGTCTGCCGCACCAGGGTCCGCTTCATGTGGTCCACAGTCATTCTGGTCGACTCCGAAGATAGCCTGGTCACGATTTTCGCTTCCTCCACCACCGTAGTGCTTGGCAGGGCACGCATGACACACAGACAGGCGAAGAGGAGCAGTCCCGTCACGGCAAAGAGCACGTCTTCGTGTCCAGTCGGCTTCAGCGTGAAAGTGAAGGACGCGCACATGGCCCCGACGCGTGAACTGGCGAGCGCCCAACAGATTGCGCCTCCCCGCACGGCCGACGGGAACAACTCGAGCACGTATGTGTAACAGTGGATGAAAATCACATTTGACGCGCCCTGGGATAGCACGAGCAAGACCTTGGTGATAGTGTCGAGTCTGGCGCCGGCGGCGATACTCAGCGCGCATTGGATGATGCCCATCAGCACGAAGCAACTGGTAAGGATCGTAATAAGGGTGACGCCGGTCATCAAAAAGTGCATGGCCGCGTACGTCAACAGCGCGACGACCACCGTGAGGCCCGGGATCCAGAATTCCCCCAAACGCGCCGTCGAGAAAGCACTGACGTGAAAGACGAACGATATGCAGAAGCAGACAGAGAACATGGCCAACGCTCGACGTCGGAGGGAGTGACAGTCAATCAAGTCGTCTTTGTCTGACCCTTCGTGACCAGTGCGTTTCTCGACCTGTTCCCTGAGTTTTCGCACGAGACAAGCGGTAGCCGCAAGCGGGAAATTGTTCGTCTTGGCAGCCTGCATCATGACTGCTTCTGCCGCGTCGAGCCTTCCTTTCGCGACAAGCCAGCGGGGTGACTCTCGTGCTGCAGACAAAGCAGGGAGCAGGAAAGCCGTCGGAGCGAGGAGGATGACCTGCTTCAGACGCCAGTCGACGACCACAGATGTGACGATGGCTTGCCAAACCTTGCCTATCGCCACACTGACAACCGCCAAGAACAGGACCTGGTGCGGCCTGTGCGTGTGCGTCATGACCTCGAATGGAATCAGGAATGCAAAAGCCGCGTATACGGCGACGCTGCCCCCGTTAAGGAAACGTGCCATAGCGTAGCGCACGTAACTTGTCGCCACCATGGTCCACACCGTGCAGGTCACCACCGCCACGGTGGAGCCCACGAGCATGGCTCTCCTGCCGACGTAGTCCACGATGGCTCCGAGCAGAATAAGCGAAATTGCAGAACCGGTATTCTGCAGGGTGACAAGGGCTGCCGGCAGCAAACGTCGGTGGCACACCATGTTCCAATAACTCACCGCACTGGTCTCGGCCGTCCGAACGTCGTAGTCCCACTCTTCACAGGGCGCATCGAGTGTGTCGTTGGTGTCGTCGAGCTCACGCTGGCCTAGGAAGCATCTGCTGTACCACCAGCTGGCCTCGGCAGGTTCAGCGCCCATCTTCTTATCTTCAATGGGATTGCTGGGGTCAACGGGGGGCTTGCAGCGTTCGTAAACGCGGCAGCGGCTGAAGCGTCCGTCGGCCTCTGTCGGTATGGCAATATTCTTCCAATCGGCTGCAGAGATGTTGAAGCCGGCTGGCGGTTTGCACCAATGGTCGACGTCACCGGTGAGGAGGGGCACCAAGGCGGTTTGGCTACTAAGCGTAAAGACTCCCAGAAGAATCAGAAGGAGCGTCCTCTTCTGGAAAGGCCCGTGACCGAAGCCTTCTTCGCTGTCAAACGATTCGCTTGTTCGTAGATCAACGCCGGCCAGTCGTTGCGGGAGCAAGAGGTCCATGGCCTGGTTGTAAGGTGTGGCACTTGGGGTTCAGAAGGCTTGAACGAGCTATATGCGAAGACTTCAGACGAGAGCTATCTGTACGGGCAGACAGAAAGGATGGCGTTTTTTTCTTCTTCTTGAGCGAGCGCTTTTGGTTCTGTCTCGTTGTCGCGAGGCCTTAGACGGGGTCCTCTTTTTTCATTACTATTTACTGAACAAAATTTCGTTAATGTTAAACTTTGTTGTCCTGCGCTGTCACACAGAAAAAAAAAATATATTGATAACTCCAGCACCCAGAAATGAATAATGAATCTCATCAATGTCTATGTTTTTGTCTTTAACAAAGCTTCCCAATCATGAAAGGGCTAGCCTTACGCCCGCTGTCGGTAATCACCATATAGGAAGGAAATAAATAGAAGGTGGCATACCGCAACGCGATTGAATCCAAGCTGGATGGGCCAACACGTGATTGCAGGTCAAAGTACCTGGTTGCTTTTAGCGTTAATGCCCTGCGCGCAGAGCCATGGCCAGCCAGCGGAACAAGCACGCACCGAATAAAAACCACTGGCATAGCTACTGGGAACCAAACGTCTCAGCAAATCTTGATTCTTTGCTCCGCGATCTAAACGCAAAAGTCGCGTGTTCGCTCTCCAAGGCTGGTTGCGTGGCGTAATGCTCCCTCCTATAGTTTTGCTTCCTCCATGGTGATGACTATGTGTCTCCAGAACGAGAAAGCTAGAGGCAGAGACATGTTATCCATACCTTGCACAGGAGTACGATATATGGGTATATAGGTATCAGGGGTAGGAAATCTGTTAAAATACATAAAAAAGGAAATAATGAGCATTATAAGAATGTCACAGTTCTTGCGATCATCTATGATGCTCCGATGGACACAGAAAAGGTGTTATCCTTTATGACGAGATTTTCTGAGTACATTTGTTGAGGAACCGAGCCATGAGACGAAAAGCCGTTTAAACCTAATGGGTCACGGCATGCAAAGATGCTTAATGAAGCCGTAATCAAGGCCTGCTCGGGGAATTTTTTGAAGAAATTCTTTCTCGTTATGGTTGCAGACCGTTCAATTGGGCGAAGGTCATCCTTGCTGCCGCTATTTGCATGTCATCATAAGCAGCTTTTTTCGATATCAGGGTTCAGTTCGCATGGGCGCCACCAGGTGGTGTATTGACCTTAAGCTTTCCGAACTTTCCTGCGATGACGTAGTGATGACGTCAACGACACAAAAATTAAAGAATTTGAAGCTATTCCTGCGGCCTGAACTTCGCCTCGAAGCTTGTACCACAGGCGTTATCTCTGTTCCTGATAAGGAGTAGCCGCCTGCCTGCTCGAATTGACTTACCTTTTGAGCATTTAGTCGCGACTCGGAAAACACAGTGATTTCTATTTCCGAGCTTTACAGATGCTTCCCGAAAGACAGCCACGGTTATGTTCCTTTTAGTCTGCCAAGTCAGCTTGCTAAGATAATCGTCGGCAGCGGTCCGTGGCACCTTTTCTTCAGTGGGAACGTATTCCGTATTTGTTGGTAAGACTTACCATCCGAATGTTGCACATAGGCTATGAGAGACGCCCTTGTGGATGGCTCTTGATTTTGTCCTATGGGATTCGTTAAGGTGCCGCAAATTGTTTCCTAGTAAATTTTCCTAACCGAACTCATGGGCTACCGCAGCAGCTGCCAACCGAGAAAGCATGTGCTTGAGTATTAAGATAGTCACATGAACAAATCGGATTTCCTGCTTGAGGCTTAACGCGCGACAAATGAATAGTGCAAACTGTGCGTGACATTTGCTGGCCAGCGGGTCAGTTACACCTTTGGGTATGATGCATTACATGCAGTTAGTTCTCAGACTACTGGAATGTCATTGTTATCCAGGTATGTTGAAGAAGACGGCTGTTTAAGATGATCGGGCTGTAATTCGAGGGATCTGTCTGTTCTCCATATTCCCTGCCATGCTTTCTTTCGACATTTACAATGTAGGCGCAGTGCAGACGAGCATTTATCGAGAAGGAAAAAGCTTGCCCAGATACCCAAAGGCAATGTGCACAACTCGTTATATTTACTTGCACTCGCGAGTTGAGGGACTGTCAAGAATAAAACTAAGGAATGTTCGTAGTTGGAGGAAGGTGAGAGTCGGCAAATGACATAATTTGTTCGCATCCTTATTGCGCGAAGATCAGTATCAGCCGACGAAGAATGGATCGTGGAGTTCACCGTCTGTCATGTGATAGAGTGCATGTCCCAGATTTCAGCACACCATGTAACGAGGACCAGGCGTCTATTTCAAATGGGCAGTTTGCCAGTTACTCTACAGTTGTCGGGCACTAGCGTCGGCTACAAGACCTACGGTGCCTCTGTTCAACGCCTGCCGACATTCCCACCTTATTTCGCACATATGGCTTCAGCTGAAGTCCTTCCGCAATCAACTTATTTGTCCCCAAATTGAGCCACCCTGTCAACGTTGAGTTTTTATCTTTAACCCTACAAATTTAGTCGCCCTGAGATGTCCAGCGATTTCAACTTTGCCATCTTGTCCGCATTTTTGTAGGCCTCCGCTTATAATTTTTGAGATTTTCAATGCGCAAGGATTTATATGCCTCTTTACCTAACTAGGAAACCTGTCCGTCACTCCGTCCGTCATTCACGTAGGACGTTCGCTTTCAACATAGCACCCGCAGCAGCGAACGAATTGACCTTCGTGCTGCCTCTCGCTTCAACGCGAACTAAGCGGCGAGAACACAGCTCGAACGAAGCTATCAACACTCAGTGTGCCTTGTCGCCATCGCAGACCGCTTAAAATATAGGGCCCACGCGGCCGCGCCATATGCGGCCGCCACTGAAGTACAGCTGAACACGGTTGATAATGATCCCTGTCGCTGCAGCGCTGTCGTTTATGCTATTCGGATCAATTTTCATAACATTGATAATGACACCAGGCTGCGTGGAGATGAGCAAGTGGCGCAGTGTTCACGCACACTTACACAACTCCCAGAGGGGTTTCTGCGTAAATTTACCATAGGCGTTGTAACTATAGCACGCCCCTGGACCACGCTGCTGAACAATTCATTTTCCTGAGGCCTGTTGCAACCTTGTGCCTGCTTTCTCTTCATCACCGTACTGAATTTATCATTCAGTCTAGCTTATTTTGATGGCCACATGCCCACGTAAGCCCTCAATGATCGGACGGGTATGAGACTGAAGTAGTTTAAAGTCAAGTTTACCGTGGACACCACAGCATTTTTTTTCCAGTTTGAATTAAACAACTCCATTAAAGAGCGCGATGCTGAACCATATCATTTTCTAAAAAATCGTCGTTATTTGCTAGCAAACAGTAGTCTCACGTAGTCAGGTGTCATTACGTCCTTTCGGGTATTCATCACTGCGAGACTCAAATGGGGGAATGAGCCAGTCTGCTTTGTGCCTTCAGGAGTAACCTTAACGGGTTTCCAAAGCACTAATGGTCTATCCAGCTTGCCACTTACCTACAAGAATGTTTTTGTTTCGAGCCTATTCATTCTTTGCTCCCTCATAAACTCTACTGTGAAGGTGCTTCTTTTTTACTACACTGTACTAATAGGCCAACTCGTTTTCGTCTTCTGTTTATTTCGCAATGCCATATTCTTGCAATCGTATGGAATGTACACAGGGTTCTAGGCCACCCTCAAATGTAATGTTTTCGCTTTTCGCCATAACTCGCCCTCATTCTGATGCAAATGATGAATTTAACTTGAACTCATTTTCTCAGGACTAAACAATGAATAAAAACGCTGCCGTCTTTTTCATCAACATCAACAAGGGCCGTAGTATCAACCTTCTGACGCCTTCAATCGCAAGCCTGTTCTTTTTGCAGTGTGTGATCATGTACCGTAGAAACGTCCTCCTGATGCCTCTGACATGAAGTTGTTTTCCCCGAGCACCGTAGATAAATCATCATCACACAACTCCATGATAGTTTGGCGACAGGTGACCACGGCATGTCACGCACGCATATGACCAAGCTTATTCTTATGGCTTAATACATGCTATTCTGTTCGTCGCTATGTCGCCTCATACGAACTCCCCCAGAGCTCGAAAAAGTCATGCATTTAAGCTGATTGTCTTCTTCAGTTTGTTGAGATACTATAGGAGCGCTTTCATTAAGACAGCTTTTAACTCACTCAGCCCTTTCACTCCGCTCATTTTCGCAACGTGTGTGTCTGTCTGGGTGGCTACCAAATATGACCAATGGTAAGCTACCACTCAAGCCTTCACGGCTACACGTGCTGCTGATGTCGCAGGCTTTCTTTAGCACAGCGCTTATATTCAATATGGCGATGCTCGAGCCCCCCCCCCCCCCCCATCACGGACTTAGCTCGCTACTATCCCTCCAATGCCATCGCAGAGACTACTCACTCGTGCTAGACTCAACACAAGCAGGCAGCGCTCCTAACGAAGTCTGAGTCACGCGCTGGTCCACATGTTGTTGATTTACATTTCCACTTATTGTTGGGATAGGATCGTGGCCATGTCATTGGTGACATTCGCGTGTAACTCCTGGCTATACGACACCACTTGTTAGTTATCAATTTTTCTTTTTCTCAACACGAACATACAACTTTTCCGCCGAAAATACTTTTGGCTTTAGGTGCCACCTCTGATTATACTTTAGGTGCTCGTGGCAGCGTTGCCATGACTAATCAAACTAAGGAACTCACTTGTGCCCACTTATGCGCTTAACAGCAGTACCAAAAATTTTTATGCGATAGTCACACTTGGATCGCCCGCTAATCACCAGGACCCTTTGTGCTTTCCAGTTGTTCTCGTTGCGCCCTGAATCCGTGTTGTGTGCCTGGGACCTTTCCATACGTAAGGGGCCTTATTGAGGCCTTACTATACGTTGACCCTTACACAAAACCATTACAGTACGCGACTTTCTTGTGTTTTCGTCGCTTAGCACCTCTCAGTCGCCGACAATTAAAAATATTTTAAGAAATAGATAGGAATTAAAATGTCAAGCGTGTAGAGAGGTGGGCGCTGCAACACCTAGTTACGTGTCCGTTATTGCTTTTTGAACGCTTTTTCACCAATGTAAATCACTCGAGTGTAACTTAGAAATTGTCTGATGTCTTACTTAGCGTAGTTCTTCCAGCAGACAGAGCCTGACAGCAGACAGCGACAAACAGCTTCTCGTTCGAGTAGAAATGCTACTTTTACAGTACATTGAAGCGAGATTGCAGTATTGATGCACGATCCTGGGTTGCATTTGTATTTATGTGTTTTTCTAGTTTATTTATTCGGTGATAGTTGCCCTCCTCGTTGTAAAGCAAAGGTACAAACTACAGTGGAAGATTCCATAGATGTAATTATTTTTTACTTGCACGTTGGTGAACGTCATCGGCATTGTAGTCCAATCTTATCAACGGATTATGTTTCTCTCCAACTGCAGCAAAAACTTCCACACAACCGTTTTATCTAAATGACTGTCACGCCTTCAGGAAAAGGGAGACAGACACGAGGAAACTGTTATATACAAGCACATTCATAGGTAGTTATTTTAATAATTGCCAGAATAACAGATATTCGTTAACGTGAGCCTTTTTTGCGTGTCACAGTCCGGGTGAGCAGTGGGAAACGCAGTGGTTGGCCATACCCAACCAGACACACTGGCTGCTCCGGTGATTTACTGTGGCAGCAACAAAGTGCTAAACAGACTGGTCGCCGCAGTGATTTAATGTGGCAACAGTATAGTTGCTAAATGCTTGGTTGGCCGTGCCCGTCCGTTTATTACGTTGCGCCGACGACAACCGTTGTCGTCAGGCCGCCGCCTCCTTCTGAGCTTCACCATCACCGGAGTGCACAGAAAGCTTTCTTCACAACCAGCGACACTTCGATTCGAACCCATGCCACTGACGCAATGTGCAATTGTGAACTCGGGAGGCTGACCACTAGACTACCGCCTCCCCAAGCCACCTTCGATTTACCTGCCTTCCTGGTTTATGTTTTCGCCATAGACGCAGATAAGTAAAAATAAAGGATTGCTAAAGATTGCGCAACTGAGTGGCTGAGTGACACGTGAAATTCACTTGGTCAGGCTACTGTCATCGAAGCGCATGCAGGGTTGCGGCTGCATGCAGATCATCGCCTCAGCTTTACTGCAAATTTGCTTTCACTTACTCTTTTCGGTTGAAAGTGAATCGCTGGTCAAAAAAGAAATATACTGTTTCATTTTTTTCTTGTTTTCTCGTTTTAAAGCGAAAACACTCATCCATAACTTTAAGGTAGCAACAGCGTCGACATTGGCGACCTGAACGCTCATTTACACAAATAGCGAATAAAAAAAATTACACAAGGGTACCTTATCTAGAGGTCATGTCACTGCGAATAGAGACCGACATCACGTGTCGACGAAAAGGCACCCCACTGCCGATACACGCGGCAGGTTACTGAATGATGGTAGCACAAAATATGATGGTTCTACAGTTCTCGCAACTATTTACACTGACCACAAGACAAGTGCTCCATGACCCACAATGAAACGGCAACAGAGCATGGTACACCAAGATTACATGATTTTCAAGTAATAAGAAGTAGGATTTGACCAAACGAAAAAAAAATCATAAGCCTTGGCCGACTAGCTGAAAACACAGTTATGTCAATCGCTGTATGCACTTGAAGTAAATAAAATTATTCTACCCAGATGTGCGTAGCGTGAGAGCATTAAAATCTTTGCGAGCATTTCGCATTTCATAACATGCATTACTATGAAAAAGAAAGGAACATTTGCACGGCTTCCTTTGCGTAATCCCCCACTCCCTTGCGGCATCTGCCGCGGCCGCTGTTTGGATCGGTGCCTTGCCAGACACTGCAGAGTTGTTATAAAATATGCAGTGCCAGTAAGGGCCACTCTTGTTCCGAGTAGACCATAAATCGTGACATAATATATGTTATTAAAATGTACCCCTAGGTATCTTAAAAACTCTAGTTAATGAAATGGTGTGTTATATCATGGTTGCTATGAATTTCTGTAACTTCTTATATTTGGGCTACGCCACTCTTGGGCCACTGGATATGGGTTACTGCATGGCTGTGTGGCCATGGTTGGCCAATCCTCCGGAATGACTATGTGCCACAATGCCATGAGGGGCTTAAAAACGCAAATGTGTTTAAATAATGTGTCGTAATTCTCTGCGCTTGCACCTATCCTCGCCATTATTCTCTTGACAAGCATCACGCGTCGCTGCTTCTGCGCTTCACAGTGCGAGTTCACTTTAGTTCGTGGTGGCATTTCCGCATAGCCTGTGACCAGTGTAATGCCTATGAGGAAGCGATGCATGAAGTTAAGGATGTCAACAGTGTGGCGCTTAAACGTGCGCATTTCTTGGGCTTACACGGTGCATAAAACAAATCAAGCACAAATGTAGGCACTGCATTTACGTGAAATAAATTTAATTGAACACTTCACTGAGATTCTCCACACGCCTCAACGAGACAAAATCAAAAGTGCGCGCAGAAGCAGAAGAAGAAGAAGACGCCTTCCTCCCTGCCGGTCCGCACCCAGATTGCTGTCACCTGGAATTCCATCTTCTGATGCAGTTCGTGCAAGTTTTATAAATCTGAAGAGCAGCATCTCACAACCAGGCGATGGACCTCTTTCTATCACAGCGACTGGCCGGCGTCGATCTGCGAACTAGCGAGTCGTTCGACTGTGAAGAAGACTTCGGTTACGGGCCCTTCCAGAAGAGGATGCTCCTCCTGATTCTTCTGGGAGCATTCTCGGTTAATTGCCAAACCGTCGTGGTGTCCCTCGTCACCGGCGACGTCGACCATTGGTGCAAGCCGCTCGCCGGGTTCAACATCTCTGCAGCCGATTGGAAGAATATTGCCATACCGAGAGAGGCCGACGGACGCTTCAGCCGCTGCCGCGTCTACGAACGCTGCAAGCCACCCGCTGGACCTGCCGTGGCCGGCTGGTGGTACAACAGATGCTTCCTCAGCGAACGTGACCTCCAAGACACCAACGACACACGCGACGCGCCCTGTGAAGAATGGGAGTACGACGTTCGGACGGCCGAGACCAGCGCGGTGAGCTGGTCTCGGCCAGCTGTGATTGTTGCGTGTTCTATCAGTCGTTCGTTTGTGATCCGCTACCACCGCGGTCATAAGGTCGCCGCGAGGGTGCCTCGCTGTGTCTACGTAAACCACTCCATCTTGCGAGCCGTGGCGTCACCAAATGGCTTCACTACGGGCCTGCTGGCAGCCCTGATGGAACTCGGGGTCCATGTTGCGGGGTAGAGGCAGGGCATAAATGCGCCCCCTGATTTTTCGTGGAATCGTCATGCACTTTGTAACCTCGGGGATGGCCTCGAGATTGAGCTTTTCGAGGACTGTGCGGCCAGCCGGGGTTCGCGAGAAACGACGGACTTGCGCTGTGTGGTGAGCTTCTAAGATCTTCTCGATCGTGTTGTGCATGCCTAAGGCCTCAAGCCTCGCGGTGGCCGCGTGGTCTGGAAGGCCTAGGGCTGCCTTGTGTGGCTCAACCACGGCGGGGGATCGCCCATGAATTGGGCGGCAGTGGGCAAAAGGCAAGACAACTTGAATGGAATTTTGAAATTTAAGGTCGATATTGTCGATCAATACAAATCATTATGATCAATTTTAAGGCAACAGTGATTGTCATCAAATTCAAATCTGATCTTAAAATTTTTGTTTGCATCTCCCCCCCCCATGCCGAGATAAAAAAACCTTTCTTGTTGTTGTTGTCTTGAGTCTCCGTGGCGCATGCCCACGTTGAAGATTGGCCATGAAGCAAGTGATTAAGAGAAAGTGCCAAAAAGAGGGAAACTGACCATTTGTACACTGAAACCACTGCTTGCCTCACCTCTATGTCCGGACACACGTTCAACCTCACCGAGACGAGACCTCTTCAAGTGGCCTCGCTCGGATCAAAACCCTCGCTACTGAGTGATGATGCTCGTGATGATAACAACAACAACAACAACAACAACAACAACAACAACAACAACAACAACAACAACAACAACAACAACAACAACAACAACAACAACAACAACAACAACAACAACAACAACAACAACAACAACAACAACAACAACAACAACAACAACAACAATAATAATAATAATAATAATAATAATAATAATAATGTGTCTGCATGTACTAACACAAATAACAAACAGGAAATGGCACTCCAAGACATTCTGGCTTGTTGGACGGTGCCCGGCAGAAGAGAGAAGCAGAAGCATACTAATAATACTGTGTTACATCACATGATTATGCTGAATCTCAACAAAAATTTGAAAAGACGTCAACAAGAACTGCAAAATGAACAAATCAAGCATTGAAGAAATGCCAATGCAGAAATCAAATAATAGAGCTATAAACAGCAAATATTAGTAGAAATCGCTCTCACATACCGGTCAGGCCGCGCTTAGAACTGGGTGATCAGATGATGTTTGGCAGAGAGTTGAAAGTATCGAGACATAAAAAGTGAAGCGGTCAAAGCGGGTAACGCTTCTAGGGTTAGAAAATGCAGTATTATGTATTTTAACTGGCGCGCCAGAATATGACGGACAAAGAAATCAGTAGACCAGATGTGTCTGCAAATAACAATGGGCATACATCATTTAATTCGGTGAGCGCGAAATCCTCTGCGATCCAGGTAAGGCAGGGGCGACTAGTGGTTAGCTGAAGGTAACGTGGAAACACTTGAAGGTTGTGGCGCTTAGGTAATCTGCCTCTTGTCACTATCATCATTGTGGTCGTCATCGTCACCAGCCCTTTTACGTACACTGCCTCAGAAAGGCACCATCCTGCAGATCTCCAAGTACTCCTGCCCTGCGCCTGCCAAACGCACCCATACAGTGTTCAAAAGGGTCCTAATTTCAACGATCGTCCTAATTCTCTGCATGGTTTAGCCCGCCCATCCTGCGATTTTGGTACGATGAAGTGAGTAGAGCACTCCACGGGTCCGGGCCTGGCCCGCGGTTCGGGCAGGGCCCTCCGTAGCGAGTATTAACGGGCCCGTGCAGGGCTCTAATCGCGACAAGAAACCGGTCTACACAGCCCCAGAGGCGGTGGTTTTGGAATTCGCTTGCACGTTTCCCGGATAGAGTGCATCGTGGCACGGCCTCCGTGCGGTGTCTGTTTCACGAAAATCGGTAAGATAGCGAGTATGGTCCACAAGGGAGCAGGGTTGCGCCACTCTTCGATGATGATTCAATTCTAAGCGGTGTGGCGACAAATAGTCGCCTAGTTTGCTTGAGCAAATTTTATAATTTGTCGTTATTTATCGATGTTGTATTTGCCCCAAGTCTTCTTAATCTTTTTTTTTCTCATCCTTAAAACCTCTTTATTTACTTTGTATAGTTACCTATGCCTTAATGCCTGCCTTCCCCTCCCCCCCCCCAAATACTCTGAACTTCTCCTTCTTATCTCGACTGACCGGTTAATGGTTGCATCCGCCTTAAATAGCAGCTCTTCTGCAAGATGGACGTTTCATATGGGTCTCACTGGATTCGCATTCGATTAGGTTGTGCCGAGTTGTCTCCGGATTTTCTCTGCAAGGACCCGACACATGCCGCATCCTGATGTGAACATATGCTCCGGTCTGTCTTTCTCCTTAGGAAGCCAGCTCGGGCCTCAACTAGCGAGGTATACTGTTCTTTGTATTGCCCTACAGAGATTGCTTTCTAATTTCTACCTTGCCATTCTTTTCAATCTCCGTGGTCTTTTTTATTTCCGTTCTTTGTCTCCAATTTACCGCATCTCTTTCTCTCACTTTCTTTTTTGTGGAATCCTGTGTGTCTATTTACACTTGCAATTACCCTGTGCCAGGTCGCCAACTTTCTTGACCTCTTCCTCCATTCAGTAAGCCTGCTTTTGAGGTACATATATTTTGTACACTCTAGCCGCCGATTGATGTTCACCAGTGTTCCCGAGTCTTTCCTGAAAAATAATTTTGCTCTGCGCTTCTCTGACTGCAAAAGAGGCCGAACCCATGTCTCCCTGCATTACCTCATTTGTTGTTTCGGTGAACGCCTAGACATCGCTACTCGCCGATCGCCATCGCGTAGTCCAAAACGACGTCAAATGTCCGACCGTGTTACGGAGAAGCTAACTTTACGAACGCCATGCCGACTTGTTTTGTTTTCTTCGGTGCTATTAACATCGCAATGTGGCGCTAGTGAGAAGCGAGCATGCATTTCGTCCATCGGCTGCCTAATCAGAGGATATTGGTGGTGTCCTCTCGTCTTACGTGGTGATGTGCTATGAGCCACGTCATAATGGCACTACTTTTGTTCTAGCAGGTTCTCCGTTTTAGTATGGCAAGTCGTAGCGAGGCCGAATATGCAAACCACGTGAAAAAGCGACAAAACCTTTTTGTAGTAGATAAAATTGTTCGAGAAGCTGCTGCAGCTTGAATTATTGTCGGCTCGCAGATTTGCTTCCACTGAAGCGGTGCTTTGGCCTGCGTGAGAGGGAATCGTAAAAAAAAAAAACGTTTTATATAAAATGCGTGCGTGTCTACAGTTAAAATACTTTTCATTCTATGCATCTGCACCGCAATGATCGGACAGCACAGCTTCCATGAACGATGGTTTGCGGTCACTGACGCTCTGCCAACGGTGGCTAGCGTGCCCGCAGGGTGCAATAGCAGTTGTTCCCTTCTCTACGATCGTTCTGTAGTGCAACTGTCTTCGCGCAACGTGCCTTTCTTACGTCAGGGTACGCAACTGCGGAAATGCCTTCAATTCATCCATGGTACTTGAGCCGCACTGCAGTAAACCTCACAATGCTGAGACTTGAGAGAAAGTCGGACTTGCCGTCCTCCGCACTCAAGCAACTCAGCTTGCTGCTCTTGTGCGAGAAATTCAGCGACTGCGCACACGTCTACACCAACAGCTTAACTACATCAACCAGTTCCGGTGGCTCTGTAGCTATACCAACCAGGAGAACAACAGAACGGTTCAATACTTCTCGTATTACTACGTCTACAGGTGCAGATCTCGTGGCTCTCCGCGGTGCAGTTCATGTGATTAATACAGAAAATTAAATGGGCAGTCTTCTGCGATTCAAGGCCGGCCTTACAATATTTGGAGTCGTTTCTCCGACATAAAACTCACGACCAACTGAGGTGGGAAATCATGGAGCTTATCCATAACTTCAGAGAAAAAGACCATGATAGTTCTTTTCAACGAATGCCAGTCTATTTGTCATTCACAATGATGACGCAGATAAGGCACCTCGGATGTCAAACCAAGAAGACCGCTGCGTCCCCATTCCTATGTCGAGCACAGATCCTGTGGCACACCTTCGCATTATATCACGCACACTTTCCTTAGCTGTAAATAATACGAGACTGGTGCACCAAGGTGCACCAGATTGCACAGATTAAACGATTCGCTGCAACTCGGACCTCCGGTTGGACTACAGCAACGCGATCGAAGCGTCTCTTCTGTCTCGGTTGCTCTCGGGAATTGCCTTCACAAAAGCTTATTCAGCACTAATTGGAATGACTGAAAGGCTTGCATTTGATCTCTGCTGCTTCAAAGAGAACCTTGGCCACCTATTGTGCCACTGCCCTCAATTTGAAGCACAAAGACAATCTATTTGCAACGCATTCAGGAAACTAGATGATCGTTCTCCGAGTGAACATATAATACTAGAGCACTATCCCCACCGATCATCGGTTCAGAAGGCAATGAAGGCACATTTGTGCTTTCGGAGAACATCGGGCCTGTGCGAGCGCCTTTGACTTCATAGTACTGTTCGTGCACGCCTCCCCCCCCCCCCCCCCCCCCGTGTCCCTGCTCCCGCATACTCGCTCTCTCTGTCTCCCTACTTTCGATTCCGCTTCTCTTTCCCGCCAGCGTACGGTAGCCAACCGGACTTTTGACTGGATAACACCCCTGCCTTCTTTTTTATCTCTCTTTGTCTTGTCGACAATTATTATTATTTGTTTTGAACACATATACACATATACAAAGTTAACAGGAAAGGGAAAGCGAGGAGCAGACTGGCAACTGCCACCGGAAGGGGCACAACGCCTGCCTACTCTTCTGAAGGGAGGTAACAGCAACACAGAAATGGAAGATAGGAAGGAGGGAAGGAAAGAGGAAAGAGGAAAAGTAGAGCAACAGGACAAATCTAGAGACTAAAGTAGAACACAGTACACTACGCACGGTGTTCTGCCGAGTATCGACTCTGCAGGCGGAATTAAAGTGACGCCGCGTCGAACAGCCTCCACAATTATCAACCACATCCATGGCTAGTTGGCTATGCGGCTAATTGTGCTCTCCACAATGAGACGGCAAGTACAGCTGCACGCCATCACTGTTTCACCGGTAGTTGGTTCACAATATACACTACAAGGTGTTTGAACCCGCCGCCTCCCATCTTCGGCGGAAGAAGCGTTAGGGCACAGCATTGATCACACATTCACACACACGATCACACACGATTGTTAATAGGCTGGTTGAAGCGGGCAAAATGAACGCGCACACGCATTTTCAAGCCTAATTTACTCGTGGTGGCAACGAAATGCCGGGGGAAAACCACGACTTAATTGCCCACGCTACATGCGCAAACTTTGCCTAATGGTTATTTAGAACAAACACTCCCTGCCTTCCAGCCACGGCGAGAAAAATAATTGCATACCATGCTGGATTAAACATTTCACTTTTGCAACTTCTTGCGCAGAGCGCCCGAAGTTTTGAGCTGTTCGAGTGTAAATATTTTGGACTCATAAGTGCCGACTTGCACAGCTCGGGTGAACAAGTGTATCGCATGTTCTCAATCGCGACTGGCAGATAAGAAGAGGGAACAACTTCTGTGCGCTTCGGGCACCGTACTAAGTTTGGCTCCTGCAAGCGCGGGGAGTGGCTTTCGGTCATAGCTTTGTACAAACTGGCTGGCCTTTGCGCAGCTCTGCTCTCTTGCTTATGCGCACGCCCAGTAGCAAGTAATTTCAATGTGCTGAAATCGTCTGTGCGGGGTCTTTTGGCAGTAGCAAGAGCAGCTACTTTTCGCAAACAAATAGAGAAAGAAAGGCACTGTTAACTACTAACTAATCACAAGGAGGCATTTGACGTAATCAGACGTGTGTAAAAGAGACTGTAGATTACTTTTTCTCTCACTTGGTGAACGACACCTCCTCCGAAGAGAGAGAGGGAGAAAGAGAGCGATTGGTTGACAGAGAAGGGGAAACCTGCTGACTGCACCATAACTGCATAGCGCGCGGCTGCGCCTGAACATCGGTAAACAGTGTGGGGAAGGAGGAAAGCAGTCAGAAAGATGACTGAGAGGGGAAGGAAGAGAGGGCTCGGAACTAATAGATCTGCTGGCATGAGGTGCTCTACGAATAGACGCGCTCATTAGATGCAGACAACTGCGGAACAAACAAACAGAAAAAAGACTCGCAATCATGGACACTTCCTAATCTCTAGAGAGACCTGCGTATTCTACATCCCATGTGTTGTGTTTCAATGCATCGTTGTCAAAAGCTAAGAGAGCTTCGCTTATATGGCCAGCCATCAAGAACGTGTTTTTCAGATTTTTTTTTCTGTTTTTAGAGCCGTTGCTCACTATGAAATTTTCATTTTTTTTTCGCCGATCTTGTGCTCGGAAGGATATTCTTGCGGTCAGGGATATTAGTAGAGCCGATCGCAAGAGTTCTCAGAGTTCTCAATTCGCGAAGAACTTGAAAAAAGTTCTTGCTGATTCGTCCAGCATATGGCAATTTAGGCGAGCAATGTGTTTGTTTTACGGTTAAGTGTTATCTGCTCCTCTCCGTGCGAGGGTCGAAGGATTACCGTGTGCTAAAATTTCGCTTTTTAATGTGATCAGCTTTCCTTGGCACCATCAACCACCTCTTTCACGCCAACTTGAGTCGTTGGGTAGTCCGTGACTTCACGGGGAGAGCGTCGGGCTGCTGTGCCGAGGAAATTCGGTTCGAAACCAGCCGTCGGACCAACTCGAGTGGCTGCAGGTGCGTGACACCGGGCATATGTGCCACTCACTGAACTTTTCTGACGCCCACTTGGATCGAGGGGTATGTGCCGCTTTTCAGAGATCCTCTAACTTGGGTTACTGGCTTGTAGAGCAGCTCAGAAAGAGCAAAAAGGAAGGTGGAAGGGGCAGGGAAATGGAACGGAGAACAGATTGAACTGAGAACAGAGTGACAAGACTCACTCTGAGTGAACAGAGTGAGTGTTCTCAGTTCCCTTTTCTTACCCCTACCACCTTCCTTATTGGTCGTTCTGAGCTGCGCTACAAGCCTAAAAAAGTCATGACATACCAACTCGCCCAAGCTGCCACACTTTTGTGTTACTGGGTATGTGTCACTGGGCGCGTGCAGCTCTTCAATGACAAAAAAAGATCCTCGAAGATTTCTCTGGTTCTTAGTGCATTGAACCAGCGTCGTATGTATTCAGACGCACCTGGCACGGCATTCGCGCGGCGTCACCAGATGGCGCAGCGCGTCCAGAGGGAAGCGGGGGAGAGGAATCCGGCTGCATACACTTCTCAGCATGACGCGCGTTTCGGCGGTGGCAATACGGTGCGCCACTGCACCGCTTCAATGCTAATCGCACTGCCATCTGCGAGCATTCTGAGATGGTTCCCGCCGTAACCGTTGTTGTTCTTTTCTTCTTGGATTCCTTGCTTCGAAAACTTTTTTTTAGTCGAAGTTATATGGGTGTACTTCTGTATGAACATGTTCAGGTTGATCGTCTGACTAAACTCAGTAACCAAAGGTTGGTGACTCTATATTGCGGGGAGGGGACGAAGCTATTCTTATACCTATAGACACGACGTCCCTGCCGTCCATTTCCCACTGCCCTTGCGTTTCTATGCGCCACGTTTATTATTATTATTTTTTTGTTCGCGGGCGCGAAGCGAGGAAGAAAGTGTCCCGCTGCGGCCTGACCCACATAATCACGATGCCATGTCCCCTGGCTGTCACTCGCTTGAATTTCTCCGCCGCCTATCGCGGGGGGGCCACTTTCACCAACTACTCTCGCTTCCAACTGGCCGTCCCCGTAGACGCCGGTCAAGAAAAAACAACGGCCTCACTGCGGCCAAACCGCCGAGTTTCGGGCGGGCCAGCAGTATAATAACACCTTCGTCGGTACACGGCCAAGTGTGTATGAACGCGCGCGCGCGTGCTCTTCTGGCTTGACGAGGAAGTTGTGCATCCAGGCCACCGCTAAACGCGAGCGAGTGGCTTCAGGCTTGGCTGCGCACGGATCTACCGCGGGGCCGCTCGTCTATACGCGCACGCCGCTATTAAACTGCCGCGCCGGATCGCGAAAGCCAATTCGCGAAGTCTCTCGATTTAGACTACCAATCTTCTCGCGCAGTTGTCCCCTGGTACGTTGTTGTTGTTGTCGCCGTTGCGGCTGTGTCATTTTGTTCGTGGTTCCTTCAGGAGTTCTCTTTTTTTTTGCTTTCTATGCGCACTCGTATCGAATGGGGAAGCGGCGCAGCGTTTATCACGTGACCCTGTATACCACGTGTCTTCCAATGCTCCAGTTGAGATTTCGGCCCTGCTCATATATAAAGCTGAAGCAGGTTCTCCGCTTTGGCTCAGTCGCTTTGTCTCGTCTTCACTGGATACTGTACGCTGAAACAGACTGTTTGGAGAAATGGCTATGATGAGGACTCTGGTGAGTTGCGCAAAGCTTACTGGGTTATCACGCGTGATTCGTTCATGTGCTCTGTTAAATCAGCTCCGTATAGGATAACTAAGCACCTGTTATCAGCTAATAGAGGACCTTCATGAGAAGCGCCGTATTTGACACCCCCAATTTGGCATTTCACAATTGAAAGGCTTCATTTTGAGTTGGTATGTCTCGGTGTGTTCCTATCGTCTTTTGTTTATCACGCTAGTTTAACGTTTTTTTCTTAGTTTTGACAATTGGCCGTTGGACATATTGCTCCTATGAACTTTGATTCTTGGTGCTCAAATACCTATACCTAGTTCTTAAAACCACGAACCACGATATGATAATTAGGCCCGCCGTATTCGGTCGAACTCCAGGTTAAATTTGACCATTTGGGATTATATAACGTACAGCTGAATCTAAGGTACGCAAGCGCTCTTGCTTTCGCCTCCCCCCCCAATCGGAATAAGGCACCCGTGGCCGGGATCGAACGCGCGACCTCAAGTTGAGCAGCGCTACGCCATGGCTACTGGACTACCGCAGCGAGTGATAGCAAATTACCGAGTCATTGTCAGGTTTCATATACATACACAAAACTTGCACAGCTAACCGTCATTTAAAGAAGTCGGTTGGACCAGAGAAATATTTCGTTAAGTCGACAACATAGTTTTAACGCGAAAGCGCTTCAAGCACTCATGAGAATAACATTACGTTTATTCAAGGTCATCAAACTTTTTTTTTTTGCCTGCGTGCAGACTTATCGAGGAGCGCGAGCCCACTGAGCGCGTCTTGGCTTATTTCCTATAGCAGCGGCAAACTTTCCTAACATGTCAGTGGCGTCCGTCAGCAGAACTGAAACTCAAAATTGCTCATAAGTCTCCCAAATTCTAACCCTTCCTCATCACCTCCTCAACAACTATTAGATCGGGCGGGACTTCGAATTCTCACTGAGAATCAATCTTGAGAACATCACTGAGAACCAATCATCCGAGGACCGTGGCGAAATAGCACACGAACTTCGCTGCCGAGGTGAGATCAAGGGTAAAATCTACAACACCCTTCACCTCCCGTGAATGAGACAAATGTCAGATATGGGTACATGTTTGGTCTGAAACGGGCAGGTTCGGGGCCATCGGGATGGGCGATTACGTGGTTTTCGTGGTACGGAAGTCTTCGAGAAACTTAGCCCTTAAACCTTAGCTGAACCAACCGCTTTCGCGTCAATAATACATTCAGTCAGCCATCGCCGTCCTGCCATTATGTCATCGCCATCGTTAAAGCAAGTTTGTCGAGCGACAGCATGGTTTTGCTCGCTTTGGGAAAGGACACAGACGCTGCTGGGCGCTTTCAGCAACTACCGCATCTACAATTGCACCCCAATACAACACGCAGACGTTGCTCTGCGCGGCAGCAGCAGCGAGCGAATTGACCTTCACGCTGCGTCTCGCTTCAACACGAACTAAGCGTCGAAAGCACAGCGCATACTAACCTACCAGCACTCGGTGCACTTGATGCACATTGCAGATCGCTTTCAAGGTATGGGCGCCCGCGTGGCGTATCTAGCAGCCGCCGGTAGGGGCAGGCCAAGTCCCAGTTCGACCTCGGCTCGGTTTGAAAGTCAGATTTACGGAAACAGGCGTTTTCTGGGTTTGTACCTGCAGTAGCAGGGCTATCGCTCTAATAATCGTCATCTGCCTTGTTTGCGTTTCCTTTCTTGAAAACTCAGCGCTCGGTACATTTTCCTGTAGAGAGTGCAACGTCACGCTGATAACGCGCAAGCCGTTCGTGACCTGGAAGTACCGTGCTCGCAGCGTTAAAGAAAGGAACTGCGAGCTAAACAGATGATTATTTTTGTGGGACAAGATATGACCCAAAGGGTGTAAAATTTTTCAAGAGTGTAAGCTACATTCATGTACCGTCCAGCGTGTCGAGCTACCCACGCTTCAGAGCCGTCCCGAATCGTGGGGCGTGCCCAGTTTTGTGGCGGTCACCGTTCGTATCTTTTGCTTTCGGCAGCTCTCCTACAACGGATGGCTAGACTCTTTGGCCTCCCAGGTGTTCCGTTTCAGACAGTTCGCTCCTTGAGCTGTACCTCTCCTTGTCGCGTGCTTATGCGATGTTTGGTCAGCACGCTGTGATGCACTTTTCGGGGAGCGGGTGTCGGGCCTTGTTGACGTGCTTTCAGAAGCACTAAAGGAGGTCTGGGTGCCCCTATCCCGGGAGAGGCATCGCTTAGGTGAGCAATTTCTGAAAGTGTGGGCTCGCCCAGACGCGATGTTGGCATGAGTCAGGAGGAACGCTCTCCATAAAGCTATAATGCATGCGTTTAAGACCGCTGGACTCGGCCGTGTGTGCCTGACGATCACGTGTTTTCTTTACTTCTTTTTTGTGGTCATGGCGCCCCTGAATGCGGTCGCGTTGCCTCGGGCACGGCTTCCGTGGTCTCCACGGTTGTTTGCCTTGACCTCTTTTGTCTTTAGGCAATCCGAAGGTCAGTTGGGCTCGTGCACCTGACGATCACTATGGCGGTTCGTGTGTTGAGCGCAGAAGCTCGGTTCGATCAGCTTCAGTGTAGCTCCCTTGTCTGGGAAGGACTGTTGGCCCGAACCAAAGCCCTTCACCCAGTCAACGCGGGTAGTGCGGTGTGCCGGGGTCAATGTACCGAATGATGTTGAGTTGATCAGTATATGTAAACTATGGGACGTGGCAACTACGGCCTCCAAGTCCTCCTCCCACCTGACAACAGCACACCTGGGTTCACGGTGGCTCTATCGCTTAGAGCAGCGCTCAAGCCTCTCGTTTCTGGCGTAGACTAGGGATGTTTCGTCGAGGCCGAAAATGTTGTTGCCGTCGATTACCTTAGTTTGATCGGTCTCAAGGATTTCAGCGACGAAACCGCGGAAATCATTCCGCTCTGTGTGCAAACGTCCGGCTTGCTTAGCGAACCGCATCAGTCTTTTTTAATGATAGAGCTTTTGAAGAGAGCCTGGAGGTTAAAAAAAGGGAAGTGTTTGAGCGTAGCGGACCTCTGAAAGGTTCAAGCGCTTTGCGTCGTTGCTCCACTGCTACAGGTTCGATACTTGACTGTTTTAAACTTTCATAGGCAACTCCGTACTGCGCCTCGTGTAACAGTATATATCTCAAAGCATTCCTCAATATTTAGCCCATAACGTCTGTCATGCTTTAACAAGGTAAATACGGATATTGTGCACTCATAGAAAGAGGCTAAAAACTAACGTTACTTGGTCAGTGTCTCGCGATAAATACAAATGAGTTCTATTTGTGAGTCGCGGTGTACCTTTCTATAGTTAGCTGATCTGCGCGTTATAAAGTAGTCTGGGTTTTATGATTGGCACTTGTTCGTGCTCGCAGCATGCAGTGGTCGAGGTAAAGCCTTGGCTTAGGAACACATCGACACCCGCCGCCCATAGGAGTTCCTAAACGCTGGTGAAACGCGGGAGGTAAATAACAACCAGGCGGACCAAGTTGCGTTCCCTCCAATATGTGTCCGAAGTTTAGCGAGAGTTTTCCTTTGAGCAGATCGCTTGTATTAGTGGGAATGCATGACTTGGAAACGAATCGAACCAGTCGTAATTGAATTTGGCTGTGTGCATGGTATCAGAAAGCAAACTGGAAGTGCCGCAGGCAGTGCGAATGCTACAAATCTGGAACGAGCGCTAGTTTGAAGTTGCTTCTAAATTTCTTGCGAGAAATTAAACTGCCAATTCACTGCCCTGAATGAGACAACAGCATCTTCTGCTTACACCGCTCAACGAAAACGTGTTATCAAAATGATGTGTCGCCTTGCGGCATAACAGTTGTCATGGTCAACTTCACAGCTCCTGAGCTAGTTATCCTTCCTGTTACCGGTGCGCGGGACAAAATTACGTTAGCGAGAAAATTCCTGCTGCTTAAGGCATTAGCAGCGCTAATGATGGACCAGAAAATTAAACTATAACCAAATCAAGTGAAGCTTTAGCACACAAAATTAAATTATTAAAGCGCCTGCCTAAACAAAGTGCACTCCGTTATTTCGAACGCCAGCAACATAATTAAATTATGTATAGAAAAGCACTGGTCAACTCGTTGGGAATAAATAAGTCGTCCCGAGTGAAGTGTTTAGAAGAAGCCGTGCCCCGTAGTGTCCGTCGCATTTTTCCCAATGCGCAAGTTTCGTATCTATGCCACTCTCCATTGTGCGCCCTCTGCTACTTTCGGGAAACGATGAATTGAACCGGCGTCTTTCTATTACGATTTCACGCATAATGGTACGCAGCAAAATTCTTTCGACATCTGTTTTACTTTACTTTCGGGCTTTTGCGCGGTGGCATCACGCGATTCGGAAACCACGAGGCGACGTAGCAGCGCACGCGGTAATGTGAGAACCAACGGCGAAACCTAGATCGGTTGGTTCTTGGCGCGACCGCTAGGGGGTGAGCATTTAGTTGTAGCCGCGAGTTGCCGACGAGAACGCTAGAATCGGTGTGGGTGATCTCTGCGTAAGAAAGATGCCTTGTAATCTCAGCAGTGCAGTGCCATCAGCAGGCAGATTACCGTGCCGCTATAGCTGGCATGCATAAAGCCGGACATGCTGCTTCGGGGGCAAATGTTCCCAGTACGACGTCTTGAGAGTAACCGAAAATGAATACCGGGTTGCCGTGGATAGATTCCGGTAACTACAGACAAGACAGGTGGCTCGGCTGCAGCACTTTATTCGATGTTGCCGTAACTCCAGCTAATGCACTCGGAAATACTCGTACGTATTAGGTAGCGACGCTGTCTTTCGTGAATGCCGGCAGCCGCAACCACAATTTGTGTTCCCCGGCGTTTGAAGTTCGCGCAACATAATTTGCACCAATAACTTTTACGTTTTTAGCGCACGAGAAGGTACGAGAGACAGAAGCACGACGCGGACACCAGCGCTACCAACATGCCAACATACTAACATAATAAATACCAACATGCCCAAACTTACGCTCTTCCACCGATATTTGGCACTCTGCTTGAAGCACTCGTGGAAGAACATACCAATTTTGTTCTGATATAGGTGCTCTTTTTGCACAAATGTTATCCGAAATGAGCTCTCGACCTATATTTGTGATCATATTCAGTTTGGAGATTATCCATGCTCGCTTTAGTAAGTGCTGAATATCGAACGCACTCAGCAGCATCGAGGACGACGTTGCTTAGGGCGAACCGGCGAAGCATGTAAAGAGCACGACTTCTCTGGGAGTCGACGAGGATGCGGCTTGGGTCATCTACTAAAAGAAATTATGGGGTTTAACGTGCCAAAACCACTTTCTGATTATGAGGCACGCCGTATAGTGGAGGACTCGCGAAATTTCGACCACCTGGGGTTGTTTAACGTGCACCTAAATCTAAGTACACGGGTGTTTTCGCATTTCGCCCCCATCGAAACGCGGTCGCCGTGGCCGGCATTCGATCCCTGGACCTCGTGCTCAGCAGCCCAACACCATAGCCACTCAGCAACCACGGCGGGTGGGCATCGGCTAGCCAGAATTTAAGACGAGATTACGGTACATAAAGCTGTCCACTGTTTTAAGTGTTTCGTTTTTCTAAAAATAGATCGGTCGCCCGATGTTCGAATTGCATTACTTTATTGCTTGGCAATTTCAGTATTGGTCGACGTATCTTCCAGTACGAAGCGACACATGACGCATTAATGAGCGGTAAAGTAACGTCGGCTTGGTCGACTTTCATGATGCGCTGCTTCGCCGAGCTGCCACGAACCGTTCAAACTATGCTTCGTATCTCCCAAAGATGCACAAATGCGATAAGATCACGCGGACCTCACGCACAGTGGAAATTGACACGAGCGAAGATTTCTGGGTTGTTTGCTTCGATTGACGGTAATTAGCGGTAATGTTCTTGACGAATGTTTAATTTGTTCAGCGTTTAGTTCAGTACGAAAGTGGTGAGTTGACGTTAAATGTTACGTTGAGCGGCGCCGTCCGCTGTTTGTCTGCGTAGTAGAGAGAACCCACAGTGAGACACGCTTGCTGGAGGCGTTGTTGTGTGCAGTTGTTCATTACCTGCGAGAAGGTTAGCATTGTCATTGCCTTACACGGCACATCGCACGGTGGCGGAGGGTTAAACTTTAGTTGAATTATGGGGCTGTGTGGGGTCAAAACCACAATCGTAATATGATGCACGCCGTAGGGGTGCAGCCCGGAATTATTCTGACACCCTTGGGGTTCTTTACGTGCACGTAAATCTAAGGGAAGCGTAGCAGGGGGCGGCAGAAAATTAGGTGGGCAAATGAAATTAAGTTTGAAGGGACAACATGGCCAGAATTAGCACATGACCGGAGTAGTTGGAGAAGTATGGAAGAGGCCTTCGCCCTGCAGTGGGAGTAGCCAGGCTGATGATGATGATGATGATGATGATGATGATGATGGTGGTGGTGGTGGTGGTGGTGATGATGAAATCTAAGCACATTTCGCCCCGTCAAACTGCAGCTGCCGCGGACGGGATCGAACCCGCGACGTCGAGCAACTCCATAGCGTCAAAGCTACCACGGCGGGTGCAGAAGTGTTGATTGGACGTGTGACCACTTCCATAGAGTCATCTACACTCTACGGTGCTTTAATAATGGGGTTTTGCGTCCGCGCACTCTGCGCCAGTTGTCCGCTTGACAAATTTACACGGTGTTTATTTTTCAAAAATGGCAGAATTGTACGTTGCCGTACCTTGAACCTAAATGTATCTAGTTTGTCCGAAACCGCTGTCGTGTCTAGTAGTTGAGTTTCCTCGCTTTCTCCTGTCGCCTTTTTTCTCTCCCGCTCTCCCCCTACGTATGGTAGCGGCGAGCGAACAGTGGCAAGGCTGTTATCCACTCGTCTCGTGGCTGCGTTGGTTCTGTCCATCTCTTCCTCCTCTCTCTACCTCCTCTCTACCATTCTGTGAGCCTCCATTCTGATCTGTTGTACGTAAGCACAAAGGAAAGCGCCGCAATTTCTGCAATGCTATGGCGAGGGATCACGGAAAATCACAGCCGCCGAGAGGACAGTGTGAGGACGCGATAGAGATGTCCAAACGAGTTTCTCGCGTCGCCTGTCCTCTCTGCAACGATACTGTCGTGTATATGGACTCCCTGAACCACCCCCCGACGCGGCGTGCAAGCCAGCGACAGCTGCAGCAGCGAAGAAGTCGAAGGAAGAGGCAAATAAAGTTTCGCTTTACTTAAGCGTACAACTACATTTCCTACGTCTGTGACAATATCTACTCACATGTTCAGACCTAGTAAAGGTTGTCGATGTACAAGATAGGTCCCGTTGTCAGAAGCATGACTGGCTGCATTAGTCGCGCATATGTCCCTTTCCGTATTCAAAAACCTGAAAAGGAGACTTGTTACTTTGTACATGTATATGCGTGCTTTAAATTTTGCCGCCGGCGTTTAACGAACACTGAGCCTCTGTAGAAGCTACACTTATTTATATTTCTGTGGTAGAACGTAGAGCAAAATGCGACCCACATTGGCACGGAGAAGCACCGTTATTCTCACAGAGATTTAAAATCTTAAAATGAAAACATAACAAGCGCTCTTGCGTGAAACTGCTATCGACCGAAGTTCCGCGGTAATAAGACCAAAAATGTCGCAGTTTCGCTCGAAAGGCGAAGCGTCCATTGCGATAGCAAATTAGTAGATAGCTATACAACGTAAGAACAGTTGTCTTATCGGCCGTATAAACTCCTGAACATTCGCTTACTAACTAAACTATTCAGCATGGTGTCACGCGCGCACAGGCAAGCTTAAACACATCTCACTCAACGAGCGGCCACTCACCGTCAAAACCCTGGCGTGATGAAGAAACGCCGTGAGTGAATTCACTTTCGTGCTTGCTCTCGCTTCAACGCCAACTAAGCGGCGACAACACAGTGCATACGTGACTATCAGCCGTCGGCGCACCCGTGGACTATGCACCTATCGCAGACAGCTTTTCAAGATAGGGCCTGCGCGACCGCGCTCAGCCAAAATAATACTATGAAATCCGCGGACGCCATACTGACGTAGAGGCACTGTAGGGTACTGGTGCGAAAAAAAATTGAATCTGCACCTTCATATTGTCTTTTAGTCAGCAACTTATCACTAAATACAGGAAGTAGAGTTTCGAAATGATATTTTATCGGTCGAAACCGATGTAGTATATAATTTTACTGCCTAAACACGGCTAAAGTTTCCCTATCACTTCCCTTACTCTATCTTGAGTGAACATTCGAAGGTGAACTGATTCATGCCTTTCCCAGCTGGCGACGTTGTTCTTGGCGCTGGCCTTCTCTGCTGTGTGCCAAGCGGGCCACTACGGAGGCCACGGTGGTGGTCATGGCGGTGATCATGGTGGCTACACGTTCAGCCATGGCTATACGAACTTCTTCGACAACCAGCGGGCACATCACGGCTACGGCGGAGGCTACGGAGGGGGAGGCGGAGGAGGAGGGGGAGGAGGATACGGCGGAGGCTACGGCCACGGCCACTACGGCTAACTCCAGGAGTCACAGTGACCTGTACATATGACACGGATGAGATAGAATATGCCACGCAGAGCCGAGGTACGACGTCGTTGATTTTATAAAGTGTATGTTTTCAATTTTAACTACATAGCCTGAGCCGACTACCGATTTTCGCTTTGGTTCACGGTAACGCGATAAGAAATACTAAAACGAATAGAAATACATGATAAAACATTTAGGTAAATTATGGCAAACCGACAAAGAGCCGGACATCTCTAGGCATCAGTTTTCGGAGGTTCGTTTCAAAACGTCAGCTGAAGTTTACTGACCCTGTAGATATTGTTTTTCCAAGAATCCCGTCCTTCTATATGTGGGACGAAAGCTATGCGAACGTCTATCACATGGGACAACTTGTACACGCATATATAGCTGAACTTGCGCTAGACTCAGGAATCATGTTGAAACGTGCTTACCTTGGCATCGAACCAGCTTAACTCCGCAATAACCAGCATGTGCCCCAGACTACAATACTAAACAAAAATAACTTAATGCTGTGGTTTTAAGTGCTAAAACCACAGTCTGATTATGAGGGCCGTAATCAGGGACTCCGGTTTAGCTTTGAACGTCTGGGATTCATTAACGTGCAGCCAATGCACGGTACATACGCGGGCGCTTTTGGATTTCGGCACCATCGCAATGCGACTGCCGTGGTTTGGATTTGATCCCGTGATCTAGTTTTTAGTAGCTCAATGCCAAAGCCACTAACCTATCATGCCGGGGTAAAACTACAATACTACGAAGTTCATTAGTGGGATATAAAAAATTATGTAATTCCACATGCAGATTTGTCGTACAAGTAATATGTCTAATCGAGAAGAAAGGGGGTTAACCGAGGGACCTGATTTTTATTAGTCATATCATAAGAAGCCAGCAAACTCAGACACCAAGCACAGCATATACATAGACAACAAGTAATATGTCTGCATTTTTAAGCAGTGTAGCTGAAGATGCGGAATTTATTCGGCCGCAGGCGATTTTAAGGCAATGTTCGATAAAAAAAAAGTGGTGGTATACGGCAGCTGAACGGAATGTGCTGATAGAACCGTGAAGGTAACTGTTCCTGCAGCTTGTTTGAACGATTTCATTTGACAGCCCCGGAAAAAAAATTGTGTCGTGACTGAGGACGAGTTGATCAAATGTCTTTTTTGTAACATCTTGTGCTCTTGTGTTGCAGATATAAGCGAAAATGCGCGCTTTCGAAGGGTTTTCTGAACAAGCCAAGCATCCAGAGACCACTGTGACAACGGTGGAACTACGGGCCAACGCAGCAGTAGGATGCAACAGTGCCGATTTAGATGCCACTGAATAAAGCTGCAAGCTTGGAGGAAGTACAGCGTGAAGCATGAAAGATGAATGCCAAAAATCAGCAACCACTGTCTTTCGCCTAGGTACGGGCGAGTCCGACGTTTCGTGGTTGTTTCATACTATATTTCACTGCATGTGCTTGTTGCCGAACTTTCGAAACCAATAAACTCTTGCTAAAACAATTTTTCTTGTGGTTTTCCGAAATCTTCTCATGATGATGTGTAGCGTCAGCGGTTAATGGCAATGAAAAATAATTATTCAGTCATTCTCTTCGGCCACAACTTCAAGGACACCACGAAGAAACTTTTCACTGTATGGTCTTATACAACATGGTTCAACGGTGCAACCAAGTGATCGATTCCGTATCCCACAGACCCTCAAATGAAATTCAGATTTTCTTTTACTTTACTGAGAAACGCGGAAACATTGTTACATCGACATCGGCTACGTGCAACCGCCGTCAACATTTTTCTACACAATATAGGGCTCTCTGAATCATCATCATGTCCTTGTGGTTAACCGGATGAGGATATCTCAAAAGTGCTGTTAACGTGTCTGCCTTGTAACAAGCATAGACGCGAACTGCATGCCAAGTTTAGAACAACTGACAATCCTGCGCTCTCATTTAGTGTCGCGGGCGATGTCACTGGCGAAAATAGGACTATTCTCAGACTATGACCTTCTTAAGTTGCAAGGAGGCCGTTATGTACTCCTAGGAATTTCTTGGTTCCGTGCAACCTGTCCTGAAAGTACTGACAGTGTGCATGCATTTGAAAGTTGGTGCGAAAACGTCAGGTGGCCCATTGAGAGAAAAATCCGGCGTCTGTCGCCTGTAGCAGTGAAACGGCAGCTAAACTCGCATTGCCATTGGCTGCGACGCCAGGTCACGTGCTTCGCCTCGACGGAACAGAGCGGGCGAAAGGGAACACCTGCTGCGGAGCTAGCGCGTTAGGCGCTGCGTAAGGGGAGAGGGCGTCACCGCAACGCCACGTCACCCTCGATCTCGTTCTCGGCACGAGCCCTCCTCGACGGAGCAGAGCCAACGCCTCCTAGATAGCAGGCCTGTGCACTCTGATTTATTACGTCATGCTACTTGGATCGAGATTTCCACTGTCGAGCCCGGCGTGACGAAAGCGGTGACGTGAAAATCACCGCGGCTTACTCGGGAGCATCCCCATTAGATTCTGTGGCAGTGGGGCAAGGCAGCATGACGTCACGGATAGAAAGAAGTACACAGGCTTTGTGCTGAGGTGGCATGCGGGGTTGGCACCACGAGTGGCTGCTACTGCTTGCTGTCTCGGGCAGCACGTACCGCTATGGCACATTACCCGCAGCACAACCCTGGAAGTACCGCTCAGCGCCGTTGAGTTGAACATTAATGCTTTCGCATTCACAACTCATAAGAAGTTCTCAGGTGTCCTAGGGTTTTTGTTTGTAACCTCAACTTTAGGTGCGAAACTAGATATCCCGCTATTTGTTTCTTTTTATTCTTCCTTTCCACGCAGGCACTTTTTCGAACCAATTTTCGCTACTCATAGCGCCTTAGACGATATAGAAATGAAATGAAGTTGATCATACATGCTTTCAACCTTTTCCCATGTCCACACAGTTAAATGTAATCTAACCTAAAGAGGAACGCTGTAGGTTATCCTACATTAATCACTTGCGTAGAGAAGGCCTTGCAAGCCAGAAAAAAATCATAAAACGAAATATGGGCACCAGCTCGCACTGTAATAATGAATTCGGGGAGTCTCTTCTCGGAACTAATAACCTGTTTATTCATAATAAATGATTACGCCACATTCTCAAGGAACCAAAGACTCAACATAGTAAGTTTCCGTATGGTTCTCAGCAAGAACCTTCGAAATCTGTGACGTCGAACTAAAGTGTCGTCCGTTGCGGTATCGGCACGAAATAAAACACAACAAAATGAAATAAAGCTTGACCTTCATCCTCTCGAGTAGTAATAAACTTTTGGTTACCAAGTGAATCAAGATCGCATTTTGAAAGAATAGTTTACTTGTATATACCAATTACTTCTTGCGGGACACTCTTTTTTTCAGCCTAATTCGACCTTGCATAGTTGTCGACCGCAACGCTGATCTACGTCACTGCTCGCGTCATCGCGATAACTCCTAATACCAATCACAGGTCGCTCCGTGATTGGTGGATCGGCCAAAGTGCACTGCAAAGTCACCGATTCCCGGTTACGACTGAGAATTTAACAATGAGTGCATTCACTGTCATGTCACCCGACCGCGATCTTGGCGTCAGCTGAGTGACAGCCAAGATGGCCTTAGCTATGTGACAGCCTGAATCACGGAGCAGGGAGGTTAGAGGTGCGGTGAAAGAACACATTTAAACATTTATTTTCGGTGCTGGTAGTTGAAGCCGATTCAACACTGTTGCAAGACCCTTTTTGAGCTGTCGGCGTGACGGGAATTCCCAACGCTGCGTCACAGATGGTCGATCGTTGCCGCTGTCTTCGGGAATTGCAGCAGCGCTTTCGTGGCCTTCTGCAGCTGTGATTCGCGCGGCCATGGTACCAAGAGCTTGTGCAGTGAGAAAGGTCACTGCAGTGCACATTAATTCCTGACTTCCTCTCCTTCAATTATTTCATTCCGCTACCTCCGTGCAGGGTTGCCAACCTGGCTGAGTCCTCGTATAACCTTCCTGCCTTTCATTTATCCTTTTCACGTTCTCTCTCGCTCTCAATCAATCAATCAATCAATCAATCAATCAATCAATCAATCAATCAATCAATCAATCAATCAATCAATCAATCAATGCTTTGATGTAATTGTTCTGCGGAAACTCGCAAGGTGAAGAGAACTAATTAATTAAGGGGAAATGAGACGTCCATCCAATCGTAGCGATCGCTACAAAGGAAACCCGCACGGGTTTCTCGAAAGAAATGCCTCGTAGTTGAAGAAAACTTCGTCCTGGTCCGGGACTCGAACCAGGGACTACCGACTTTCCGGGGCAGCCGCTCTACCACCTGAGCTGACCAGGCGGCTAGCAGATGGCAGGGAGAAGTCGAATTTGTCAACAACTAATAGCGGCATTTTGAGCCAATCAGAGCGTCCGTAGCAGCCGTCTGAGCCTACTATGGGGCAATCAGAGCCGCAAATGCGGCGGAATTCGCCAGTGTCCAGATTTGCACCCCAGGTCGGGAAGACTGAGTGTTTTCAGGTGAAAACTAGAAATGATGAAGTTTAACACTTGCACAGAAGGTAACGTCCACCCCGTCACTGATGTTTCAAGTATTTCATTGCTTTTTCCAAATCGGCACGTATATTTAAGGAACTCAACGACCAAGACCAGCAGAAACCGTTTCATTCGCTCCGTCGTACCTTGAAGTGTCCCCACGTCTGTCAATTTCCAAACGTAATCGTGAAAACCACAAAGACTACCAAGGTAAGGGGAGAGTTTAGGCATTCTGTTTTGTCACGCATGTGAGTGGCTATATGGGCTCTTAGGTAAGTCATCCTCTCACTTGTTGTAGCCGGGCTCGTCGACGCGGACATAGAAGACACAAGAGACAACATTATAGCGCTGTGTGTTGGGTCGTGCGCCTGTTCTATCCGCATCGTTTTGTCGGTGCTACAACCAATTAGAACACGGGATGTCAAGCACCGAGGTAAAAGCTAGCGAGAGCATCGCTACTTTTCGCGGAGAATGCTGTCAGCGCGACGGTTG
The DNA here is from genome assembly GCF_050947875.1 of Dermacentor variabilis. Lineage (NCBI taxonomy): Eukaryota > Metazoa > Arthropoda > Arachnida > Ixodida > Ixodidae > Dermacentor > Dermacentor variabilis. The sequence goes on from NC_134578.1 coordinate 55,148,937, forward strand.
GCGTGGCGACACATGATGTGACGGAAAACGTCAACATTGCGTTCGTTCTGTCCCGTCATTGTGACTGTGCGTCAGTGTGAACGAGTAGAAAGGGGGTTAACCGAGAGGCCCGATTTTTATTACTGATATCATGAGAAGCCAACAAACAAAGACACCATGGAAAACATAGGGGAAATTACTTGCGCTTACTAATTGAATTAAAGAAATGATAAATTAATGGCAATGAAAGTGGATGAAGAAACGACTTGCCGCAGGTGGGGAACGATCCCACGTCTTCGTATTACGCGTGTGATGCACCACCAATCGAGCTACTGAGGTATGGTTCCCCATCCACTTCCTTGGGTATGTATGTGTTACTACTAGGACTAGCCATGGTAGTGTTAGCCAGCGCCACCATTCGCATACCTTGGCAGCAGATGTGGCGCATCCTTTCTGCCGCAGGCGTCACGAGCACGTGATCTTTCTGGGTGAAGGCAACTGGTTTATGAACACGTCAACATTAATGCATTCAGGCAGCATGTGCGATGCTCGCGGCAGCTAGCGGTTCGCATTAATACTAGCGTGGCGTATTTCACTCTGACCCCTCTTATTGTATTTGTTTGTCTATGCGCTTAGGCCTGTCGATTCATCAAAATACTTTCCTTCGCGAGCAGCATACCCAGTCACAGGGGGTACCTACTCAGTTGGCAGAACGTCTGTAAACGTCCGGGTAATTTCTACGACTCCTGCCTACGTAGTATATCCAATGCCGAATCAACTACATGACAGGTGGAAGATTCACAAGAAATATTGATCGCAGCGCATGACGTTTAACCTAACATTTTTAACTCAAGCAATCGAAAGGTGCAAGCTGGTGTTTTAAAGTCAGATTGTCCGATCGACCGGACCAACCGACTGACCGGCTGCAGGTCAGTATTTCGCCCAGGTTGTCAGTTAGGCAGATTATTTAGCAACGTTTTTTTTATTCAGCCATAGAAGGCACGGATGTAGCCGTGGCCGTAGCCGCCATTGTTAGGCAAGGAGTTTTACTGCGATATAAATTATATGGACACTCCAGGCGCATGTATGCCGTCGCTGTCGCCGTCGCCGTGAGGTTCCGTATGAGGGAAAACGTGTGATCGTGAGCCGGCGAACGCGGTTCAATCTCTCGTGCGCGAGCGAGCAATGCCACCCAGATGCGTGCCCTCTCAAGTGGCGTGTGAGGCAGGGGGGTTAGGCGAGCGAGGATGGACCTTCTTCTCCGGCGGCTACTGGGTGCCTCGCTATCCCACTTTCCCGCCGCTCCGTACAGAGTGGAGACAACCGCGGCGTCTACTATGGCGTTGGCCGCGCGAATCGCGGACGCCGTAGTAGACGCATTTGACGGACGCCGTAGGGGCGCGTCGCCGGTGCTCGTGTGTCTGGAATGCGATCTGCGACGTGGCCAAAATGCGCGCCCACGCGGGCCTCATCTTCAAGGTGGTTTGCGATGTTTGCAGAGTGCGCGTCGTGCCTGTAGCTTCGTATGCGCTGTGCTTTCGGCGTTTCGTTCGCGTTGAAGCGACAGATGCACCGAGGTCAACTGGCTCGTGGCTGCTGCCGCGATTCCTAACTCCAGCGTTTTCACAGATAGTTTCCGCTATCATCGAGCGAGATGTGTTCATGTTTACCTGTGTGCGCGTGACACCGTGCTGGTTTATGTAGTGATAACAGGTTGACGGGCTAGTTGGTTTGAATCCATGATAGCATGCGTATGCGCGACAACTGAACAAAGACGCAGAAAGAAGCAGACACCCAGAGACAGCTCTGTCTCTGTGTGTCTGCTTCCTTGTACGTCCTCGCTGAGTCACACTGACACATTCATGATTTAGTTAGTAAGCGAATGTTTATAAGTTTATACGGCCGATAAGACTACTATCCCTGCTTCGCACAGCTATGTACTAATTTGCTGTCGCAATCGGTGCTTCGCCTTTTGGGAGGAAATGCGAAATTTTTAAACAAGCGGCCGGGACCACCAGGGCGGTTATTTTTGACGTTCTCGAATTCCACCATGTTGGCGCGTTTTGAGCCAATGAGAAAGGGTCCAGTCGTCGTGTGAGCCAATCGGAGCTTACAAGATCGTGAGTGCGACAGTGGGTCGGAATTCGACAGTGATTGGAATGGCTTCCGCTGACGACGGGGGGGGGGGGGAGCACAACAGCGAATCGGTGACGCGACTTAGCGTATTGAAGCGTCCTCCGCTTTAGTAGCCTCGATTAACAATCCACTATGCTGATTCTCTCTGAACTCTGCTTATATAATCAACTGGCTTCCTCTTATTGGGCACTCACACTTACTCTCACGATCAGGAGTCCTGGCTGTTTCTGCAGCACACCTGCAGTGGCCAAGCCTATGGTTTGCTAAAAAGAAAAACAAACTAAAGCGACCTCTGGTACTGTGATTTGTCAAATATGGAGGGAATAATTGGTGCAGTGCACGGATATGTGCCATCTTCGTGCTTGGGTCTTCAGACAATCTTGAGACGGTATTTATTACGCTTCGCCTTCGTAAATTGCCAAGCCCTCACAGTTTTCTAAACGCAGCGAGCAATTACAGTCTCTTTGTGCACGTGCGTAATCATTGCGAATTGTACCACTTAAAGCCGTATCTTGTTGAAAATTATGAAAATGTTAAGTCTGAAAGCCATCTTCAGCCAGAATAAGAAAGAACAACAGGCAAATCCAGGGACCCTCCATAGCATTTCTACGCTGGCTGAAGCGCAACATTTGAAGATCTCCATAGACACAAGCGCCACGGTAAGCTTCCTTTGGAAAGTCTATGACCGGACCTCCTCAGTACTTAACATTTAAAGAATCATGCTTAGAAGGGTATCGAGAAAACTTATAGGGTGGTGCTCTTTCTTCCTTTTTGTTCTCATACGCCATTAGCAACCGACAAAAAAAGAAATTAGACAATTTACACATTGGCGACCAACCAATCTATGATACAACAAGAACAAAAACAGATGTGATAAAGGCAGAAAAAGAACAAGACATTCAATTGAGGTATAACGGGACCCCTGAGGCTTTGAACAACGCACAATCAAGACGCTTACCTCGCTCCAGTTTGATCGTTTGGCCGATTTCTAAGGTCTTTTGTTTACGCGGTAGCGCGGGGGGTGGGGTAGGGGGGGGGAGAGTAAGACGACGGCCCGTTTAGAAGTGCTGCTTGATTTCTTCCCTCTGCGATCAGAGTTGACGTCCAAACAAGGATACGCTACCGCAGCATATCATCGATGTGTCAGGCAAGCGCTCCTTTGTTTTTCTATGTGTGACGATCATGTGAGGAACATTCCGACAGGCAACGTCAGACCTCAAGCGCATGTCAAAATGTCAAACAGACAAGCTTGCACGTGTTGTGGCTACAGTTATAGCGGTGAAAGCAAGAGCCCCCCCCCCCGCTCCTCCCCCCCCCCCAAAAAGAAATATATTCGGCTGCTGGCTTGTTTCAAGAATCAAGGCGATGTTGAGACTAAGCGGTAAAAAAGAACGAAAAGAAAGAAGGCAAGGAAGCAAACAAGAAAACAACAAAGAGCTGTCTGCATGTAAGAACGGAAACTTGCTCACAACACCACGCCTGGCGCGGCATTCCGTCGTTCTTAAGGGTATGGCGTATACACGTTTTGGTCTCCGAGACCCGAGTGGACGGACAGCAGACCTCGCAAGAATGCCCGCGAGCTTTTGCGGCCCCGCGAACAATTCAAAGGGGCTCGTTGTCTTTTCCACGAGCGCTCTTTATGTTCCCCTCTCCCGGTGTATGGAAGGTGCGGATTAAGCCAACCGTGCACACGCCGCAGTTTGTAGCGATTTACTTTTCTTTTGCGCGTTTCCCCGCTCCGGAACTGGTATCCTTTCGCCACGAGCCGATATCCGCGGGCTGACCTTTAATTCGTCACCGCGCGGGTTGGTCGCTTTTGCGGGTGGCCGTATATAAGCGCAGTGGCTCGCTTTTTCGAGAATCAGTGCTCCCCAAGCAACACCGGCAGCAGTCCGACATGAAGACCATTGTGAGTACTCCAACGCTGGGCCTACGCTTCGTGGATATATGCGTAGGACTCGGTGTCAACCATTCTTCATTTGCCTAGAATGCTCAATGAACTTGACGAAAAGAACGTCTGTGGACTTTCCAGAGACTGTCTGGATAAGTTTTTAGGGCTGATTGGATGGCATAGTTCTCGTTTTCTTTTGTATCACCTGTAATCTTCGCCTTTTGGTAGCTTTACGCATAAAAATTAATTTAGGCAGCCTAAAAAATGCCCAAGGACTTCTTGCGGACGATTTTGTCTTCTTATAGACTCTTTGTTTTATCCACATTAAGGTCTACACACTTGCTAGCGACGGAATTTGTTGACGTGTCTGTCCTTTGGGGTGTCGGGATCTGCAGACTGGTGCGAACGGCTTCCTTACAGTAATTCCAGGTCATTACTCAACACCTGTTTGACCATAAGTCTTTAGGCTCTCTATAGACTCTCGATCAACTTGACGGAAAGAACGTGTGTGGACTTTCCAGAGACTGTCTGGACAAGTTTTTAGAATTGGTTGGATGACATAGTTTTCGTTTTCTTTTGCATCAACTGTAATCCTCGCATGAAAGCGTAGAGCTTAATTTTCCCCAATTAAACTATAACGTGACTTTTTCTTTCGACGACAACAAAACGTTTCTACTGGCTTTCCTGCCTATACAAACGATATATCGATTGAGCAGAGCTCGCTACAATTATCGTTCCCTTCCTTTCAGTAGCGACGAAATTTCGTTGTTGAGAACGAGTTACGTACAGTCGACTTGAGGTAAAGGCATCATGAACCATGTGTGAAAACCATATTAATATTTACATTGGAGTTAAGGAAGTTCGCCTAATATTTGGCGGCAAGCATTTCCAACGAGCGATAAAACTACTCGCAATAGGAGATGCGTTCAAGAGAACTGTGAAGAACATCTGTAACTCTTACTTCGACATAAACAGAACTAGGTAGTGAATCTTCCGAAGAGATTTTTCACTGAGTAACGTGTTAGTATCCCACTCCGGGCACTTTCACAGTGCTCAAGCACTTATTCGGTGTGGTGAGGCCTTTACTTTACACTATTCCACTCAATAGAATTGCTTTATCTGTACTTAACTAGAAGTGGGAGAACTGAGGAGCTCAATTCTTTGTTAGGCGCAACCACATGAAGTCAATATACAATGACGACAAGGAAAGCATAGGGGAAGTTTTTTAAAGTTTTTCATTAAATTGTATTAATGATAAGAAAAATCGAAGTGAAAGGCGACGAAAAAAACAACTTGCCACGCATGGGGACCGAACCCACATTTTCCACATTACACGGGCGGTGGTCTACCGATTGAGCTACGGGGATGATCGCTCTTTCGTTCACTTTCTTCGGTGTTTAAGATGTATGTATACAAGGCCTGACTCGGCAAGTGTTAGCCAGTGCCAGTCATGACTGGACGGGGCATTCCCATGCTGGACGCCCATGTTACAGTGTTACAGTTTTGGCGAGAAAACCCCTTGCGGAGAGGTAACAGGTTACGTTAACATTTTTTCAAAAGTGCGCGTCATAAACGTGGCTACGATATTTCTTGTAGGAAATCTCCGTGGCCTAAGCCAATTTCAATTTGTCACAACAGCACCAGCGAAACAATTAATCTCATGACGGTTCAGTTGTCGCTTGAGCAACTGAGGCATTGAATTAGAGCGGTCCTGCTTCTAAAAAAGACATTACTTTTGATTATTTTCATTAAAATCCTCAGTCACAGCTTGCAATGCATATTTTCGCTCTCATAAAACTTTCGCACAAATTCCCGTCACCATAAAAATATGTGCATTCCGCCTCTCTTCATTTCGGGCAGCGCTACTACTTTGATAAACTAGTTTCAAGCTTTCGTTGTTCCACTTATCGCATACACCGTTTTCACCCAGACCACAGCACATTAGTTTCCAATAATGTTCCTCTTCGCAATGAGCGCTATGGATAGCTTGTGAGCGATTGCCGGCGTTGTATCCTTACTTGCATTCCATAAACTGTGCGCGTGATCTATAAACGTGAGGCGCAAATTCGTGTGAGCTCATCCTGACTGGAAGCAGTGAGCGCCGATATCAGGTTCTGTTATCATGGAACAACTTAATTGCGAGCACTGTTAACTACTGCATACTCTAAGAATAAATTGTTCGTGTACTTCGTGGCGATAGTCTGGTCGTTATAAAATGGAAGCTCGGTGGGGATCGGGCATAATTTTTTATAAGTCTACACTTTTCACGCTAACGCCCGCATGAGAATGAGATAGGAGCTGTAATCATCACTATGGTCGCTATATGTTTTAACTTTAAGTGATAACGTTTACGGATACAGGGCAGATGCATTAAACGTCCTCGTACTGTGACAGAGTTTACTGTGTTACGCTCTCATGGGAAGTCCAGGGCGGTGTCCACTTAAGGCATGCCCCAACTGACGCCGTCATTTTGCAGCTGTGCACCCTCGTCGTCCTGGTTGTCCTGACTGCGGCCAACGCTGGCTACTACGGCGGCTACGGCTACGGTCATGGCTATGGTCATGGTTACGGCCATGGCGGATACAGCCACGGCATCACTCACCACTATGACAACCAAAGAGCACACTATGGCTACGGTGGATACGGCCACGGCTACGGCGGATACGGTGGTTATGGCGGTTATGGCGGCTATGGAGGCTACGGCCACGGCTACGGAGGCTACGGCCATGGCTATGGAGGCTATGGAGGCTACGGTGGCTATGGCGGCTACGGCCACGGCTACTACGGCTAGGCTACTAAACGTTTGACCGAGAACATGACCAACGGACGACATGGGCGAGCACAATAAACAACTGGTCTTCACTATTTCATGCTCCCTGTCTTCTTCGTGCTTCTTAAGGAATTAGAGTACAGAATAATCGGCGCCGGGTAAATTCGTGAAACAGTACTGGCACAGAAGTTCGAGTTTTTTAACAGTTGGCGCTGATCCCAGATGAATCAAGACAATCTCCCTTGTCGAACATATATAATACTAAAACCTCCGAGCACATAAAAATTTCAACAGGGTTTCTAGACATTCCTACGCTGCCCCAAAACATCTTAATTTCACTCAAGATTTTTGTAACACTCCATCCGTGTGAACGTAAGACATACTCGGGTTCTTAACTGTATTTGTTAATCCAAATTTTATTGATATTCTTTGTAAAACAGTAATGTACAAAATATTTCCTGCATTTAGACCTGAACGTCAAGAGCCAAGTATTTATCTTTAAGCAGTGCTGCCATTCCTATACGCTTCCTTTTCTTGTTCCGGCCTTCCTGCGCTTCGAAGAAAGAAGGGGGCTCCGATTTCATGTGCCCAAGTTCGTGAAAATAGGCAATCTTGTAAATTATCGTAACAATAATTTAACTTCAAACTCATGGACAACTCTGATACTTTGAATTAGGGGAGTGTGAATGGTAATTTCTGTGACCGAATTGAATACGAATCGAATAGTGCCAGAAATGAATTGAATCAAATCACGTCCCCAATACTTTTCGAATAACAAACTGCCACATTCACAACGCATATAAAACGAGGTTTATATCCCACTATTCATAACGTTAGCAAGTTTCTGTCATTACATTGCCAGTTATGGAACGTTTTATAGTAAAAGCACGAATGGATCATTAGGAACAACTAAGCAGTTGGTTCGTGTACATAAGACTCTTAGAAAAGAGCGAATAATCGCGGCATAAACGGTAAAGTCTGGCTCTGAGCAAAGTATCTTGCTTTACTACGTAAGTTCTCGTGTTTTGTGCATATGCGATGACTGCTAGGAAGAAATTCATCACGCTTTTTTCCAGTTTCATGCTTCATTGCGCACAGTTGACGTTTTGCAATATTCGAAAACTATTCGACAACTATTCGTGTTTACAAATACCAACTATTCTATTCAAACTCAAAAGTTTCAAATATTCGCACACCCTTCTTTTCATTCCATTTTTTAACAACTATAAGCACTTGGCAGGCTGGAATATATTTTGTAGGTTCACGTTATCTTAACCCTGAGATACTCATGGAAGACCGTGCACTATCGTAAGAACTAACGGGAATCTCCGGGCAACGCTAAAAGGCTCCACCGCAATATCAAGAACCATGCAGCTTGCCCACAGCATCAGACGCATCACAGGTATGAAACGCCGGAATATTATAGCCGGAGTCCTGTATTAAAAGGCTCTCGTATAGCCAGCCTTACGCCTACCTTTCTGTGCGTTACGTCGCATATCAACACGTTGTTAATAAAAGTGAGACCATGCCAGTGTCTCCAATGCTTTCTTCGTGGCAGCTAGAGCCTACAGAGCCGCTGTATGAGCTTGCACCACCTTCGAGTTTGGTCTCCGCGTCCCCAGTTTTCTCCTCGTGGTGGCTAACAATACACAGGCCACGTTTACATGAACCCGGCAGGAGCGGGTCGAGTCAGAAATTGGGACGAGGCAGCCCGACTCGACAGCACTTGTATAAACTCGTAGCCGACATGTTGAGATTCTTGCGAAACCCTGCGTCGAGGCCAGAGATAAGACAACGCGTCCGGTTAACCGTTCCTGGCGGTGAACCAGTGGCATAGCCAGAAATTGTTTACCTGGTGAGAAGAGCTCGCATGTAACCGAGGAAGGGGGGCGAGGGGAGGGCGGGAGGAAGCAGGGCAGGCGAGTGTTGTCACTGGTCGTTTTATGTAGAGGGTTTATTGTTTAGGTGTGCACTAACGGCTCACTAACAGTAGGCCAACACGACACCGATTTCGGTCTGCCAACTGTCCGCGACAGCGTCTTTTACCTTCGTGTTGGCGCCTATGTCCCACTATACCGACGCCGACAATTTGCCGGCGGTCGACCGAGAGCTCCGTGTCAATACAGTGCGACTGAGGCGCCGACACGAAGGTGAAAAAACGTTGTCGCTGGGCTGTCTATTTTGGCCGCTGCTGATTGGACGGAGCGGTGCGAGCGAGGAGGCGACGAGCGGCCCCAGCCAACCAGTGGCGGTCCAAAGGGACAGTCGACTAGGTGGACTTGTACAGAATACCTCCCCCCCCCCCCCGCCTGGTATGAACGGAACGTTCAGAAGAACGTCAAGATAAATCTTATTTTTTTTTTATCTGGGTGCTGGCGCCGGCGGCGTTCCTTCGATCTCGTTTCGTGCACTGTCGAGGGCCCTGCAACGCCGCTGACAGTGCTCGTCGTCACGCCTGCGTTCTTCCACGCCCCCAGCTCAGCGTTCAACCATGCTATTGGTTTCAGTGTGTCGCCTTCAGGAGAAACTACCAATTTCGCGGCTTCCTTCTTTTTCAGAGGAGACAAATATACTAGAATTGCCTCTCCCACAGCAACGTTCTTATCGTCTGCTCTTCAACCTTCGCAGAAAACATAACGAATCATCTTTCGCGTTCGTTGATGTAACAATTATTTCCAATCTTGTTAACTCTTTCCATGTGTGATGCCACCCTCTCGTTGGCGTTTAAGGACAATAAATAAAAGTAACGAGATCGATAGTGATGCCATCAACGTCGCCGTCATGCCATCGTCGTGTCGCCGTCTTGCTACAGACAGACAGACAGACAGACAGACAGACAGACAGACAGACAGACAGACAGACAGACAGACAGACAGACAGATTTTATTGAGGTCCTGAGGAACTAGCCGGCAGAGACCCGTTGGGGTCCCCGGCTCTCCGCTGGCTGCTCCCATGTCGAAATCGGGAGGCCAAGCCTCTCCGCTCTTTCACGGGCCCTCTGGACGGCGGTGGACTGCTTGCTACACCCCAAACACGTTTTTGCATCTTGTAACGCTTAGCAAAGCCAAGGGCAAGCCATTTTGCAATGCTGACCTCACAGGGCATCGCAACAGAAGGCGACGAAGGTGCTGCCACAGTTTTGTAAAAGTACAAAAGAACTGCACAAGCAACTTTAGCATGAATTTGTGTTCTTCGTGCAGCACATGATCTTGTGCTGTGATAACGTGCGGCGATTATGACCGGCTGTAATCTTGCGTCTGTTGCTCGCTGTCTCCCCTCCTCTCTCTACTGTGTCACTTTCCCCACTATCCCCTTTTCCAAGAGTAGGGTAGCAAACCGGACTTTCAGTTCTGGTTAACCTTCCTGCATTTCTCCTTTCTTTTCATTTCTCTCTCCAAAGTGGTTCGTGTAATGTTATCACAGTGCGCGGCATTACCATTATATTTGTTACAGTCGACTCCCGTTAATTCGACCCGTGCGGGACCTTAAGTTTGGTTAGAATATCCCATAGGCCGAATTAAAGAATGGCGGCAACATGCAAGAAGAAAAATACGTCTTTTTTTCTTGAATTAGACGCAAATTTGCTCCTTCCTTTGGGCGTATCGCTGCCACACAACGATAATCGTCATCTGTCTTGCTTGCGTTTCCTTTCTTGAAAACGCCGCGCCCACTACTTTCGTGTCGGGAATGCTATGTCATGTTGATAACGCGCATGCCGTTCGTTACTGGGAAATACCGGGCTCGCCGCGTTAAAGAAAGGAAATGCGACAAGACAGATGACGATTATCGTTGTGTGGCAAAAGGATGTAATTTTGCTTAAGAGTGCAGGAATAAACCACGGAGTGTACAGTAGGGCTAGCTTAGGCATTGACAAGAAAGCGTCGCCAGGACACGGTGAGCCAAAGAAATATTCAATAACTTTTGCATATATGGCTTTATCTTTTCAGCCTACATAGTAATAAAGCGATGCAATTATGTGTAGAAATCAAATGTGTTTTTGACTATATTATTTTTTGCTGTCCGATATCTTTATTTAGTCGCTGCATTCGTTGCTCAAAAGCGGCGCTTTCGCTCTTATCGCGTCGGACGATATTGGGTTCGTCTGCTTCTGCCACTTTCTAAGCACGTGCATGTTTTTTCGTGTGCTCTGCAGTTAAAAACTTTATGTCTGTGCCCGCGAATGTTCCGGCAATGTCGAAAAAAACTGAGGAAAGGACAGAAGGCGTTCTGCTCGGCTGTGCGGTGTGGCAACTCGGGGAGCAACACAAGGATGAAATTTTTCTGTTTCCCAGCGGACGAAAGGTGAGAACACTTCCTTCTGCAGTCGTTATGAAGAAACAAGCGCAGTCCTTATAAAAACAGCTACAGGACGAAACGAAAGTTATTCTGTGGTTGCTCTCTAGTGAATACCTTTCTCGTTAGGAGCGGGTCATCTTTCTGCGGTGTTCTAAGAAACTGAAGCTACTTGTTGACAGTTGCTCATGAGCCGATTGATGCTAGCCGACGCGCACACGGAAACTTCGCTTCGGTTTATGTTAGCGGTTACTCTTCATTTTTTACTCGACTAAAAAACTTACAATTTATACTTTTGAAGGTATTTAAACGCTTGCTGCTCGAACTAGCTACGCTGGCGAGTATTCCAGTTACCCGGTTTTTCTTTTTGTGACATTACCACCTTTAAATGTTAATGAACACTGCAGAACCTAAAAAAAAAACAATTATGTATCAGTCACCGTTTGCGTTTTGAATTACAAAAAGCTCGAGTTACATGCAAGACTACCGAGGTGCGCTTCACTCTTCAACCTGTGCCTCGAAGGGCAGATTATTTTTCGTCACTTCTTACCCATGGTGGTTTCTTGGTGGCTGGGGTGTCGGGCCGCTATAAGCACGAGGTCGCGGGATCGAATCTCGGCCACGGTGGCCGCATTTCGTTGGGGGCGAACTGCGAATACAGCCGTGCACCTAAATTTATGTGCACGTTAAAGAACCCCAAATGGTCCCAATTTCCCGAATCCCCGCTCTACGGCGGGCCTCATAAGGAGGTATTGGTTTCGGTACGTAAAACCTTATAGTTTAATTGAAATATTTTCGTCGCTTCTTCCCACTTTCAACTTTAGTTTTTCATTTAGGTATCCTTTAATCATCACCGCGCGATATTTCGCCCAGTTGTCAGATGTGACATGTAATGAAATCACGCCAAATGGGATGTCCTGGCCGGGCTAACAAGAGAGCAGATGCGCAACGCCTACCGACTGTGCCCGTGCCACTTCACATAAGTGGAAGAGCAGTCCCCGATGCATGGATGAAGGTAAGCAAAACAAGTTATTAGTGGTTGTCAATCTCTGCTTCTGCAGTTCATTATTTTCGTGCAGGAACCGCTTGACAGAGAACGGCGCGAGTGCAATGAACCCGGCGAGCGCTGCCTTTTCGACGTCGTCTCTTTGGACGCCGGTTGCCATGTGACGTGACGCAGCAAAATTTGCTCCGCGTGCGCCAAGAAACCGCGCTCTTGTCAGTTTCTCTTTATCGCTTGCTCATCATCGGTGCGCGATGTTCCGCATTACTGGCTAAACTAAAGAGCGGAACAGTTTCTCCCTGACGATGAGCGAATTCCCGCTCGTAAAACGTCGGCCCGCGCTTGGCGCTACAGCATGCGACACGGCGAAGCCAGTCCTTGGCGCGCGCTGCCGTGTTATCCCTAGGTTTCGTTGTCGCATTGTAGCAGAAATTCTTCCGAAGCGAACATTCTAATGCTCAGTTGCCCAGCAGCTTTAAACAATTGGAGGTTTTCCTCTTATGGGCATTTTGCAGAAAAATGAAGCCCAAGTAAATAAAACGCCCGACTATACCTGATTCTTGGCAATGTGAATAAAGAAATTCCATCGATCAAGAAAACTAGAAAAGAAAAACTGACGCCTAGTATTCTCCGCCGGCTATTCATAAACGGGCAATGCTTAACGCGTTACATCAACAAATATATGATTGTGAAGCACGCCATAGTGGAGGACTCCAGAATAATTCTGACCACCTGGGGTTCTTTAACGTGCACCCAATGCAGGCACACAGGCGTTTTCGGCATTTCACCCCTGTAGAACAACGCTATTGATACTATCGGTCAATCTATACATGCCGAATGATGCGAAAACAAAAGCGTAGAAACGCACTCCTACAAAATACGAAACCTGATGACAATTGAGAGCACAAAGCCGACTTCGAGCTTTTCAATTCATACTTATTAGAAACATTAGGTTGGAAAGTCTGTGCTTCAGGAAAAGTGCGACGACAACGTTTGTCTTTGCACGCGGTTGTCATAAAGGTGAAAGGTGTATTCGCGCTAAAGTTATAAAGATGGCCACAGCGGCTATGCGGGATGTGGACAGAGAGAAGTTGGCGAAAAGTAATCGCCAATGACGCTCCATACAGTTGTGTATGGTGGTATTCTGAAACGAAGCTCTAAGATGCTCCTGCACCGTGCATGAATCCGAGGTGGTCAAAATTAATCCACAGTCCCCCACTACGGCGTGCCTCATAATCAGGTGGTGGTTTTCGCGCGTCCAACACCAGAACTTAATTTCTGAATTCCTATCACAATAACAAAGACCGGAGCGTGCCTTCACATCATCATTGTACATAACCATTGTGTACACTGTATATATTCAGCAACATCTTATATAATATGACAATTAGTTTACGCGTGCCTGTGTGTTTCTGCGAGTCTATGTTAGTGAGTGCGGACTCGGACGCTTCCTTGAAAACGTTCCGCGTACACAATGCTTTGTGCTTTGTATATGTTATCGTCCTGGTGGAGTTGTGTCGTCATTGTGACTCACTGTTCGTATCGTCTTTTGTTGAAATAAACTTTTTTCGAAATACAGTTATACCGTGTGCATTGTCGGAAGAAAGAAAATTACGGAGAATCAGCCTTTGTTGATAATCCAAGAATGTGTTTGGCATGCTTTGAAAGGTGTTTATATGTGGCTCTGTGTAGCTCTATATGTTAGGCATGGCGCTCCCCTTACCTTAGCCTGCCTTACCCGTACGTGGGAGCCAAGAGATACGCCGAGCGCGACTTCCTCAAGGACCAGTTCGGAACCCCGTGCGGCGTCTACAAACGTAGGCGCGGCGTCTCAACAACAGCGTCTCAAAACGCTAGCTGTCACGAGGAGAGAATGCGAGAACGTTCCACTAGCACCGTACCACCGTGCAATACCACCGGTACCACCACAAGGTGGTCCTGTACCGCCGTTCGATTTTCACCGCGCTGGTAGACAACACTACCTTGAGGACCGGCTGGCGACACTCGCAAGAGATCGCGGTGATGGTTCCCCCAAAAATGCTAAACACATTGAAAAGGCCGCGGACTTGCCTGACTTTACCGAATCGCAGCATAATTTTCAGCAATGCTATTTCTTTCGAGGAGTTGCCGCCCCCCCCCCACCCTTCGATGAGTTCGGGGGGGGGGGGTGCGAAATGGCAGGCGAAATGAAAAAACGCCCGCGTACCACGCATCGGGTGCACGCTTAAGAACCCCGCGGGTGGTCGAAACTAATCCCCAGTCCACCACTACGGCGTGCCTCATAATGAGATCGTAGTTTTGGCAAGTGAAAAAAAAAACCCGAATTTATTTTTTCTCAGTTCCTATCACAATAACAAAGACCATAGCGTGCCTTGAGCGAACAGCGTTGAGCTATACAGTGAAGTTAAGACATTTCAGTAATAGTTGACTACTGGTACAATTGGTGCAGCATGTTGTCTTGCTAAACGAAAAAAAAAGAAAACTGCACACGCACCATTCTCATTTTAGCAGCGGTATTTCGTTATAGCGCCTTTGTTAGCTTATCCAGCGTCTTCTCGCGGTGCGAGTAGACTTTTCCAGAACTGTAGAATCATACTTGGCTAACACACCTCAAATTATTCCTTCTCTTCGGCGTCCCTTGTTCATATAATATAAACTTCCCGTTGTTTGATGTCAGCGCGTATGATCAGCGACTGCGGTTTTGTAATCGCGATGCAACTACTGAAACCCTGTCGCACCACTTGGGTTGGCCCCTTTGATCATAAGAAGTTCAGGTACGCTGCGACCTACCATCGCCATTCACAAAGCGTACGATTTTAGCGCTCTGTGGAGTCTGATTGGTAGCAGTGTGAATATCAACAGCAGCATGTCAGCTTTCGTGTGCACTAATGTACGTAGGCTTCGTTCTGATGTCGTCTGCCGGTATTTTGTACAGAAAGGCTTAAAGATAACTAAGCATTCATCACATGGAGCGTATACTGTTTAACGCTGGAGCATGTACTGATGAATGTACAGGCTACATCTGTATAGACATGTGAATCAAATCGAATAAGAATATCAGAGAAAAACAACGTCGCGATATCGAACTGAATATTTTTCTCATTTCTCAACAACGTTAAGTACAAATTTTGCGTGGGGTTCGATTTGTAAACGTAAAAGAGCTTATTTATTTGCAATAGCGCACGTCCGCGTCTAATCAGAAAGAAAAGGTGTTTCAAATACGTGGTGATAATGACAGTAATGTAACAAAAAAGCAGATTACCAGCAAGGAGAAAGCGCAGATGAACGTAGAGTGTTGCCTTGGTGGAAAAAGAAGACGTACGATACTAATACACCGAGCAAACATTACAAAGGGCTGAAAGCGTGATGAGAGCGGTCGAATTATGGGTAATGTATATGTATAGGCTGCATGAAAGTGGGGCATTTCGAATTACGTGACTCCGAATCACTGAGCAGTAGCCGCATGTCCCGCGCATCCGCTAAGCATCTCTTCGCAATGACCGTGGCTCCGCAGAAGCAAGATCATTCGGAACAGTCATCGCTTGCATCGGTCTCTCTCCACCGATACCGCAATCAATTCCTTTATCGCTTATATTTCAACAGAAACAAACATTCGACAATTTCGAACGGCGCATTCTCTATTCGAATGCGAATTGAATAGCAAAAACTACTCAATTCGTATAACTGACAAACGGACTATGGCGATGACTGCGCCCTACGGCCACGGCCTTGAGTATACAAATATAAGGGTGCACGAATGCGAATTGAATATCAAAGACTACTCAATTCGTATAACTGACAAACGGGCTATGGCGATGACTGCGCCCTACGGCCACGGCCTTGAGTATACAAATATAAGGGTGCACGAATGCGAATTGAATATCAAAGACTACTCAATTCGTATAACTGACAAACGGGCTATGGCGATGACTGCGCCCTACGGCCACGGCCTTGAGTATACAAATATAAGGATGCGCGAATGCATATATAAAAATTACAATTACGAATCCAGCACGTCTTCGCTATTGCACTCGCATTCTTGTCATATGCGCGCTGGGACCCCATATTTCTACCCAAGGCAGTGACCCTAGGGACGGTTGTCGCCCTATGGCTCATTTAGTAAAGTAACGCGAGCGTTCGACGCGAAGATGAACGAAGATCTACACTACCTTATTCCGCAGCTCAGATTTGCCGCTTCCGGGCAAAAGGCAAACGAAGCCAAGGAAACATGCTTCGTCTATGTTCACTTGTACGTCGCGTTCGCTCAATGCCGCGAGCATTCCATCTGACGTGCGGACGGCCCGAACTGCGAATAATACCAAGTACTGGATTCAGCAACACGTGTTTTGAGACTGCGTTGAGTATGTATACATGCCACAACAGAAGGCGCTTGCTCTTAAACCTGCAGGCATCGGAAAGCAAGCACTACTAGAAGGGCGCTATTTCTGCCGCATCATGGGACCGAACGGCAGTGCAACATAGTTTTACGACGGCCATTATGGTTGAGTGGGCTCGGCGGAATGTGCTGCGCTGGCCACGAATGTACCTCACAATCGAGAAGCAGGCGACGACGACGGAGGCACGAACGGTGACGCACCTTGTGTGTTTGCACAACTGCTATCACTGTAAAAAAATTTCCAGCTGAACCCACCTCACGACGACTGTCTACGTTAGTGCAATTAGCGTTGAAGGATTGTCGCAAACGCCACAAGGCCACTGCCCGAACGCATCGTGCATGAGCCGTGAACTGGAGTGGGGCTCCTCTTTCGCGCTCTGATGATGATATATTGGCATCCCCTCGGGAACTCTGCGGTGACTAGTAATCACCTAGCCTGCTTCACGTAATCAGGAGTACGGACATGCTCCGCCATCTGGCGACGCGCCCGCAAAGTTGCCCTCCTTTTGCGTGGCCTCCGAGATTTCACCGGTTGCGCGCCGGCCCGTGCAAACGATGATGATTAATCCATTCGTTGACTGCTAGCATTGGAGTTGCAGCACTGAGGCATCGCGGCGGCTGTGCCCGGTGAATCCTCGTGACGCAAGTTGGAATCCATTTCAAAGTATACATACTGAACTAAATGGCAGCGTAAAGAGAAAGAGAGATAGGTACAAAGATTGACGCGAAGTGGGTAACGCAGGCTAAGAATGTTTATCGCATTAAAAGCACAGTACTGCATGCGCATATTTCTCATACGATGATAGGTTACGCCGATGGTGAAGAATCGTCGGTTCGGACAGAGATTGGTCGTCCAGGAGGCCGAAGCAAATAGACGTGTGGGTCCGTCAACAGAGCAATTATCATACCGACACGAAACTGAATTGCAAAAATAAAATGTGCTTCCTTTTGAGGAGTGTCGCTGATGTTATGTCACCACTCGTTACGACAAAAACGTCTTAATGATTCATTTATTGTACTTCATAAGCTGCTACAGTGTTTACTTGAGCACAGATGTGTTCATATTTCCAATATACGCATCTCGTTCGAACCTTCATTATTCTGAAGAATGGAGCAGATGGAAATAAACGACCATTACGAGTTATAGCACCGGGGCAGCGAAAATGGTTGATGAGAAAGGAAGCTTGACAGCAAGATTTGTCGGTGGGGTCGTGAAATAAGGCGTTGTAAATATAAAAAATTTTGGTCATAACAAAAAGCCCAAACTTTTATGCATATAGCTCCCTCCAGTTTTTTTAAATTTTTTTAGTATATATATTCTTTAACGTTGATATTCGATCATGCTTTGAGAAATACGTGTTCTTTGTGAAAGTTCGGCTATTTCAGAGTCCAGAAATTGTCGTGCGTTCAAGCGAGGCGGATAGCGAGCCGGTCTCGGGATACGACCTTTATTTTTTTTAACCGGAATGGCTCGTTTACACCTGACAGTATATAAGGTTTGTGGCCAGCTCCCGTATAGCAGTTGCTTTCGGCACCTCGGCAGCAGTTCGACATGAAGACCCTCGTGAGTAACTGCTCCAAAGTCGTGTTTTCTTTCGATGCACGCGTACCATCAGTGATCAAGGGGAATACTGGAGGTTCTTTCCGAAGGAGTAAATGCGCATCGTCTGCTTTACTCCCCTTTTGAGAGTTGGTTATAGTCCTACAAAGTGCCTTTTTCTTTCTGCTTGCGCCCAAGCGGAATAAACGTGCTTCACGGAGTGAGCGCGAATTCTTAAATAGAGTTAATTGTAGTTGTTGTATAGTTGCTTCCGCAAAAGGAGTTTACGAGACTCTCTTCCAGGCGTCAGCCGCACCCTACAATGTCACGGTGTGGTCAGTATGGCTTTCCATTTCTCTGTCAACCAATTTATCCTTTTTTTCTCTCTTTCTCATAGAATGTGCGCGCTAGACATGCGGGGCACTTTCCCATGTAATATGAAACGTGGACTTAAGCGGAACGATTTCGCGATTTTCCTCGAAATAAGTAATCACAGCCTGCTCATATTCATGGTTTACATTTCACTTGTGCACTCCAATGTGCTGTATTCATGATAATTGTCATCGAGTTACGCTGGCCGCCAAGCGCATTGACAACCAAATCATCTTCGGTGCCCCTCCCATCTCCATCTAACAACACGCATGCCGGGAACTTTTCACAAATGCTACATTTCTTGAGGGCGCGTAACGCATGAACCAACTGGCGTTATCAAATTACAGCTGTGCACTCTCGTTGTCCTTGCTGTCCTGGCCACTGTCAGCGCTGGTTACTATGGCGGATATGGTCATGGCTACGGCCACGGAGGCTACAGCCACGCCATCACTCACCATTACGACAACCAGAGGGCGCACTACGGCTACGGAGGATACGGACACGGCTATGGAGGATACGGCGGCTACGGCCGGGGCTACGGGGGATACGGCGGCTATGGTTACGGTCATGGCTTCTACGGCTAGGCTGTTTCACCAAGGACACACGAGTGAAGCATGAATGATGTGTGTGCGCAGAATAAACATCTTGTCTTTTCAATGTCCACGTGTACCTAAGGTGTATTTTTCAAGAGCTCGTGTAGTTTCACGAAGTCAGGTCCGACAGCAAAATTGTTGCTGTATGGCACTTTACTTTCTTTAAAATTTAAATAAGCTGTGTCACTGTGAAGCCCATGCTGGCAAAGCCTAATTAATAGGCGGGGAACAAATGGTACGAGAGCACTTCGTGCTTTTCTGTCAAATTACAACCGTATCTTGAAAATACCACTGGTAGAATTGTCCTGCTGCTTCGTTTGGTCCTTAGTATCCCGTAAATAAATTTGCATTTTAGGCAATTTTCGAGATCACTTACGCGGCGAACACTTCGACTACAACTTAATATTGCCTCTTCAAAATATTTTCAAATTATTAGGAAAGCATCGTTCTTTTTTTCGTTGGCAGGACACCCCCGCCTTGTTTTCGTGCGGAAGCGATTTCATTGCATAGCGTACTTTTGCTGTGATTCCTGAAATCCAAGACAGGTTATATGTGGACGTGAGTGGAAAAGTGAGACGTAAAAGATCAGAGGCATCAAAATTACCTAAAATAGTAGATACCTTGTAGCGCATTATTTACTAGATACCCCAACGTAGTTCATATGTGCAGCAGGCCAGTCTTCGTAGTTACATATTCAGTGAGCAAATGAAGTAATCGTCATATAGATAACGCCTACGGCTCTGTCCACTTGTAAAAAAAGAAAGAACCCACAGAAAGTTCGT